>NC_142245.1:33054178-33363667 GCF_052056855.1 Sturnus vulgaris
CAGAGAAGCTATTTCACATCTGTTTGTGGGGCTTACTCACTCCTTTCCTTTATGCAGCCAACACACAGCAATATAGCTACTAGCATGGTAAGTCTTAATTCTATTTCTTCTACTATCTCTTATCTACTAAATGTGATTAAACAGTTGCAAGTGAATTATCAAAATAAACTTTCAGAATTAACACATAGAGCTCAACATTTTTATGCAAGAACTTGTTTGAGCAGGTAGATTACAACCCTTCAACTAAATCACAATCAGAAGTCCTCACTGCTAAGTAAGCAGTCTCTTTCCATGTGGACTTTATAACCTGGTTTAACTATGACTGGGGATTTAAACTTGATTCGGTACACTAACATATATTTTTTTCAGAATGCTACAACAAAAATTTGATTAATTTCAGAATACTTGGAGACCACTGGAAAATGCTTTTATTAGTATCATACTACAAATATTTTTAAAGGCTATTAAATGAATGCAAGTGTGTCTTTCAACGGACAGGAATCTTGAATTCAAGTCTTCTATGGGAGGAAATCTATATAGATTTTCTGTTGTATGTTCAATAATTTTTTCACCTTAAAAAAAAAATAAAGGAAGACATGTGAAAGGGAAGGCTTAAATGGGAAGAACTCCAAACTACACATACTTCTCCAGGCACCAAACCAAACAAGAGGAAGTGGTACTGTAACCCCATCCACAAAAAGGGATCAAGTCATGCTTTTTGTTTGTACTTTAGTGAACAAGTTGATTACTTTCAGAACTACCCACAGTTACTATGGAACTTACTCATTTTATGTCTCCAACATAAAAAATTAGACTTCAAACTCAGTTAAGCTCAGCTACATCAAAAGCTATGTTAAGAAACACTGACCACGCTGTTGCAGTAGAGAAATAATCTTCTGGTTTACCAAAAATATTTTACAGCATTTTAAGACGGAACTAAATATGGACACAAGCATACGAAGTTGATTAAGATAGATCATTATGAGTTCCATTTTTAAAGGCTGGAACAATTCACATCCTGTATTCTTTAAGTTATTCTGTTTCATAGAATCTTGGAATGGGTAAGGTTGGAAGGACTTAGAGTGGATCATCTGGCCATACCTCTCCTTCTCAAGCAGGGTTATCCTAGAGCACATGGCACAGGATTGTGTCCAGACAGTTCTTCAATATCTCCAGCGATGGAGACTCCATAACCTCTGCAGGCAATTTGTTCCAGTGTGAGGTACCTGCACAGTGAAATTCTTCCTCATGTTCAGGTGGAATTTCCTGCACATCAGGATTTTTAAAAAATGTATTCTCCTTCTACCACACGGTTAGCAATTAAAACTCTTACTGAAACCAATTTTAGTTACCCCAGGAAATAAGGCTTAAGCAAGCATTTTATTTCCACCAATCGTTCCTCCCAGCAGCAAGCTTTATAGAGCTGGAAATTTCAGAGTTACAAAGCTCCTAAAAGTTTCAGGAAAATGGAGAACTGAGCAGAACAAGTTCAAAAGAACAAGCCCATTGTCCCACTAGAAACACTGTGCTTCAAGTTCAACAATTCCCAGCCCCTTACAGCCTGCTGGCTGACCTGTGCTCACACGGCCCCTTTGTGCTCTCACTGCCTTTGAAGGGCATTTGCCACTCAAGTTATTTTCCCCACAAAACATTGTGGGGAACAGAACAACTTGTTTTCCCCACACCAAAAGAGTGAGCCAACGTGCATGTTGAGATTCAGTACAGTTTGGGATACAGGACACATCCCAAAGAAACCAGACATTACTTGTTCTCCTGTATATGTTTTTCTCTCTATTTTATATTAATAGGATTGCTTTACTTCAAATAAAAGGCGAAGTGCTTTCCCAGTGTTGCTAGAATTTCAGAAGTGGGGCTTTTTTGCCCTTTAACCTTGAATGCACAAGCCATATCCTATTGCAAGCTAGAGGGAGGGAGAGAAAAAATATAAATATTTCCTGTACTTGGTCCCCAAGATGAACAGATTAAGGGCCACCTCATCCAGGCACACAAGCATTTTAAAGGAGTGCATTCTCCTGGCATTGCAAGATAAACACACCAGCACCATTATGGATTAAAGAGATGCTTCATTAATAATGGCCCAACTACGTCCACCAATACCTCCACAGAAGTTGAACTCTACAGTTAGAAAACAGCTGGTCTAGAATATACCAGTAACTATCAACTTGCTATCTTTTGCAGACAGAAAAGCAGCTGAAAAATAAAAGAATACTGAATAATAATGACAAAACAATTATTCTTTATTATCTGTTATTTTCATTCTAAGTACAACAGAGCTCCAAAGACTGATTTTTATTCAAATTTTATCCTCGACTTCAAAGTGCTTTTCAGATATTTTTGCAGGTTTTGTTAGAGAGAACAAAAACATACTTTCAGATTCTGTACAGCTTTTAATATTTGGTAAAATTCCAGTGTATCTGGAATTTATGAGAGGGAAGCAACTTGTGCCTAAGTTTTACTAGCTTAAATGGGGAAGGCAGCTTAATTAAATTTGAAGATGTAAATACAGGAGCAGTAGGGGATGTGAAATTTATACTGTAGCACCTCTTCCTTGTTAGCAGCTCCTGCGTACACACTTGTACTGCAGCAAATCTCAAGTGCTTACTTTGTGTGAAGTACCTTGTGTTCCCTGAATCTGCCATGGAATAGGAGTTACTATGCAAAATTAATATGGACTATCCAATTAATATATACTAACAACACTAATGCACAGATTAAGATACCCTGTCATAAGTTGCTTGCATGGCCAGAACTTCACTGTATCGAGTTACTTTCAACCCTAGAGTTGAAGACTCAGTGGACAGGCAAACGGGCAGTTTTAAGCCTCACCTTACAAATGCTAAAGGGAAGAAGCTGCAGTTTCATACTAGCTCAAGGCAGTTTCTCTGCTGTCAGGATCACAACCCTCAGACCCCAGGTACAAAGCCGGGACTCCTCCCTTTGCAGTGGCTGCTTGCCTCACGTGCCCGGGCAGCTGAGTTGGGCGATTGCAATGCTCAGCTGCCACAGAATAACTCCTGTGCTCTTCTCCACTCCCGTAACAAATGAACGGTGCCCAGAAGATACACACCAGTGTAGGACCAAAGCAAAAGGGGTGAGGCTGTGCAGATGAGGGTGGGAGAAAAGGGAAGAACAGAGCAGGACCAGGACAGCCAAGCAGGTAGCTCTATTTAAGCTGCTACGAAAAAACAAGGCAATTACACCAAATCCCCCTAAGCCTCACAGGACTTCTTACATTTAGACAAATCTATAGGAAGTGTCAGGATTATTAATACAGAATCACAGAATGGCTTGGGTCGGAAGGGATCTCCAAAACTCATCGAGTTCCAACTCCCTGCACGGGCACCTTCGACTAGACCAGGTTGCTCAGGGCCCCACCTGGCCTTGAACACCTCTAGGGATGGGGCATCCACCACTTCCCTCGACAACCTGCTCCAGTCTTCACCACAATTACTATCCAAATATAAAGTAGCTTCCCATATTTATCCATTACAGATTAAAACTATATACTTTGTAAAATGTTTCAGTGTGTAATTTTATTCTTTTTTCACTGGCTCAACCATGTTTTATAACACACCCAATGATTAAATCTTTAGTCTCTCATCTCATGATGCACTAATGCAGTTGGTCTTCTAAATCTGCTTTAGATCAGTGACCCCTAATGTGAATAAGTATCTTGAATAGAAAGGAAGAATTCCTATGGAAATAACTATATAAATAAAACAATACATGGACATTATTGAATAAATTTTTTTGAAGATCAATGGTATTGTCTCTCAAAAACCACAACAGATAAAAATAGCAAGGCTTAATGCTTTTCTTGGTTTCAGAATGAAACTGCACAAAGGGAAAGACTCACAAAATTCAAGGACGCAAGGATCTTAAACTCTTAAAACTAGTCTTGTCCCACAGTGCTATTTCAATTAGTTTCATTAACTACACTAAAAAAGTTGCAGTGTGTTTGATAATATTCATACTTTTAAATTAAATTAAAGGGTTCCATTTGCCTCAGCTGGACAACGAATGACTCATGACTTCCTTGATCACTTTCATGTCTTGATGGTTCATCCTCTATTTTTACTACCATATCTCAAAAGACTTTACTATATGCTAGAGTTTGTCCAGACAATATTCAATGGAATTCATTTTGTTAGACATTCAAGTAAATACCCAGCCGTATTAACCAAACCAACTGAAAATGGTTATTGTGTGGGGTACATAAATGGGGTAAGTAAAATTTGAAACCAAAAGCAACATCAGAAACTCCGGCAGAAAAAAAATTCTCACTTCTTAAACTAGAACTCAAGCCATGTTGAATAAAAAACACCTTTAAAACACTTCAACTAGGTGCAGGTATTGAAAGGTGATTGTTGCACAACTTAGTTCCCAGATCTGTTACAAACAGTGACCTCCTCAAAGCCAGTAACCAGGCAGCATTTTGAAACAAGCCATGTGCAATGACAATCCTCCAAGAGTTCAATACAAACCAGACTCTGGAGTATCAGTCTGCCCTAAGGGGGAAGGTGACTGTTGCTATTTGCAGCTTCAACACAACACCTTATACATTTAACTTTGACAGCTGAAGTTGCCAATAAAGTGTGCTAAAGAAAACGCAAGGCCACAAAAATGGAGAAAAGCAAGGTGTGCTTGTTTAAGGGATGGTAGAAAAAATTACACATCCAGTATGCAAGACAATTACATGTCATTTAGAAGTTTCAAATATTGGAGAAAGTAATATTTATTTCAGGAAAACAGAAAAAAGACAATATTGGTTAATGACTAGCAATCAACTTCCCAGCGTAAGCTAAACAATATAATGCAACACAATTATACTGGGCTTTGTATTGCCGTGTAAAAACAGATCCTGCCACACACAGATGTAATCTGCAGTGCCTGAAGAGCCATTGACTGCACTAAGACCTGGGGCAAACAGAAACTCACCCATGCTCAAGGAAGCCAAAAATAAAATTTGGAATGAGAAAAAGAACCAAGAAAAGAAAAGAAACAGGGTATAAAGATTCAGCACAAAGTGGCTAACTATGATTAGGGAAATAATGATACATTTTCTGAAACGGCTACCTTCTTTCAAATATTGTTATTGTCAAACTTAAAAAATAATTTTAAAAATTTTTGTGACAGATCTGGGCTTTCAAGTGATTGACTCAATTGATATCCAAGCTTAAATTTAACCTGATTTCTTTTGTGTGAATGTATTTTTCCATTGCTCATTCTTGATGTACTTTTTCGCTAATTCTGTTTTGGTTTTGGGTAGTGTTCTTCTTTTAAATACTTATTCTTTTTCATAATACTCCTACTGACTATATCCAAGTATTCCTTTTCACTAATTCCAGTTCTGTGCCAGCAACATTATCTTTCTTACCGTTTTCCAACTCAGACAAAAACTGAAGAGAACAAAGCCATACAGCACTATCTACAAAAGAAGGGAAAAAACAAACAAACAAACAAACAAAAAAGCATGTTCATCAGAAGCCTCGCTGCAACTCCCCACTCCCCAGAAAACAACTGGAGACAATTCCCTCCATCAGGAATCTGTTTTCAGCTGAAAAACACCCATATGCTTCCAATCTTCATTCCAGACCTTGAGGAGCTCCTGCCTCTTTCTGGTATGCTACATAATATGCATCTGTAGGACTGATAATGGGTATGCAATTGCAATTGCACCTCTCAGAAGAGCACTCAGCAACAGTTAGGCATAGGATTCCTTGTAATATATTAGGACTGGAGCTTGTCTAAAAAGAGATCACAAGGTGAATTTAAAAGCTGATTAACTAAGATGTGATTAATTAAAAATACACTACAGAATTTGTGATCAAAATGCTAAGAGTTGAAACTAAAAACACTTATTTAAACAAACAGGCAGGAATTATGACATACTTAGAACTAAAAAATTTCACTAAAGCTGTTCAAGATTCAAGTATACAATGACTTCATCAAAATAAAGGCTCTACCCAATTATCACCAATCTGGCCCAATAAAATAATCCACATGATGTTTAAATGATTGTGAGAGCATGATGACTGAGCAACATTTAGAAGGAAAACAGTTTTTGAAAAAGACCTTTTATTATGCTAACAACAAGAACTGTAATAGTAAAACAAACACAAAATGACCAACCAAGGGCAATATTATCTGTAATATGAAAAAAAATGTACAGGTTCCATAATTCTTATGTCAACAAGTTGCTATCATTCTTCAAAACTCTTTGCTAATGCAAAAGCTAAACAAGTGCTGGGTACTTAGTGGCCCCTCAAAGGCTTCCTGACTAATTTCTGCTTAAAACTAAAAAAATATTTGTAATAGCCAGTGTCACAGTCAACGCTAAAATTCAAGCTGTGTTTTTGACTAGTGAATCACCTCAAAAACTCATTCCTACAAGAGAGATTTCACCCTCATTTTACCTAACTATCTCCTCTGGAAACCAAATACAATAAAAAGAAAACATGATCATTTAAAGAAAGAGGAGATGAATGATCAGAAGAGTAATCATCACTAATCTCACAAAACTGGGACAGCTTTCTTGCAATTAAAAAAAAAAATTGTAGGAAAGCAATATTTTAATTATTTAATTGAGCTGATATATTGCTGAACATGAATAAAAAATTAGGTCATTTTTACTGAATTGCCTTTTCAAGACTCAGTTGAAAAAGTGAAGACCAAGTGGAAGGAACAATCCTTAACAGAAACTACACCTGACTGAAAAGTTTGAAGTAGAAAATACATGGGAGGCTAACAATGGCTCAGCAGAAAGCAAGAAATAGTTCTTGAACCTTTTTCAACTCTACCTTGCCACCAGCTTTTACCTATTCTTGGAGAAAAGATACTGGGTATATGTCAGAACAAAGGTCCATCTATGTGGCCATTTTTAGGAAAATTCCAAAGAAAAAAAGAAAAAGGAAGTAAAACTATAGTATTCCCCTTTAAGTATTTTGGGTTTAGTAAATTAAATTATGAAGTAGAATAATTCCTAAGATCAACTTTCCTGTGATGATACAGTTCCATAGGACTAAATAATCAGCTAGGTCACAGGGTAGAGAGGAGAGAAGGGAGGATTAATGTAAGCAGGAAATAAGTATGCTCATGAGAAAACTGAAAAGGTATCACGACACACTAACTTCCTATATTTTTCTTCCTAATTCTGAAGTGCAATCCACTTCAAGAAGACAGATAAGACAAAATTGAAAAGGCTTTGGTTCTGAACACAGAATAGAATTCATATTTAGATGGGCAAATATTTGCAAATGAATAGAAAAATCATCAACAAAATTATTTGGGCATGTAATTTTGAGAGAAAAGTTGCAAGAACATCTGATTTAATGCACTGAATGTATTACTACTTTCAGACCATAATGACTTGCTAATGGATTGATTACAAGTTTTTCATATACCACAGCTGAAGACTAACTAAATAGCCCATGCACAAAAGAAACATCTTGGAAATGCCAGGGAGTGGCACCACTTCTGTTATTATGTCTCTGAAAAGCTCAATAATTACAGTTCTTCCTGGAAAGAAACAAAATGAGCAAAACCAGAATTTTATTTGGAATTAAGTACAAAATGAGATCTGGAAAACGCACTACACAGACTTCAAAAGGCTCAGCTATTTGTCAAGGACAATACCCTCTTAAGTTTCACTGACTAGATCAGAATATAAAGCATTTTGTTTCAAAAGAATAGAAACAAGTAAACAGAGGACCCTATTAGAAGAACACCAAACCTTGCAATAACAGCAGCAGAATCAATCAAAGGAGGAAGACAGTAAGAGAGCTGCAGTTGTTGGATCTGAATCAGCCACCCAGACCCACCAGTGGATGATGCCAAAGCTCTGAAAAGCACCTAGCTAAGGAAAAGTCTATTTTTTCAGTAACAGTTTCTCAGAGGAGAAAAAGAGAAGAAGAAACAAAACTAACAGATTTTCTGGGCTCATATGTGAAAAATTTATCACATTCTATTCAAGGAATAAAAAGAAAAACCATGTTTTAATCTCTGTTTTGAATTTAAAAAACCCCACCATTTCTCTAAATCCCTACCTACTAGCACCTTCCTGCAATTCGCAAGACCCACACACTTCAAAATTAGTAATTAGGAGAGATAAAACTATGAAAATACTTGAAATTTACATCTCTAAATTCCATAAAGGAGAAGATACCAACGTTATCCTGGAACAAAAATCCTGCTTATCTTAGTACAAAGGCCACAATGCTTAACAGAACTACTTGTCCTCCCTCTTTTCCCATTTACTTTCCAGAGAAACTCCTTTTTCTTCCAGTGATGGGTTCTGAATGTTTTGTATGTGGCCATGGACATTTTACATATCAAGGACCTCAAATAAAGACTAATAGAACAAACCCATTACCTTAATTTTTCGTTTTCTTGGATTAATACATAACCTACCTCCTGTGTGACCGCAGTAGTCTGCAGTGTGTAGGGCACAGCCATATAAGACAGTAAAGTAGATGAAATGTACCTTTTCTACTGGAAAAATGAGTATTCCCCTCTTCCTGGCTTGACACTGCTGTCCTCACACTGCCTACTTGCTCTGGCACTCATCTGGCCACACAATAAGATAATTCAATTTGCTAATCCAAGGGAGGAAGGGAGAAAAAAAGAGCAAAATAAAAAGAAAAGAAAAGAAAGTGTTCTCCTGGGTTAGTGGAGTGAATTAACTTTTCATGTACTTCATAAACTACCAGAGTCACTGCAACAAAGCAGTGCAGCCAAGCTGTACCAAACCCAAAGAAGAGGGAGTAACTGGGACTACTGCATGCAGAGCCATTAAGATAGGAAAACGACTAGTCAGCCTCTTTAATATCCACACCACTCCCTTATTTCTCCCCCACAATCTAAGAGCTGGCAGGATCCACTTCAATTTCAGTGATGCAGCACTGAGTGCATTCCCAAACACAGGTCTCCCCATCCAAAATCTAATTATGTCAACAACCTACTAAAATATAATTGTGGCTTTTATTTGAAACCTCTAGGACAAGCTGGTTTTGACATATGATAAAAAATTATATATATACTAATTTAAAACATGAGGGTTTTTTGAAGGTCAAACACAATTTTAACTACAAAGATCACTCTACCCACAAATGCACCTGTAGAATAAAAACAGCCTCCCATCTTTTTGGTAGTAGGGTCAGAGAAAATAAACTACAAGACAGAACTAGGCATTTGCCTAGTATTTTAGTATTTTTTTACTATTTTTATGAACCTATAACTGTACAACAAACATACAGGAAGTAGTTCAAACAACTCTCTTCCCACTCTTAATTGCATGCATTATGTTACAGTTTAAATCATAATCACATACTACTTTTCCCCATGACACCTGCCCCATTCAATGCCCTAGCTGGACTGTGATCCAGGGAAACATCAGTATTGAGCACTGAAGGAAGCAGCTCTCAGTAGACCAATCCCTTGAAAATGTGCAGAAACATGCAAGGATCAATACTAGAAAGGAAGACATTCAGGCTTTTAGTGAGAGCACTGCAAACCTATCAGACAATGAAAGGCTCAATGAGTGCAGTGAAGATGTGCACCTTAGAGGAGATACACACATCTAACCCCAGCTCCCAGCTAGCACACTTGAAGCTCCATCCCTCAGTCACAAACAACTACCTTTTCTCAAATTGCAGTCTCTTGGTCACAATAGAATCAATTTTTACTATATTATGTGTATTCTTCAAAGAGGAGGAAGTGCCAATGTATCCTTTTACAATCTCACAAGTGCTAGAAGCAGAGAGAATTTACTCATAGAAAACCTCCTATCTGCATGCATTCTATATCTGATGCCTCAATTCAGAATTTTCTAAAGGAAAACCAGAATTTCACAGCTTTACTTTGCTTTCCAGCTCAAGCAAAAATCTGTCGTATCTCAGTTCCATTCTGCCTGCAAAGCTAAGAAAAGCAGTGCTAACATGGAAACTGTCTTCTTAGGAGAATCAAGGATATACTGTGGTATCAATATACATTAAATACCTTCTCCCTGCAATACCAAGAACTGGAAATGGTACTGCAAAATCCATTTCTGCAACTACTCATGCCTTGGGTTTAATTCCAGGCATTGGAGGAAGCTTCCAAGCTCTCACCTACAACCGAATATAAGACTTTTCCAGTTCATTTTCATAACCTGGATTTTTTTCTGGCTTGTATGTTATCACCAGAATTTTTAAGAAATTTTGCCTGTCAAGTCCATTACAGCAGATGAAACTCAATATAAGAAGAATGCATTGTTTTTGTCAAAAGTCAGGTTAGATATGGGAAATAGCCATATGTCAAAACCACTCCCCAAACAATGCACTGTCATGCCAAAGTCTGGTAACAACTTATAAGCCAGAAGGTTTCTCTTCAAAAGAATTAAAGAAAGCATTTTAATCTGATCCGTTACAAATAACTTCTAAATTCTTGAGATTTTGACAAAATTCTTTGCACTCCCAGCTGCACTACTCTGCCTATTCAGTCAGCCTTCCTAACCTCCATCAGACAAAAAGGAAAAAAAAAAGCCAACAAGAACCGAACATTTACATGAAGGTGAAAAAGTGTTTTAAAAAGCGATAATCAAAGACTGAAGGAAGATTCTTTGCAGTGTTTATGTTTAACCTTTTCCCCGTTAAATAAAATTTAAAGGCGAGGAGCTTCCATATCAGCAGAGTTCAGCAACACAGACTTCCAGCATCTGGACACCAAGTAATTCACAGAGGAAATTAATCATAGGAAATCACAGCATATGTAATCATGTCTCCTTTCAGTTTACAAAAACTGTCCCATCCCACATATCATTTTACAGAGGCAAGCCTAGGGCCAAGAACGCTGTCACAATGCCTTGAATGGCATTCCAAAGGAGAAAAAATGATCATCGCAGTGCTAGAACAGGCTTTATTCTTTCAAAGTACTTAAATATTTTATGAGTACCTTTGCTTTCACAGGGAAGAAAATAATTTCCTCCAAGTGCAGATCAGTGGATGCTATCTAATCTCTTGTCACAAGAACGCAATCCTTATGTATCCGCAACTCATCAGCATACCATCTACATCTCATTTCTTCCCCCATCAAGCCGCGAGCATTGATGGGCTAATTGTCGGTTCATGCTGGAGAAGCGCAGAGAACACGGGCGCACTCCGTGCCCGCCCGGCTCCCGGCGCCGCTGCCCGGCGGCCGCGGGGCGCAGGGGGCCCGGGGAGCGCCCCCGCCCCGCCCCTGCCGCCCGCTTCCTCCGCTGCGACGCCGCTTTCTGCTCGAAAATCGCCATCGGGTTTTTGTTAGCGCAGTAACCCGTTCGTCCCCGCGGCGGGCACACAAAGTGGGCCCGGGCTGCTCCTCGCCACCGGGGACAAAAACCCCGATGTCATGTTTTATTTCCCGCGAAGCGCCTCGAAAGAGGAAAAGCTCACGCTTTCGTGGGGGTTATTTTCGGAAGCAGGGGATCTGACTCGTCGGGTGGAAATACGCAATATGAGAAAAGGCGAAACCCGCAGATTTTCTCCATCACCCTTTCACAGAAGACATTATTTTAAGGAGACGGGGGGAAACGCCACATCCCAGACTAAGGGCGTCATTGATTTTTAAATCCGGAGAAACACGCCGCGTCCAGCCCCGGGGCAGCCAGTGAAAGAGGGTCACCCCCCCCCCCCCAAAAAAAAATATTAAACCTCTGGAAACGTCTCCGCTGGAATCGCGGAAATCCGCCGGCGGGAGGGGAGGCTGCGCAGCCCCGGGCTTGGGTGGATGGGTGTGTGTGTGTGCCGGGGGCGCCCCGCGGGCGGTCAGGGGCAGGGAGACGCGGGCAGCGGGATCCAGCAGCACCAAAAGCCAGACGTGGGATGCCGTCCGCGTCCCGCCTGAGGCTATGCCCCCTGGCACCGGCGATCCCCCCGCGCTGACGAGGGCAAAGGGAGGCGGGGGCGCGGAGTAAGCTACGGGCCCGGCGGGGACGGGGGAGGGGGAACGGGCTGTGCCCAGACCGTGCTGCCTCCCCCTTTGCCGGCCGAGCCCGCCCGGCTCCCGGCGGGCGGGCACATCCTGACACAATAGGCACCGGGCGGACCCACGGCGCCACCGCGGCCCCTCTCCCCGCCACGGCTCCCGCCCGACCCGCAGGGCGGCGGCAGCAGCATCATCATCCTCACTCACCCCTCCGAGGAGGCTCGCCGCGCCGGGGAGGGGCCGTCGCTAGCGGGTGCTCAGCGAGCCGGCATCCCGCGGGATGCGGGAGCGAGGGCGGAGCGCTCGGTGTCCCTCTGGCAACGGCCCCGGCGTTATTCCCTGCACATAGCGGCGGGTAACGGCACCGCGGCACCGCGCCGCACTGCGCACGCGCCGGGGCTGAGCGGCGGCGGGGCCGCGCTGCGCCTGCGCCGCCCGCAGACAATAGCGCTCCTCGGGCTGCGGGCGCTCCCCGCGCGGGCGATGGCGGGAGGTAAACGGCGCTTCCCGCCCCGATCCGCCCCGATCCGCCCCGGCCGTGACGGGACCGGCGCTGAGCCCGCTGCAGGCCCGAAGGCGCAGGCGGACGGGCTGCGCTGTACGCAGGCGCGACTGCGGCCACGATCCACAACAAAGGAGAGACGGGTTGCGGCGACCACCCTCCCCCAGTTGCCGGGGGTGGGCGATGGGCGGGGGCTCTGCCTCCGGCGGCGCGGTGCATGCCGGGACTTGTAGTCCTGGCGGCGGTATTCCCGCCATCGGGAAGCGCGACGGACTCCTGGCGTTGCTAGTCTCAGCTGCAGCGGCCGGCGACAACGGCCGGCCTCTAGGAGCCGGAGGGATCCCCGCAGGTGGTTCCTCCGAGAGCCCAACGCGGGAAGGCAGAACGGGTGGAACTACTGTCCCCCAGCCTCGCCGCAGGGCGTCGGGGGACAGCGCCGGCTGCTCCCCGGGAGCCAGCGGCGTCCTGATGCGGACGCCCCGCGGGGAGCGCGCCCTGGAGGAGTCCCTGGAGCGGTACCAGAGGCGCCTCCGAGGTGAGCGGCACCGGCGCGGGGTCAGGGCGGGCCGCCCCAGCCGCCGCCAGCATCTGCGGGCGGGCTCGGCACCCCGGCTCCGCGGAGCGCCCCGGCCGGGACGGGCTGGGACGGGCGCGCAGCCGGGAAGTTGCGCCTGGTTCTCCCCACACCCGACCGCAGGCGCCGTTCTTGCTGTGACCCGCCCTCGCCCAGCCGTAACTCGGGTCGGGCAGGAGCGCTGCTGCTTGGCGTGCGGCTGTGGCTCGTGTGAGAGTTTTGGCCGTCGGAAAGCATCGGATTCTAGTCGTGGTAAAGATGAGGGTACAAATGGATTCTAATGAGAGTGGTTGTTCCCCATGTCATCGAGTGTTTTCGTACCTGCCACTTTGTCCAAGAAGCGTGGTGTAGAGCCTGACAGAGAGCACCTAAATCTGCCAGCCGTGACACCTGGGCTTTACCAGCCTTCAGACTGTCACTGACTGGGCAAAGCAAATGTCCGAATTCTGAAGAAAGCCAGTGGATAGTTTGTGGGCATGCGAACCTATTGGTGCGAAAAGTTGTGTTCTGAGCACAGCACCGCCACACGGCCTGTTGGGATGTTTCCTGTGCCATAGGAAACAACATTGTCAAAAAAAGAGAAGAAAGGATAAAACAATGGAAACATTTGCAAATAGCTGCTTGATTCTCAGCAAGTATTTTTTTACCTCCTTCGCAAAAGAATATCGGTTCTTTACATTAGCGATAGATTCCTTTTGTTCCAGAATATAGAACATTGAGGAATGATTTATATTTAATTTTCCTGTAGAGAAGATGAACATGGTAATGCTACTTGGCATTGCAGTTAAGAGTTGTTGCAGAACAGTTAGGATGACAAATATCGGGGCTGTTTAACTGTGTGTAAGACTTAGAGCTGACCCTGTCTAATGGATACATTGGATGCCTGTATTCTCTTCGTACAACTTCCTTTCATTTCATCTTTTTCTGGCTAGATCCCATTACTGGGATATTATTACTGGGATATTATATTTATTAAATAATTCATAACCTGACTTTCTGGTGAGCCTTTCCCCTTTACATTTTTGAAACAAGAATACAATGCCAAGGTAGTTTTGATTTCACACATCCAGCGGTGTGAAATCAGTTGAAATCAGTACAGTGATGCACAAGAAGCCCCAGTATAGGGCAATATAACCGAAGTTCCATTATATTTCTCAAAGAACCTCTTTATTTCTCAGTGATGTACCATTTTTAACTCCTTTGAGCTGCACAACATTTTCCACATCATTGCTACTGGTATTAGGAATTCACTATAGGACAAACAGGTCATCATTACTCTCAAAGTTGTCAAATCTAATGCTTTACCTATTTCTCTTATATAGTTACACAGCTTGAAATTTTTCTCCTCATTGGGATGATCCTGTCATCTGGGTTCTGCAATTTTAGGTGGCATGCTTTGGGCATTATTTGATGTTTTTGAAATAAAGCATTCTTAACCTGTAATGCTTGACATTATGTGGACGCAGGCTGAGCTCGTGGTGACAGGTTTTCACCACCCATGCTGGGCATCAGAAGAATCACTTTACAACCTTACTCAGTTTAATGGAAGGGTGGATAAGTTCTCAAAGAGTAGCTGATTATTTCAGTGCAGTGTCCTTTGTTGCAAAGGGAAATCCCTCAGAAGACAGGGAGCCTGAGTGTTTAGCAAAACTCAGTCTGGTGGCCAGAGGGCAGAATGCTGGACCAAAAAAAACCTGATTAGGATGTAACTGGTCTAAGGGCCCAACAGAGAGGCTTTGATAAAGTAATAAAGGTTCTATAATGTAGCTTTTCCTCTATAATGAAAGTCTGTAATGCTGTGTGTAGTACTGAGTTGAGAGGGTGGTATTTGTACAGTTGGGATGATTAGGTCACTGTGTATACTTTCACATAATTGAGACCATTTCAAATGAACCTTAAAAACTTTAGGAGATAATAATATTTCTAATCAAGTGTTATTCTCAAGGGAGTAGAGGTATCCTGTAAAGGAGTATAAATTGTGTGCTACAGTATTCACATTAGTAACTGAAAATTTATAGGTATAATGTGAATATCCAATGGGCCTTCTGCTACCCCACTGCTAAGAGTTGAGCATGATGCCTTTTTCTGGTTCCTTGAACAGAGAACTAATAGCTTATTTTTTATGTTGAGTTTTCTGCCTCTTGAGTAAAGAGCACTGGCTCACTGTTGGACCTGAGACAGTATAAGATATAAGAGCAGGATCAAAAGAGGGGCTTTTTAGGTACTGAGCCTGATACAGGCATCTTGTCTGCCTCAAGTCTATCTTAGGATATTCTGGAAATTACATTCTGTATTCCACTGCATTGCTGAAGTGCAGTGTCCTACATAATGTCAGAGAATGGAGATGCAAACTCCAAGAGAAACAGATGAAAATATAAGAGTTCTACAAATAAAGCTTCATTTTGTGGCTGTTTTATGTGGTTCCAAAAATAAAACAGAAGAGATGGGAAGTCAAAGCTGTCTTAGGGAAAATGAGTATGTGGCCCAGTTTCCGTCACTACAAGTTAGCTGTGACACTGAAGCAGCTAAGAATTGCATTCTAAATGTGTTTGTGGCTTTTTTTTGTTTGGTTGGTTGGTTTGGGGTTTTTTTGGGGGGGGGTGGGTTTTTTTTTGTTAGGCTTATTATTTTTATTTGGCAGTTGTTTCTAGATATTCTTCTGAACATAAAGTATTCTTTAAGGGTGGAGAATCTTTTGAGGCCTGACTGATGAACAGCCTGGTATTGCTCATTGCTGCATGTAAAATCTTAGCAGCACAGGTAGTGATATTTAGGATACTTTTAGTCTCAAAACTGCCATATAATGTGTTACTTTCACGGTAGCAAACCTATGTTTGGCAGCCAATAAAAAAGAATAGCTAGATGTCAGAATGGGAAGGAAAGTAAGTTACAATATGTGCTAAACACAAAAAAACCCTGTAACCAAATTCTCAGTTTCAGTATTTTTCAGCAGTTACTTGACTGAAAAGGTACGTGATACAATATTTTAGATTTTTAGCTGTCAATAGAAGTAAATATTTATCTAATTTTGGACAAGAAAGTTTTCTTTAAATGAACATAATCCTTCTGTTTTCAATAGTGTGTCTAATTATCTGTTTTGCCAGTTACTCTTTCACAAAAATTCTGCAATGGTTTGGTTTGGTTTTTTTTAAGACCTAAAAAATTAGTGTAATTCCTTCTCTAATCATCTAAGGCTGTTTGCTGATTGGGAACCATGAAATATCAGAAAATGGTGCTGTTTGTTGAATTTATAGCTAGTAACTTCATGTTCTTGTAGACATTATTAGAAACGGACTGTTAGGTTTGGGTGACAGACTTATGACAACTTTTTCATAGAGCTGCCTTTTTTTTTCTTCAATTTATACTGCTTAATGATTCTACCAGCTGGAGTTATTTTCCATGTCTTTCAGACAATTCTGTTGTTTTGGATGATTGGCTCTTTTGCTCCCAGAGTATTTTCTATGGCATTTCCGAGTCCATGAATGAGGTAGCTTTGGTGCTTTCATTTAAAGGAGTACTATTTTTAAAGAGTTCGGTGCAGTACCTGCAAAAACATCTCTTGTTTAGGCAATGCTAAGCTGGTTCAATGCCTTCTGGATTTTTTCCTGTTTTGACTTCAATGGAAAATTGTTCTTATACTGATTTTTTGGATGTTTATTAGTGTGTGGAGTTTGATCCATCAGATTTGGATGCTAGCATGTCAGTTTTCATAATCATCTCAGATCATTTTAACACTGAAAGCCAAAGAACTTAATAGTAAGTTTTATTTTTTGAAGTTTCAATCCACATGAGTCCAATTACAATTATATCCTCAGCTGTTCCGATAGGAGATGGCACTTCGGTGATGTTTTATCATAGAACAGGAATACATGTTTGGATTTTATTTGTAGAGTCTTGTTAAGATGTTGAAAAGAAAGATGCTGATTGATTTTGATATGCAAATCATAGTGCTGCATGTGAGCAGCTTTTGCAGTATGAGGCCATGATTCTATAAAATGTACTGTTACAGGAGTAACTTAACTGAAAAAGTTATATTGAATGGGGGAGCACTTAAAAGTTAATTGCTTCTGAATTAATTACAAAATTAATCATGTTGTCTTTAAGCAGATGTTCGTGGCTGTCCTGTAGTTTGCATCCACGGTGTTTTTTTCTCATTTCTTTCATATTTAAAAAGAATATTTTACATTGTAAGAAACAACAAACATAGTCTTTCCACTCACTGGTGTGTTGTCTTTTATTCTAATGCCCAAAATTATGTTACTTACTTGGGAAAAAAAAATGCTGTAATGTACTTATTCCCCTTGAGGCATCCAATTCAACTTTTCCTGAAGTGTTGGATCTTCTGTATCTGGTACAGCCACACCCCTGGGACCTCCTGATTCCCAGTGGTGTTTTGTCTATGGCAGCAGCATTAGTAATTTGGAAATAGGCAAGCTTTTGAGAAATTTAAGCAAATACTTGATGATGCTTTCCACAATGTGGTGACGTTATTTCAGAGGCAGAAAGCATAGTCAAAAAAAATAGGCATCAGTGAACCATTGATAAAAGCTTTAATGTGTTTCACTACTACTGCCCTGTATGTGTATGGGAAAAGAGGACAGAGTGTAAGAGGATCTATGTTATCTTTGTGGATGAACTAATATCTTGGAGTTCAGAAAAGAGAGAAGTTCTGGGAAAACCAATATATATGGGCTTGCTTGGTTCTGGTTTGGTTTGCTTTGTTGTTTCTTGTCTAGGGAGCAAATACTGATACTCCAGGGTTCTCTGGCAGACAGGGAAAGGGGAAATGAAGAAACTTTATTGATAGCAAGTGGTACACCACATGATAAATGACATTGAACACTTCTTGGCAACAAATAGTTGCAACATAGTTTGCTAAATATCTTAGCCATTGCATCAGTGACATACTTCTGCCCTCATAGCATCCTGGAATGCTTAAGAAAGGATGAAGAGACTAAGTATGCCAAAAGTGAAATATTTGACCTAAACCCTTCTTTTTTGAGTCATTGCCTTGTGAATGGTATTTGGGTTTGTCTTACTAAATTATGACTGTTTAAAATATGCTTTTTATGGCTTCTTTTACATTAAATTCATTAAAGGATGGAGTAACCAGAAATGGTGGTGTGAGCCATAAGATGACTGGCCTTTAAAAATAAATGCTGAGAGAAGATTAATAGGTCAGAAATGGGTCAGGTTATTATTAAAAATTAGCATTGCTAAAAAGAGTGATGGCATAACTGGACTGACAACATGTTCTTAAAGATAATGCTTTTGGGGGGTTATTTATATTTTATAAGCTGTTTGTAAGTTACAACCAAGTAGAGAAGACTGGAAAAATATTGAAAACCATTACAGCGGGGAAAAAATCAATTTCTGAGCTTCAGTCAAGATGATGTGAATGTGAAAAAACAGATGAAGTGAAGACAGAAATACTTATCTAGCTTTTGTTTTCTGGCTTGAACTGCTATTTGCCTTCTATTTGGAAGAAAAAGCTATTAACTTTTTTACAGCAACCTATAATGTGAGGCATATCTTCTGAATTCTACCTAGCAAATACTTAACTGTGGTTATTATTTGAAGGTTTTTTGCCAGTGGCAAGAAATATTTTTAGTTATTTATTCCTCATATCAATTTAGAAATTACAAGCATGTAAAATTTAAGTAACGATGTGTGTTGGAAAGGTTATTATTTTTCTAATTGTAACAGTTACTCCAATAGAAGATGTTTCCTTATAAGCTTGGTTCACAAGAGTTAAATTGCTGTTCTATGGGCATTTATACATAAAAGGAGTAATAAGTGAGTTTTCTGAGATCCAGTGGTGCAAAGTAGATATATCCTTATCTAAAATTAAGTCAATTTTTTGTGATTTCCAATTCAGTTGTCATCTCTTAGCTGCAAATATCTCAAATTTCTTTCTTGGCATATTGGAAATGTTCAGCTTTATCACAGTGATATGGCATTTATGATTGGTGTTTAGGATTTTTGTGAAGTCAGCTGAATCAAAAAAATTAAGTAGTATAAGGAAAAAATCTATTGGACATTAGATAAGACCTTTACTGTATCATCTGTCAGTAAGTCAGTTCTTGAAAATATTTATATTTATCTGGATAGAGGTTTTCTGTTGTGTTTGTTGGGTCTTTTTTCTAGAATAGTATGTGTTATTTTTTTTCCACACTTGTTGAGAAGTCATTGGTCTTTATTAAATACTGTTTTAGGGTGGCTTGGTTTGCTGAGTTATTACTTCATTTACTCAGGTATTTGTTTCATTGTGTGAAGTGTTGCTTTGTAAGAATGTGCGGTGGCATCACTCAAATGCAAAACCATTTTTCTTGGTTTCCAATCCTGCATATTGTAGAAAATGTAGCATGAGCTTTAGGTTCATTGAAAAATATGAAAGGTGCATATGCTAGGAAATATTTTTTGGGCTGCTGCAGTGTCCTAATGTATTGAGGGACTAAGATGCTATTTATAGCTCTTCTCTGAAAAACTATAATTTAGTAAATATTTTGCAGTTATGGTAGGTTTTTTTTGGCTGTTTGCATTAGATAATTGCTTCCAGTGGCTGAAATTAGGTCAAATAGTCAAGTTAGCCACATGCTCAATGTTTGTAGTTCTCTCATGTTTTTTCCCATTTAACATATCATCCAGTAAATCCTTTCTTTTATGTTGTTTATTGTGGCTAATGATGTGGTTGGTTTTTTTCCTAGAACGTGCTAGTGAAAGCATCTCTCAGCTGAAACATGCCTTGGCAAAAGGTGATGGTGACACTGGATTTGAGCAGTCCTCTGTGGATGAGGGCAGTGACAATGTGGACAGGGCCTGTGATGACTGTGGGACTGCAGCCAGTCAGGAACTGCAGCACAGTCATGCAGGTAAGATTAATCTGAAAGCAAATTGTTTGAACATTGTTAGAAATTAGACTAATTTCAGTGAAAAAAAGTAATTGTTTATTGGTTATAATTGTTTTTATCTCTTCCTAGTTAATCAACTTAAAATTTTGTTGCAACACCAAGAAAGAATGGAAAGTGAAGAGTCTCCCTCAAGAAGGAAGAAGTCATTCCATGTATGTTTCTTCTGCTTTCATTTGTGTTGTTTGAATAAATGGCAGGCATGTTGATTTTATAGTGTATAGAGAAAAAAAGAAACACTGAATAATTTTTACAGTCTTAAATACTGGAGCTTCCTGAGACTATGACCAGAACTTGGTATCCTTATGACCATAATGGAAGAAAAAGAATTCTATAATACAGGGTTTGGACTTTTCTCTTCTTATTGTTGACCATGCTGTGTGGTTGTCTCATCCTTTTTGTTTTGAAAACACTTGGGATAGATAACAAGGAAAAATTTCTGAAAAAGCAGCCTCTGTTTTCCTATGACTATACCTTAAGGATTCTCAGTGCCCTTCTTATGCTTTGACTATGCTTTTTCTTGAAATTTGAGTTAGAGAGGTTCATTCAAAAACAGGTTTTGTGGTTCTCTGCCAAAATGCAGTGTTCTCTGTCAAGGTTTGTTGACACAGCCCTTACAAGGGCTTTCTCAGATGCTGCTTCATTGAAGCAGAACTGCACCAAAGCACGTGTGATGCACTGTGCAGTTACAGAGCAACTGCTGGTTGCTAGAATCTCTATAGAAAAATAATTCAAAGGCACTGTTGCAGTTTTATCTTTTGATGGCTTACACTGAATATTTTTGGTTTATACTAAGCAAGATAACCAGCTCTTTGCTGTCAAAGTTAACAGCAGAATAATCTAAAGCCTGTATTCCTGCTGTGTTGCTTTCAGCCTGTGTAATGAGCGTAGCTCTACAGTCCTGACATTAAGGAATTTTATTCAAAATTAACTTTTTAAAGTATTCTAAGATCCATGAGTTTAGCATGATTGTCCTGCCAGGTATTTTGCCTCATAATAGCATAGGAAAGAGTTAGTGTTTTGTAGCTCAAGGGATTGATGCATCATTGCTTGTCTTTGGCACGACATGAATTGGTATCAGTTTGTATTTAGCCTTGGAAGGGAGGGAAAGAATCTTTTATTCCATCTTTGGTGAAGTTTTTTACTTCTATTGGGAAGTTTTAGTAGAGTGGAAAATTTAGAAAATGGAATACTTTTATCTAAGAAACTTGGAATAGTGCTTTCAGGAAGTGGATCAAAGGATGGTGGAATAAACAGAAAAAGTGGGAATTTACTGTATTGTACAGCACAGTGCCATTCCTTCCCCTTGAAGTTTCCAGTGAGAAACATTCTGTGAAGTGGTGGCTTTATTCTCCTTTGCAGCTGTCCTCCATCTGCTTGAAGATATGAAAGTGTTCTGAGGACAGACCACGTGTAAAGCTAAAAAAAATGTTGAACTGCAAAAGTGCACACACACCAAAAAAAGCCCAAACCCTCATAAAATACGAGATTGTCTGGTGATTTACTGGACACTGCAGAAATACTTCTTGTATAAGAAGAATCCAATTTCCCAAAGGTCAAGGAAAGCAGACTTGGATTATGAGTAACCTTAACCTTTTGCTTTGAGTGATGCTGAAATACCTGATGACTGCTGAATAGTAAATGACTGCAGGATCTATAGCTAAATATAACATTTCACAAAAATTCTTCAGTAACCTTTACCACACTTCTTACATATAAATAATATTGTTGCAACAAAATTCCCTTTGCTTGCCCATTGATTAAAGTTGCAATAGACGTCAAATGAGTTCATCCTTTCTTTGATTACACCCAGAAGGTTGGGCAGAAATTTTCCTTTTGCTCTACACTTCATCACCTGAGGTCAAGGCCCAGCATGATTGCTTCATATAACAACTGCAGTTCTGCAGGCTGGGTTTTGGCTAACCTAGCTGCACCCAGCCTCTGTTCCTGACACTGTTGTTATAGCTGGAGACATGATGGATTCCTGTTGTTTCCTGTCAGTTTATAGAGTGGCAAAGTTTCTCTAATTCTGTGATTTAGATGCTTGAAGTTCGAGGCATTCTGGAAGAGTACAGGGTGAGACAAATTATTTGTGATGTCTGCAAAACTGTTTGTCACCCTGTAGAATGCTGGCTTCTAGAACTGCTAAGCATTTATATTTTATAAATTCTTTTCAGTATTAAGTATTTCAATGTGGACAACGTTTCCAAGATTCAGGCATAATTGTTTGGTTATTCATACTAATCAGATGTGTCTTTCAGTTCTGTTTTTAATATTTGGCATCATTTAAAGGCAAGCCTTCCTGACCTGTTCTTTCACCCTGTTACACGTTATATTGAGAAAATTCATTTTAAAATCCCTAATCAATTTATAATAATTATGTTGTAAAAAGGTACAAAAATGTCACAGAGGTCCTCTGTTCTTTTTGTGTTGAGAAAATATACTACCTGGTACTTTCTTTTTAGTGAAAAATTCCTAGCACTATTGTTTACATTACAGGGATGTTTCTCAGTTTAAACATTAGAACTGTTTTTCAGTGAAAAATAATTTGAATAGAAATGGAGTTTTTTCACATTTTCTAGCACTACTGTGGTGTAATCTTGTCAGGGAGGCAGCTGGAGGTCTCAGCTGCAAGATGTTCATTATGCTTTCAGAGGATGGATGAATAGGAGCCAGAGAAACAGATGACTTAAAAATATTATCAAGGCTATATTATATATACTTTAACAAGTATGGTTCCTTTTCTAAAAAAAAATTATGAAGTAGTTAGGATTAAGAATTTAAATCAAGGTGAATTCTGAGTCAATAGAACATGGAGCTTATGTCTACCGAGCCAGGCAGAATATGTTGCAAATCTGGCATTCCTTCCCTGAAGGGATGTCTTTTCAGATGGTTCTAGATATTCTCCATTTGCCTCTGCAATCCAGGTTCCAGATATCTCAAGAGTGTCCTTCCCTTTAAAACAGTCAATACTTGTATTTGGTATAATTGGACTGTAAGGTTTTTGTTGCTAGAAACTTTCACCTCATCCTAATTGAAGGATAAAGAGTGAACAAGGAATTTTAATGCATTGTTGGCAGAACCTGTAGATAACTAGCAGATGTAATAGCTATCCATTAGTAGCTTAGTTTGCTTTTTTTTATTTTGGTTTGTGGGGTTTTTGTTTGGGGTTTGTTTGGTTTTTTGTTTGTTTTTCTTTGAATGGTGAGTGTTTCAAAAGTAATATTTAAAAACAAGGATGTAGATTTCTGAATCTCTGATCTTCTTTAGACTTCAATTATATTTAGAAGTATAATGGAATATTTTTGCAGAGAGGTATGTTTCTGACCCAAACTCAAAGGTGTTCAAATTGTGAGTTTCCAAAATAGGGATATGCATAAAGATACTTGTTTTCCTTCAGAAGTGTGAACAAGCACTAGAAATGTACCTGTTGTTCCTCTGAAAAGACTCCATTAACAACTCTGTGTGCATTTTGAAGCCTTACCAGAAAACTGTAGGTTGTCTTGTGTCTGCAAGCAACATCTTACTGCAATAATGGAAAATCAGAACATAACACATGCTGTTCTTTATTTCCTTCAGAAACCCTCAGAAGCTGTGCCTGCAGACTTACCAGCCCTTTCTGATCTTGTTCCTATAATCAATGATCAGTCACAGTACATTAACCATTTGGAAGCAGAAGTGAAGTTTTACAAGGTATCAGACAACATGTTTGACCTACTAAAACCCTGGTCCCCCAAATGTGAAGAACTGCATTAAATGCAGCTTAGATTTAGACTTGGGATTGATTGCTGCAATGACCAAAACTGAGCCAAATGCAGTTCAGTACATCCCTTACCCTGTGTCTTGGTATCTGGTGTTTAAGGATCCTTAAAGACATTTTTTGGTTCTATCATAAATACAAATAAGTATTTTTTTAAAAGAAGATTTATGGCAATTTAAGCTGCAAAAATACAAAATCTGTCTTTTGAGTATTCTTAGTCTCTCTAAAAGGGTTAAAATATTTGAAAATGTTAGTCTAGGCTCTTGGTCTCAAGATGTATTTCAATACTGATAGCCATCTTAAAGGAGTCTTTTAAATGCAGTTCCTTTATCCTATAGGAGGAGTTGTGTGGGGTGAAAGATCGAGAGCAGGCAGTTTTATCTGAAAATGAGGAACTCCATCAGAAGCTGAAATTCTTAACTGCAGAATGCATCTTGAGAGAACAAACTCTTCTAGATACCTCAGTAAGTTTTTATTTTTTGTTGCTTTAATCAGTGCTCAAGGATCTGGCCAGATTATTTTTATGGAAGGGTTACAAATGGTTGTCTTCAAATGGAATTTTGGTCAAAATTTAATGAGAATTTGTAAACATGGATTTCCTTGGGTGGCATCATTATCGTAGATTGCTAACCTAATTAACTTGTTTATTGGCTCTTATGTTCTTCTGAAGATTATAAGATTCAATACTAAAGTAACTACATTTGTTTTAAAAACCAGCCTACATAATCATAACTGAAGCATTCATTTATTTTAGGCAAATACTCAGAACTCCCGGCCTGTCGGTGCTAAAGACTGTAGCACACCCCAGCCTGTCACCTCATCACCAGCACATCACAAAGACCGGGCTTTTGTTACAGCAGCTTCTGGAGACCAAGCACAGTGGCCTGTAGAGCTGGTTGGTATTACCTTTATTCACAGAGCCCTGCCTTTGCACAACTGTTCAGTGTTATTGTTCCAGTTCTGATGATCAACTTTGTAACAGACACAGGAGAAGTTTTGGTTGACTAAACTTTAATCTGAGCTCAAGTGTTATTCTCTTAAACCTCATCTTCTCATTATACCCTAATTAATATTATTGTGCAGTTAGACACAGGAGGCAGGTTGTATCTGCAGATGATGACGTTCCAGAGATAATTCTTGTTTAAAGATGATGGCTTCACTGTACTTTGGAGATTCTTAGGAGTAAACACAGTGCCCAAGCAGGTGGGAACTATCTGGTGTAATTTATTTAGCCCTCCACACAAGCTCTTTTCATAATGAGTTGTTCTGCTCCTGGAGACAACCCAGGCTCAATAAGATACAAAAGTAGCTTTGTGCAATCTGCTTTCCCTTAGCTGAATTACACACCTTGTGCTTTTAGAGATACAGAGGAGTCATAGTAATTTAGAGTTGATGTTGTCTCTTTCTGCATTTTTTGTTTCAGAGGATACTAATTTTCCTTTTGCTCTGAAATAGTAGGGTAATGTTCCTATCTTTCGGAAAAAAATTGGAAAAAAATTGAAAAGTTTTGATATATTTTATCCATATGCATTTCTGTACTGTGAAATTTATGCAGTTTTATTATATGGGATTTGGGGTTTTTTCATAGAAAAAATAAAGTTTTGGGTTTTTTGTGCTATTATTTTAGGGCTGAAGACCTCATTGGTCGCTGATGCCTGCAGTTGTTTGGAAGCTATATTTTACAGTCATTGCTCCTTTCTTCATCTGCCACATTTAAATCAGGACAATCATGTTGATTGTAACTTCTTTCTAAGCATCATAGTGAGCTGAATTTGTAGTGCTTTATCTGGTTTGTTATCACCACTGTGTTTAACATTGGTGTGGTTGATTTATATACCTTGTTCTTCACCAGGTAATCAGAGTAACTCACTGCATTATAAATAAATAGCCTGTGTACTTGAAGTTCTTAATAATTATGTTTTAATATCTGCTGGCTTGTGGGAGAGCAAGAGCAAACTCGAGACATGATTATCAATTTTCTGTGAATCATTGTAGAGAACTGAGGGCAGCAGTTGGAATTGAAACAATTTACCATATGACAATCTGGCAAAAAACCTTATTTAAAAACAAAAAAATGGGAGGGTTGTTCACTTTTCAGACTTCCAGAAATGTGAAATATTTAGGTTTCTCTGCCACTAGTATTTCAACAGGTTTATGTCCTCAGGGGAAAAGAATGTGGGTAAAGTCTAGGTTTATTTTTGAAGACTGTTATGAAGAAAGCAAGACATATCTTTTCTCCCATCTTTTCTAAAGGACAATCTAAAACTTCTGTATCAAGAAAAAGTCAATATCCTTGATGCTCAAATACAGTCCCTCAGGTAAAGTGAATTTCTTTTTCTTAAAATAATCCTTAATAAATTGTCACTGCGTAACAGCATGAACCAGTCTTAATCTGAATTTAACTAAGAGAATGCCTGAATGTCTAAATGTTTTGTCTTCTGATAGTGTCCCTGAAAAGTGACTTTCTGTTAAGTTCTCTCGGATATAGCTTTGGCAAAATTGAATATACCGCTACTTTATTGAAACAGTAGCAATGCAAAACATCTTAGCTTCTTTACCCTCTTTCCCCTAGGAAAGGTCATGTAAGATAGACCACTCAAAAGAAAAGAGAGAAGTTACAATTTTAAGTTGTCACAACTTCCATAATTAGCTACTTTCTACTACTTTTTAATTATATTTTTCCCTAAATAAATTATAGTTTCATATATTTGAAAATGCTAGACTGTTCTGTGTGTAAAAAGAGTTTCTGGTAAGGAGACAATTATAAGAAGACTCTCTGCATTGGTAAAACCTGCAACGTGCAAAGCCAGTTGTCTTAGTGAATGTAGAGGAGGATCTTTAATTTCAGCTGTATAATCAAATTCTTTTTTCCTCTTGGCCTCAAGGGGTATATTTATTCAAAAATAATTATTGGAGGCTAAGGTTTTCTCAGAAGTTCCTCAAATACATTATTCAGCCTCTGATTTCTCCTAAGAGACATGATCTTCCAAACAGGAAGTTCTGCAAAACTAAATTCTATTGAAGTGAGAAATTATAGTGCTTTGAGTGGGACTGTCTTCCCCTTTAACTTCAAGGATGAATGTACACAGGACTTGGTGAATTCTGTGCAATAGGAATTCTGTGCAACAAACAATAGGTTTGTTGCACCACGACTGTCTAAGGATATATGCAGAGCAAATTCTATTCAGGTTATAGTGGGTTATATGTAATAGACCAAGTACTAAAATTGGAAAAAGTGCACAGAAGATTTTCCAGATGGAAATAAGAATGCATGCAGTGTATATATCATGTGCACAGTAAATCCAATGCAACCAGAATGTGTCAGACTTCCTATGTGTGTGCTGCCCAGATGGCCTGCATAACAAACCCAAAGCTTTGGATTCATTGCACAATTTGTCAAATTGATCTATATGTGCACAGTGTGCGTTTGTCTGGAACTTCCTGATGTTAACATTCCTATTGCTTGCGAGCTCCCCAGCCTGACACATGCTTGGAAATTCTGGAGCAAATTCTTCTGAGCACCTGGTAAAAATTTTGGAGACAAGTAAAAAACTTAGCCTGTTTTTCTGCACATGTGTTTGACCTCAGGTTGTGTATATTGCTGGATCTGAGTGAATGTTCTGATTACATCTGGATTCTTGCCTAGGGAGTAGAGAATAAATATGAAGTTAGTGATATTATTAATAAAAGCAACAGAAAATTGTTAGAGTATTGAAATGTTTATACAGCTGATATCTTTTTTTTTTGGATAATGAATATTATACTCTGCTCAGACAAAATGTAAATCTGCAGGTTTTTTATCTAATAACTTTCTGTTTAACTTCAATATTTTCTGATACTATGGGGGAAGAAACAAACTAACACAGTTTTGTTTTGTCTATTAATAATTTGATTGGGCAGTTCAACTGTTATTTCCTTAGCCTATTGGAATGTGTAAACTAATGTTAATTACAGGGATTCTTACAGTTCTTTTTAGGTTACATTTGCAATTATATATTGTATATGAATATGACTTGTAGAAAAATATAATTCCACAAACAACATTTTTCATTTCTTCTTTCTAGAAAAGACCTTTCAGAATCTCAGAAGACATGCAAAGATTTGGAAGGAAGGCTGAAACACCAGAAGTCACTGTTTTCAGCCAGGAATTCTAGCCAGGTGGGTGGTCTGTGCCTGAACTGTGCCCAGCACGAGGCCGTTCTTGCCCAGACTCACTGCAATGTTCACGTGCAGACCATCGAGAGGCTGAGCAGGTAGGCTGTGGGGGTGTGCACCTTGGGATTGGATCTTTGGCTGCTTCCATTAAAACCATTTAAGTCTCAATGGCCTGGGTTACATTCCTAGAGAGATGTGCATTTATGGAACAATACGCTCCCAAGCTGGAGTCATGATGCTGAAATCAGTGAATGTAGGTCCCAACCACTTCAAAATCCACTAAGGCTTTGTTACTTTGAGAAAGAATTTCAGTTGTTATCATGTAATTATGATAACTTGGGCTGACCAGATAATGAGACTATTTACAGTCTGTTTCCTGCATTTTTTGTACAGACAAGTCATTCACTCTGTCAGCACAAATGTTGTGCAAGTCCATGCATTTTGATTGATTATTTCTTGCAAAAGTTCATTATAATTCTGTTGTTGGAAATTTTTCTGGCTCCATTTTATTCTCCTTACATATGGGGAACTTTTCAGATACCTCAACAATAGGTAGGATGCATTTCCTACCCCAAACACCTGTAGTAGTTCCTCCCTGACCACAATAAGACAGGGAAAAGAAGTTCCATTGGATAAAAAGAAACGAATTTTTTTGTTGCAACCTTTTTTTTTTAAATTCTAGCTTTTATTTAAATAATTTTTAAAATCACAGGTACACAGGCTGAATATATGCAATTCAGGGATCCCAACATTAAATTCTTTTTCTTAAGGAATTCTGCCAGTCAATCATCTTCAAAAAAACTCTCCCTTTCTACTTGCTAGCAATAATAATTAGATACTGCAACTTTCTCAAACTTTGTTAAACAGCCATCTATTTATTGTCAGATAGCTGAAGCTTCTTAGAATTTCTGAAGTATTAGAATGAGCCTGAGATGGAATAGTGGATCAATTAGAAGCAGGGAGACTGAAAGGACATGGAACATATATGTACTCAGTCAAGTGGGCACTATCCCTCTGCACTAGATTATTGTTCCCAGGATTTATGCATTTTTTCTATTATCAAGTCCAAAAATTTTCTGTCAAAGCTCTATTGCTGAGAAGTCATGTTTCAAAATCTACTTTTGTAACAAAAGTAATTATTTGTCACAGATGTTGGAAAATATGAACAAACTGTAAATCTGTACATTCTTGTCCTCTTATATTACAGTGAGCTTGAAATAAAAGATTTGAACTGACCTCTTTATGTATCTCAAACTGCTATTTTATCTGGGGGTTCAAAAAAGTCTGAAAACTACCTCTACTTGTGGTACAGTTTATTAAAAACAAGGGTATTTCAGTATAAGTTTTCAAAGGAACTTTATGCAATTCAAAAATGAAATGAAATTTCAAAGTATGACTGCTAGGTCTCTGGCAAATACAAAAAAATGTGTTACCATTTCACACAACATTAAGAATACAACAGTTTTCAGCCAGAATTTTGAGCTGCACCTAAATCACAGACAATTAAACTTAATTTAAAAGCTTTTAACATATCAAAATAATGAAAAGGTGAAGTTAAGTATTATGGTTTTACTAACTCTGCTTTACCATTTAGTACAGATTTAAGTGTCTTAGTTAACAAAAGTTCAGAAGAGTTGTAAAATCCAGGTGTCCTATTGTTTGGCTTAGTTCCAGTTTGCAGCAAATGGATTTAGATTGTCATTTGATACACTTAGCAATTACTTGTTGAACCTAACCCTTCCTTTTTATTATTTTTTCCCTCTTTTACGTATAATGACAGTGTAATTCCATATTGCTTTTTTTTTTTTCTAAATTTGCATGGATCCCCGTTTTGTCATGTCAACAGAATGTGCTCAGCTTCTGTACATGAATGACTTGAGATCTGCTCTCTTCACTGGCAGTTTCTCAAATGGCCCATCCTTCTGAAATTAAGGACTGGTTGTCAAGCAAATGATATTTTCAGTATTTGCCAAGCTTGCAGTATGCTTTCACTCACGAGTTTCAGTATTGCTTTGCTTACCACCCTTAAGTCTGTTTATATTTTATATCTGGTATACCTGTTGTTTAGGGTTTTTTCTCTTACAAAAAATATAGAAGAAGTATCTGACTTGTTTTTTTTTAATATGCAGAGAAAGAGATGACTTGATGGATGCGCTTGTTTCACTGAGACAAAGTGTGAAAGAGATGCAGCAAAGAGAATCTAATGCTTGTAAGCAAGTTGAACATGCTGTGCAAATGGCAGAAGAGGCCAATTTTGAAAAAACAAAGGTAAACCCATCATGAAATCAGAGCTTTTTAGGTGTTCAGATCTAATGCAAATGTTAATTAGTTTTCATGCTAGTGAGAGAATACATGCATAAGACTTTTGTAATATGTTGATATGATGTACATTTAAAACAACTGCACCATGTGACTGTTTCTGAACAATAATATGAATTCTGTACTCAAATTCTCATCAATACTATGAGGAGTGCTGCATTTTTAAATTGATACACTTTCACAGCTAGGTGATATAAATTGAGTTGTAGAATTTTCAAAGATATTCATGATATGTAAGAGGATAATTTTGATATCACATTTCTGACCTACTCTGGAAAGCTTAACTAAAATGCTTGCAAACAAATATTTTGCCTAAGATGAGACCAGTGCAAGAACTGATTGACTATCAGAGCTCTTTGAAGATGAGAAGTCTTGTCTAATGCCATCTGCATGAAGCTTCTAATGTAAATAATAATGGTAGAACCAATTTTGATTTAATGCTTGTGTTAGCCCTAGTTCTGTGTGCAATCAGCCTATATTGACCTAAATTATTTCCTTGATAGTTAGTGACATCTACTGTACTATTAGTGAATTACTATGGAATTGAGAGAGGGTTGCTTTGGTTTTTGTAATTGAATGCAAACAAGATTGATATAATTGTTCTGTGGAGAAAATTGATATTATTTATCCAGTGCTGTAAGAGAAGACTGTGTGCTTGTAGTGTTGTGTGAAGTGCTACTGGTTTGTCTACGAGGCTGAATAGTAGTCTGGGTTTTTTGATGCTCCAAAACTGTTTTAATATGAAGAAAGAGGGAAAAAAATTACTTACACTGCATTAATTTTGCTTTTTGACAAGTACTGTTATACCTCTTGGTAAGTCCAAACCATCCTCTTTTTCCCCCAGTCCTATTCTACTCTTTAAGTGCTGTTTTTCTTGATAACTAGCATGGAACCCCATAGAACAGTCCATGTAACAAAAGGGAGAAGCTAACACATTAAGCTTTCAAGTAGTATTATTGCAATTTCATCAGCCTGTTAACCCACAATCTAACTTCAGGTGCTTATCATTTAAAACCACCATTTCTTGTTGTCTCTTGGTTGTTTCTGTAGTTTGTGGACTCTTGTTATTACATAAAGCAGAAAGGAGTTCTGTTATGTTTAAGTTTACATAGTTGAAGCAAAATCAGGAATATGTTTTCAAAGTAAATGTCATAAAAAAGTAATGGTTTGAACTGCTCTTTGTGTAGTCAGAACAATGGAGCTAACAAAATACACATTTCTTCTTGAAATGCAACTAGTGCAACTACTTCCTTCCAGAGTGGCATTGGTTTAGATGTCTGCCAAGCTAGAGCAGTTTTATGCAATTGTTTGCTGAAGTCGATGATCCTTTCCTACAGAAAAGGATTCAGTGCCATAACAGAGGGATTCTCTCACCACGGTAGACTTGTGACACAAAACTAATGGAGACTGTTAGAGCATTCTCTAAAAAAGAATAGTTTAACTTGCTCCCCTCATGAATAGTCCAAAGCCAAAAAAATTGAACTCAAGGGATTGGCTTTGAGTAGCAGAAAAATAAGCAGTTAAAATAAATAAATTTGAAAATAAAGGATAATAAGTTATAATTCCTAAAGGGAGGTTACTCTAGCTTCTTTGAAACAGAATGTGTTGGATATCAGGGGAATGTTGAAATTAAACCTAGTTTACTTATAGGCTAGCAAAGTTCCCTTCAGGGTGCTTGAAATACTTGAGTTTACTTGTAATGGAGTAGTGTATTTCTGATTTAAACTGACTTAACACTCAAATTCTGCACTTTGGCAGAGATACAGCAGCATAAATGGATAAATATCTTCTTTATTCCCCTAGCATTTTTAGAAGATAGTGAAGACAGTGTTTTGAGAGTGTTCTTCAACTTTTGTTTCTTTTTTTTTTAATAGAAAACCCATCTATAACCCTGTGTTTTGGCACCTGAAATTAAACAGTACTTTATGAGTTATTTAGTAGAATTAAAAAATTTTTGACAAACCTGAAACTTATTTGTCAAACATTTTTTTGTATCTTTACTGACTGCTTTCAGGTTTCTTAGCATTCTGCACTCAGTAGTTCACTTCAGGAGGAGACTAAGTGGAAGTGCATACATTTTATTAATTTTTCCTTCAGTTCTTTAGTTAGACAGTAACCACTGTATTTGCAAGGAGTCAAATACTGGAGGCTGATTCTAGTGATGTGCATTCAGAAATTTCAAATTTGAAATGTAAGGCAAATAATCATGGTTTTAGAAGAGCAGCTACTTATTTGGAAAATTCGCACGGAAAAATGCTTTCATATTTGCCATGATTCCTAAAAGCATTTAAATTTCTCAGTTACAGCAGGGCAGGTATATACCTACAAACATGTACATCTGATTTCATCCCCTTAGACCTATTCTAGATGTTAACACAGTAGGATATGTATAAATATCATAATAACTGTGTTAAAAAAAAAGACATTTCATATAGCAAACTGGTTTCTATGAAGGTAAGAAGAAGAAAAATACCATGTTTGCTTAAACATTTAATTTTCTTTCACTTAAACAAATCGGGGTTTTTTAGGCTCTAGTCCACTGTGAGCAACTGAGAAGTGAGATGGAACGACAGAAGAATTATCTTGAGAAGGAGTTGGCTGCCCAGCTGAGTAAGAGGGCTGATGACAAAGAAGCACTGCGGCGAGAAATGAAGAAGGAAAGGGAGGACTTGGCAGCAATGGTATGAGTTGGTTCTTTTTCTATTTGTGTATTACTATGAGTATATCGTCCTCTTTAAACTTCATTTGCTTGTCTTTTTTTTTCAGTTTTGGGTATGAGAGCTCAGTCACTTCTACCATTGCTTTAAAGCAGTGGTGGATAAGTGATCCTTTGAATTTGAATAACTGGGTTTTGTGCCATGTCACTAGATACATACTAGGTTGTTGATGTCATGCACTTTATTTTAGTTTGCATAATATTTTTAATGCACTGTGTCAGAGTAAGGAAGGGTTAAGTAATATGTGATGCAAGGTTTGTACCTAGCTCTTTTATAAAAATTATTGTTTAGTTTGCCATGGCAAGCATTCAGAAGTTGGCACATGTCAAATTTAGGATTCTCCACTACTTGGATCTTATATATACATTAATGTTACAATATCATAAATTCAAAGTGATCTTATCATATGTTTAGTTTTCCCACCTGCAGAAATGTGTTGGAATCTCTTTTCTCACTTTTACTAATGTTTATAAACTCTCTGAGACAGAATCTGTCTCATCATTTATGCCACGACCATTGTGATAGTCTTGTTAACCTTGTTTTAGACTTGTAGATGCTCCCGTAATTTGAGTATAAAACATGTGGGTTTTCTGCCCAATGGAATCTACACAGGAAAGCTCAAACTAACAGCAAGAAGCCTGTGATAGAGGAGGCATTTCTAAGGTGATTGAAATGGGGAGAAATGTTTAGAGGTAGATACTTCATAAATTAGTGCTTTTCATGTTTTTTTGATCTGTAGCATCTTCAACCATTTCTGGTGAAGGTTTGGAAACATTAGAGTGAATTTCTCTCCTGATTGTAGGATTGTAATTTTCTTATTTTTTGGGACTCTTTTATAAGTTGTATGGCTGATTTCTAAAAATCTGGAGAGCACAGGCTGAGCAAAATAAACCATTTAAGTGTGAATAAAATAACCTCTTTGACTGCAATTCCAGATACAAAAACAGGTATTAAGCACAGGGATAGGGACTAAGTGATAGTTAAGTACATGAACTGATCATCAGTGATCTGTTGCCAGGGAAACTGAAATTTAAAAAAAATAATTGCTTGTTTGACTCCTTGCTATCCATTAGAAGTTGTCCCTTTTATGAAGTTAGTTGTTTTGTTACAGAGTGCTTTAAAACAGTGTATTCACTCCGAAATGCAGCCTATTAGACAAGCATTTCATACTTTTGTTTGGTAGACTATTTCACTCCATGTCATCACATTAGTTTGGATTTCATCACTCACTGAGATGTGTTTCACTGGAACCAGTTCTCACTTTAAGTAGTTGTAGGTTTTTGGGGTTTTTTTTAAGTTCTGCATGTACATTAAACAACATATAGTGGCACTATGATGATGTCATGCCTGGTAATTAAACATATGAGATGACTTTGTGTAAAATTATGATCTATGTTAATGATTTACACATACATATGATTAACTACTTTTATGCATTAGGATTATGAGGTGGTAGAAATAGTATACTGTGGATCAAGTCAACATTCATCTGAATATTTTATTGCTTACTTTAAGAAATGGTTTGTTTGAAGAGGAGAATTGGCATGATACATAAATCAGGTGGATGTATAAGGAGTGAAAAATAGTTATGAATATATAATCCTCTAGGTTTGGCTTTGAATTTCTGAAAGTTAACCTAGAACTGTCAGACACCATTATTTCTACTTATATTAGTAAGCTTCAGGGCTAAAGAGCTGAAGATTCACTGTCTCTGTTTTATTGTTACATTTTTTAATCATTCAGCAAAATTTCATCTGAATTACATTAGAACTTTTAATATACTATTTCTATATGAGTTTTGCACAACAGTATGCTTTGATCTATACTGTTGAAATGTTTTCTGAACTTGAAAATTAAGATTTGTGGTTGCAACAACTGTTTTCTTTAGCTGGAGGAACAACATTTGGTTTGAATCAATCTACATAAGGATGGATAAGAAGTAATGTAGCCAGCTGCTTGTGACACCTGGAGACTAGTGTAGTCAATGAAATGTTTCAAATAAACTACTGTATGATAAGTAAATCAAAAATAGTGAACCCATTAATAAAATGGTGTAGCCACATTATGTTATATTATTAATAATATATTTTTATTTTACATGCTTGATCTTTTTATTACTTTTTAATGTTATGTATTTTGTCTGCACATAGTTGCTTTTGAGGAGAAAGTTCCATAAGAGTTTGATTTGTGGTTGGTTAAATGGAATCATTATAATGCTCTTGGACTTTTTCAGGTGACAGCTTTGTCTAAGGATGTGGCTGTTTTGGAGGCTCAAGTTGAGAGACTTACAAGGGAAAAGAATTCTCTAGTTAACCAGTTAGAAGAATCACAGGGCCAGCTTGCATCTCATGAAATGGAGATGAGTAAGGTAATAAGGTTATAAATAAGTATTGAGCTTGGTTTTCCTTATCATTGTGACTTGAAAGAATAGAATTTTTACCTTGTCCATTTTCCTGTTTTGGTAAGGAATGTGTGGTAACTGTAGATTTCATCTCAATACCCCAGAGGCACTACAGCTATCCCAGCTGCAGGAATAAAAAAATAACTTTTTCCCTTTTCCAAGTCACCTTGTCATGCAGAAGCTAACTTTTCTACTTTGCAGCCTATGAGGGTCACTGTTTAAAACACTATCCCAGTATTTCAGTAAAGAATTGAGTTTGGTCTGAGTGAGACAACATAGAATTCAACAGTGTGCTTAATTGCTACCTGTGGGACTTGCAGTGCTAAAATAAAGGGAACTATATCAAATAACTGTTTTTCAAGTTCTTTCCTTTAGACTTTTTATGTAGTATACTTGCTTAATTCAGTACTGTTGTTAGTATGGCTCTCACAAAAACATCTTCCAGTTAAGAAAAACAGTTTAACATACATCTTCTGTAGGTGTATCACTCTTGGGTGCTTTCTTTTCCACGTTTCTCAGCCAGTAAGAGCCTTAATGGGGGTCATAACATGAAAAAGGACAAAAAAAAGTAACAGTCACTTGAAATGTCTATATTCCTTACCAGTAATCCCAAGGTCCATCCTACCTCTCCAGTTGTTAACTGCAGGGATTTGAGGAGCAATTTATTCTTTGGGCCTCTAGAGATTTCAGGAGAGGTTTTCAACAGTTCCTGTCTTCCCCTGCTGCCCTGGCTGATAGAAAGAGGCAAAAGTATTGCAGAAAATTCACAGCAAAAAGTCATCCCAACTTACTAGAAACTTTATTTCAGTTTTAACTGAAAGAGAAATTAGTATTTTAAAGATGTCAGAATGGTTTAATTTACCAATTCTGAAACACACTTTTGATCTTTCAGGCTGAGTTCACAAATGACTAGCACCACTTACAGGGGTGTGGAGGTTATAAAAGAGGCAGTAAGTACACATATTCATTGGTCTGAAAAGAACAATTTTGTACCCTACCAATTAGAAGTTACCTCTCTGGAGATGATACTGTGATTCCAGTCCCTGCTTCAGTTCATGTTAATACAAAGTTGAATAGGTGGTCACCTTGCAATAGTCTATTCATTGCACTGTCCTGAGAGATTGGAAAATTCATTTGTGTCCCTGTACTAAAGTGAGAAGTCTTAAAAATCCCAGAGGAACCTCCCAGCCACTGAGCTGACAGGACTGTGTGCATCACCCTGACAATTTCATTGGCTATGTGACATCTTTGCTTGTGAATCTGACTCGTTTCCAGATTCAGTTTGCCATTATGAAAAACAGCAAATAGCCACACTTTCAAGTTTTATCCAATATATTGTTTTTCTTCATGCACCAGAAGTCAGGGAAAGAAAATATGGAGTGAGGATCTATTTCCTTCGTTCTTGAGGAGACTGAAAAATCCATTATTAGGACAGCACCATCTACTGATTCTTCTGTGTTATTCCCTTTGTATAGTGTGTGGAGGAGCTGAAAGCGGGGATTGCTGAATTTTTTTAATTTCACTTGGAGGAAGTGACATATTGCATTTTGTTACATCCTTCAGATATAGGAAGGAGGAGGTAGAAATCCAGGTTTTGCAAGCTATGCAGTTGCATCTCAAGACTTTTTTAGTTGCATATAATATTTCAGTGTTTAAAAAAATGCTTCAGAGCTTTGCCATTCTTCAGAGCATTTGCTGCTTTGCATTATTTGCAATGGCTAAATCCACAAGCTGTCCTTTCAATTTATAAGTGATGCTACTTCTTAAAAGTTACGACAGTTGGTTTAGTTTTTTTCCTGGAGTGATTTCATTGCAGTATGCATATTTACTTTTTCCTTACCTTTTTTTTTAGGGAGAAAAAAAAAGTGAAAATGAGAAGAGGTATAAGACTGAAAAACAGAAATTAGTTTGGGTTGCAGAATATGTGAGAATGTTTTTGAGAAGCACAGAGGATTGTAGCAGCAAATTGAAAGGGTGTAGATTGAAGGAGCAAGTGCTGAAAGAATATAAGGAAGGCAGGAAAGTCGAGTGAGTTGGAAAGAAAGTTGACTAAGAGGAGCTATGAGTAAACACATTTGCATTCTCACTAAGGAATGTGCATGTATTTGGTTGGTTAATTGAGGTGACATGAACAGGCACAAATTGGAGGTGATGGCACAGGGTAAGGACAAAAAGGGGACAGCTTAGATTGAAAATTGGAACAACCCTGCACAGCAGTAAAGTTATGTGGAAGAGATTAGTGATCTTCTAGTTTTGTTTTGTTTTTTTTTTTCATTTCTTTCACTTTCTCCTAACCCTTTCACATATTCTCTGAAGTTGAGCTGCCAGATGGAAAGGATTGAGGGGGTAATATAACAAACACTTCAACAGCAGAGAATAACTGTCCTCTGTAGAAGTGATTTCCTGAAATGTTGCTTTGATCAATTTCTTCTGGACCATGTATCTATTTTAAAAAATACTTTTTTAGAAAAGAATTTATCTTCAGTTTGCAATAAGTTTGTAGTGCTCTGATCAAACTTTGAAAATTATTGTGTTAACATTTAAACAATTTCTTTCCCAACAGTGTAAAATTGGCAAGTTAAAATACACCTTTAATTAGGAGTGTGATAGATGCTTCACTTCTAGGTTTTGAAAGTGTTGACATAGACTTTCTTGGGATTTTACAGAGAATGAGAGAAGAGTATAAAACCAGCAACTGTCATTTAACTGTAGTGATATATATTTACAACATAAGTATTTATACTTAGCAAAATCTTGATCCAAATATATTTGAATCTAGAAGGTACTGCATATGTCAAAGTTAATGACTGTATATAGAATCCAGATCCACCTTTCTATGCAAAAACATTTACCATTTGTAGACCTAAAATATCTGTGATTTAAAAACAAGTTGCATTTCAATGACCTGTAGAGGGCACCAAAAGATCTAATTGCAAACCCTGGTCTATGGATTCTTGAAGCTAACAGATCATGTTGTCTGTGTAATCTAACAGGTGTGTGGAGAAATGCGCTATCAGTTGAATCAAACCAAAATGAAGAAGGATGAGGCAGAAAAGGAGCTCAGAGAGTACAGAACAAAAACTATAAGGGAGCTTGAAATTAAGGACCAGGTAAGAGATAATACTGCTATAACTTTGCAGTTATTAGTAGCCTAAGTAGGGTTTTTTCAGAAGCTGGAATGATTCATTTTTCTGATAGTGGTCATTTATTACCGTTAAATGGTTTAAATTAATGGCAAAAAGCCAGCTTTTACTGCTAAATAAATACTCTTGATTATCTTAATATTGTTTTCAGCCCTAGTATGTTCAGTTTTGCGCATCACTCATTCCATGCTTTCATATAGAATTACTCTATCATATTATTCATACCAGCTACTTAAATTCTATGTACTGTATACATGTGTTTATACACTTTTTCTCACAAATAAATCCACACATAATTACCTATACATGCAGCCTAACAGAACATTAAAGACTCTAAGCATAACCTAATGATACCAAGAATGAAAATCATTTATCTTCCAATTTCTTTAAATATTCAATGTTACTGAATGCTGAGATTCATAGAAAAGTTTTAAAAAAACAAAACAAAAACAAAACTAACCTTCTAGAAAAAAAAAAAACTATGGAATAAAATCCACTTGGCATTAACTGTTGCTTATCTAAAACTGGGCTTTATATTAATATAAAAACCAGTATATGCCTTACAGGTAGTCTGTGAGAAAACATCCCAAGCAGTAAGAAAGATTATTAGAGTAACCTGCAACATACTTGGCAAACAGCTTGAACAGGTGTAATCTGCATCTTTTGAAGTGCCCTTTTTCTTGAGGTTCTATCCATTTTTCTCTAGGACTTCAAACTTTCAGTATTCCTTCTTAAGTTATAATTTGCACATGAGAGTCTTCTGAATACACAGATATATAAGATGCACATGAGGATGATTTTTTAAATATGTTTTTTGTTGTTTGAGCAGCCTATACAATAGATTTTGGACCATTCTTTCTTTTAAATAACTGAACAAATCATTTCCTGTATAAGAATATATGTAGGGGGAAAATTAAGTATTTCAAAAATTAAATTTTTAATTACCAGTTCCTCAAAAGCTGCATGTAGGACAGTAAGTTTATTAACTTAATAGTACAAGCTTAGTCTGGAAGCGATATTAATTCAAGTTATAATGAAAATAAATGTAAAATCCAAAGGAGGAGCTTATTAGGTGAAATAACCCTTCAACATGTATACAAAATGCTACAGCGCAGAAGAGGAGAGGTCTTAAAGCATTCTTTTTTTCAAGGTTTGCTTTTTTTTTTTTCACTCCTGCATCCTTTAGGCCTAAGGACACTGAAAAACAAAAACCAGGCTTGTCGTCTGTGTCTTGACAGATATCACAGATAAAAGAGTTGGCATAATCTTGGCATACAAATAAAACAGGATGTGTTTAATAAGATACTTGAAGAAGTATCTTGGATTTTAAATCCTGTTCTTCAACTTGCTTGAGGATTGCCTTTTGAACAAATTACAAAATTTAACAAAATATTTTAACCTCATGTGATGACATACTGGTATTTTAATCAGTGTGATGCTGAATACAGCGAAATGTAATGATTTATATAATTTGATATAAAATGAAATAATGTGAGGGAGAGTTCCTATCAGTAAAAATTATTAGATAATTAGATAAAGATTAGATATTGAGTCAGTATGTTATTATTCAAATATGATTGTTGGTTCCTCAAAATAAAGGAAAACAAACAATTTTGAAATTCTCAGACTCAGTATCTCAGCAGCTGTTTTATATCTGTGGCTCCAGTAACCCAAAAAGTTCTGTATAGGTCCTAGGATTATTTAACACGTTAAAGGCAACCCAAGAAGGGTGTTAGAATGCATTGTTGTGTTGTTGCGTGTTGGCTGGGTATTTTAAAATCAAATTTTAACAAATATGAATAAGTTATTGCAAATTATTTTGTTTTATAAAATTGAAAACAGTGCAATCACTTCTATCTTTGTATTTAAAAAAAACCCGAAATGTTTTATCTTATGTGGCACTGAATAGCAAATAATAATTGTTCTTTGGTCTCTCAGCCATGACCTGACCTTCTGGCTAAGAGACAAAGCTGATACCTTCCTTGGCCACCATCTGTTCATAATAAATACATATTTATTTTTTAAAGTAGAGAGACAATAATGTATGAGTATTTTCAGGCTATTCTGTATTAAATGATGCTTTTTTTCTCTTTTAAAAGCAAAGAATCATGTTTTGAATTGCCTTTTAATATATTGAGAGTGAGTTTACTGTTTCTTGAGGTATAATTGTATTTTTAATTGTGCTGTGGATAAATTTCAGTTTTGAAGATATTTTTTAGTTTACATAGAGTGACTTTTAAAAAAGTATTAAAATTATTCAGGTGTGTCAGAATAGGCAGAAAGTCTCACATGTACAATTTAGGATCACCAGATACATATATCTGTATGTCAGGTAAATACAGGTCGGTATTTATCATATACTGGTATTTATAAATGTTATTCAAAATTGAAATTGTATCATTTAGGAAACCTAAAGAGAGTATATATCTTTGGTTTTACTCCCTTTTACCCTAATATCTTTTTCCCTGTGCTTATTGTTCAGTTAGGACTAATATCCATGTGTCGATATCTGTCATAACTGTGTTATTAACATTTTACATGAATATCCCTTTAAAATTAAGAAGCAATGAGCAATATTACCATTTAAATTGAATAACTGTTTTGTAATATCATCCATCATGATCCTGATTAACATCAGGATTACGGAGGGAGGTGGGGGGGAAAGACACGTACCAAACACTTTCTCTGCACAAAACCCACATCTGTTCATCTGGCCCGATGTGTTGTAAAGTAGCATCACCTACTGCCCTCTGTTCTTCTCTCAGCCAGCCCTCCCATTGTGGATGTAGCTGTGCTGAAATAGCAATGCACTACTTAATACTTTTCCTGCTTAGGAACAAGCTTTATAAATCATACGAATTATAATGCCTTCATGGCAGTAAACTGTGTCCACACTAGGGGTTGTACTAGCACAGCTATATCAGAGAAAAGTCACGCCCTAACCTAAATTGCTGTTATTAGAACAAAAATTGTGTGGCATATTTGACACAGCAGGGCTTCACTTTTATAATACTTTTTTTGTTAATTTGTAAGCACTGCATGGCATAATTTATGCATTTCTAACAGAAATCATACTTCTGACACACTATGAAATTGTTCCTCAGATTAACATCACTTGCTCTTTTCTGCTCTGCCTTATAAAAATAAAAATGAAGTTCAATGTTAATAATTTGCTTTCTGTTTGTCTGAAATAATTTATATTTAGCTTAAAAAATCTTGCAAGCTTCAGCATATAGAAGTGAAAACAGTTTTTAATATTGGGTTTTGCAGTCCAAGCCAATTTGGGTATCCTCCTTATTATTAGACAGTTCTTACCCAGTAGCATGGCTCCACTGGGGGCTGTGGTGTCCTTCCAGCTTTTCAATTTTGTTTTATCGTGTTTTGTGGAATCAGATAAATACTTTGTGTAGAAATAAATCCAAGCTAGTAATCTTAACCTGTAAAGAAGTCTTTAAATTTGGGCAGATGTAGTTTGAAGGGGGGATTACAGAATGCTGTTGCCTACCTTGTAGGTGACAGAATTAAAAGCTCCAGAAACATTGTACTAAAACCCACAGGTTTTTAAGAGTTGCCTGCATTGCAGTTCATAATTCCAAATAAAAAGAAGTCAAGGCTCACTGACATGCATAACCTATACAAATAGGAAGAGCTACACACCAAAGTATTTTTGTGCAGTATGACAGAACCTAAATGATGCCTCTGTACATTATAGACTGACAATTTTGCAGACAAATAAAAATCTGGCAAAATTGCAGTCCAAAAGCATTTTGCCAAAGGGTATTTTGGGAATGTTTATCTCATTTGTCATAAATCCGTGATTTATAGTAACCTAATTTAGATGTTATAAGAGGAGAGATTACTGACTCTGTCTTCATCAAAAATAGTTCAGGCCAAGTATTTGGGTATATATCCTGGAAATGCTTTAGATTATCCAAAGCAAGACCAGTAACACCTTTCTGAAGTCCCTGATTCACTAAAATGTCTTTTTATGAATAGATATCAAGCTTTCATGAGTCAGGCTTTAAAGTACTAGAGTTTTCAACAGCTGTGACATTCAGCATATCACCAGATGTTTGAAACTTGCAAGTTTTAATAACTGGTGAAGATGGGTTAGGATTATGTGTTGTGTATTCTTGTAACAGTCTATATGTATATCTGATATGCTGTTTCCTCATTCGTTATAAAGATGCTCTGGAAATTCTGTTTTGAAAATACATTCTATTAAATCAGCAAATGTATACTTGAGTAATATTTGGTAAGGGGAGAAACCCCCAAAACTCAGAAGATAGCTTGAGAATCTTAGCACAAAATTTTCTCACCTGGTGTGACCTTGAGTATAATGGTCTTAAAAGTAGCAAACCTAAATTGCTTTTGGACAAGAAAGCATTAAGGAAATGTGATAGTCTTTTCTGTAACTGAACTCTTCCTAATTAATAATTTTTTTGTTTTGGGCATTCAATGCATTAATTTCAAATTGAGTAAACAAGGAGTAAAATGGCAGTACTTTAAACCTTGCTTTGATATTAATTTTCTGGCCTGCTCAGGAGGAACATAATTCTTCTTTTTATAGCTGAACTTACTAGCCTATCTCAAGATTTTTGAGGGAAACTTTGACCTACCACTCTGCAATATGTATAAAATTATAATATGGCTGCTGCTGCTCTGTTATGGCATAGCTTTCCTCTGTCTGCCATCCATTCCTCAAGGATCAGTGGTATGAGCAACCTTCATTAAATTCTATTTCCTTAAGAAAAATCCCTAGGACTAGGATTCCCAGTAGCAGACTTTTCTTTACTCACTTGTCTGCATTTTCTGTAAAGGTCTGCTTCCCCTAAGCATCTAGCCTGCTAAGAGGAATAACATAGGATCAGGATTTTATTATTCATAGGTGTAGTTTGGCCTGTGTAACCTCGATCTGTGTGTTCTGTCATCCGTGGTGATGTCACCCCATAGTATATGGAAAACTGTGCATTAAAAATTATTCAAAGTAGGAAAAGAATTGCACATATCTTGATATAGTGAGTTTACATACTTAAATAAATACTTCGTTTCTGTTGGTTTTTTTTCTTCTTCTCTGACTAGAAAAAAATGGTTCTTTTATCAATAGTCATTGTGTCAACAATCAGAAGAAAAAGAGTGTAAAAGTCCCTATCACTTGTCAGTTGTTATTGCATGGGTTTTCTTTTCAGCTATTCCTTCATACTGTCCAGGAAGTAAGAACCAATCTCACATCAGTAGTATTAAATAGTGTTTGAAAGGATAAAAGGAACAGGTTTTGTTCTCTCCTGTTTTTCAATAATGAAGTAGGTGTAATCTTCCCCTTCCTTCTTTCTACATGCGTCCTTCCTTTTCTGAAATTTTTATCAGCAAATAAACCATATATTTTGCACTGCCTCATTGTCCCCTATCTCCCACCTGTGCAATTCATTAACAAAAAAAATCATCTTGTTCCACTGTGAACAAAATCACTTTCTTATCTCTGCTGGTGGCTGCAGAGCTAATCTGTAGTACAGCAATAATCTATGTTAAAATGTGACTACAGTAATGTCTATGGGATTGGAAGTTTTGTTCCTGAAATAGTATTGCAGGTCACATATTTTGGCAAATTAAAAGCAAATATTTTCATGGAAATGATGAGGTAAAATCCTTGTATAATATGTTTCAGCCATTCACTCTTGTTGTTTCCCAGGGTATTTATCCACAGGGACCACGTTGCTCTTCAAGAGCTTGCACGAGAACAGACCTTAAAGATTATTTCTTAATTTAAAATTTGCATGTATGTACTCATAAATCTATACTTTGCAACATAATTTTTTTCTTTCCCCAGCTAACAACTGCAGGTAACAAGTTTGCTTTAGTGAGATTTATAGTGTGCTCCTCTAAAAACATCCACCCTCCATGCTATTCCCATAAAGTTCTTCCAGCACCCCTGCTCTCCCTAGGAAGCTGCAGGGATCGGTCTCTGCTATTTCTCCATCAATTTGGAAGCAGAGAATTTGAGGCTGATGGCCTTTGCTTAGGTGATGGCTCTTGTCTTGAGGCTCTGCCTTTCAGTGGAGCACACAAGCTATGTGGTACTGCCAGGTACTGTCACACTTTGCAGTACAAGTGGGGTCACAAATCTACTTGGCTTTGAGGAATTCAACAGTCCCACCAGATCAGATTAGGATAACAGCCATCTAAGAAATCACAGCCTGCTTCACTATCTAGGCTATATCTTTCTTGTCCCTCTGGTCTTTACAGATCAATTGATTTGTGAGCCAATCATACAGAAAAAAACTTTCCACAGGAACCATGTGTGTTTCTTGGGGCTACTTCTTGTGTTTCTGCTCAGGTTACTTGCCTTTGCTGTCAGGAAGGGTTTTCAGATTCCTCTTTTTAGGCTAAATGATTTGTAGAATTTGCAGTAGTCCTGTGTGTTTTTGTGAATTAGCCTTTTAGAAAGAGGTGGTCTCTCTGAACTCCTTTAAGCCCTGTGTACATATTTGTATATACTCACAGTTTATAATAAATCTACTTCCAGAATGGAGGTTTCCCCTTTGAAACCACATGTAGCTTTCATGAGTGCTTTGTATTTTGTTCAGATTTTAATGGGAAGCAGCAGTAATTCAAATAGAGTGCAAAAGGGAGAAGGCCTTTGTTGGGATGTGGTGGGGGTTAACCTTGTGATGGCCCTAACTCTCTTTACAAAGTTGGATAGTTCTTCAGGTGCAATATGCTATGTCAGATGGCCATGCCTGGGAGGTCTGAGGTTTAGAGACCACTCTGAACCTAGAGTTGCTTGATTGATATCAGGATTAGGATAGAAATGACTGCAAATGACCCCTGCTGCATATGGCCTGATAGTAATCCAAGTAAAACACTTGAAATCTTTCTACAAAACGGGTCTTGTCTTGTTGAGTTGGGTTTTTTTAATAAATAAAAAAAGAAAAAAGCAAATCCAGTTTGTTCTGTCCCTGATGAATTAGTATATTATTAGGTTTGAGATTATGGATTGAGATCAGTGTGAAAGAGTGCAAAAATTTCCTGTCAATGGTACACAAAGTATTTGAATGTATGTGTGAGGCCATACTGGGGACACCTCTTTGGAAGACTTGGTCCTGAGCATTATCACTGGTCCCTCTGCTTTGAAGGCTACTTTAGTAAATGAGGCTAAGCTTCATGGCCTGTAAAAGTCTCTTCATTTGAAGTGTGTATGTTTTTATAGATGTTTGATTGCTTTTTGGGGACGTACATTCAAAACCACCACAGTGATTATCTTTCATTTTTTATTACTCTATATTTTTTCTCCTATTTTTGGTTTTATTTTATGCCCCTTCAGTCTTTTAGTAAGGGTGGCAAATGAAGTACGAAACAAAAAAAAATGTAGTGTAAATTCACGTTAATATTTTACTCTCCAGAATTATTTTACTGCAGAATTTGGGCAATGATATAGTCAGTTCAGAATTTCCTTTCTAGGTTATCCTGTGTATTTTTTTACCTGATATGTGAACATACTGGGACAAGAGTGAATGTCATAAATCACTAAGGAATTAATTTGGTTTTAGTTAATTTTTCATTTTGTTAAAAGTCTTCTAAAGTTGGGGAGGTTTTTGCAGTTTCTTCAGAGTGCAAGTTTTTTTATCACCACTTAATCATTCTCATTTGTTAAAGAAAAGTATTTGTCTTTTCTGTCAGTTTGCTTTTATGTAAAATTCTGTGGAAAACATCTGCTAGTTTGAAATTTAAAGTTGTAATTTTTGCATACAATAGAATCAGCAATTGTATGAAAAGAAATAATTATTTTAATCTTTAATTTGACTTGTTTTGAATGAAATTATTTTATTTAATCAGATTTTACAGCGATAGAGATGTCTAGTTAATTAAAAAGCACATTTTTGCATCATGCATAAGTATTGTTAGGTGAAGATAATGTCAGGTTATGAAAAAGATATTTGAGGATTGATTCAGTGTTTGAGAAATCATCTCTTATGTTTTCCAGCAACTTGCATTTATGTCACTGATGAGCATCTCTATTGTGTTCCCCTAGAAATGCATTGTAAAAATGTGAAGATAATTTTTAAATGCACACAAACTAATGAATGAGAAGTGAACCACTTAGGTGCTTCAAGAAAAGATACAAATGGGTCCTATGTGCTCGAAAGTGGAAAACTTAAAATATAAAAGGCAGTTGGTGGTAATACTGAAAAAAGAATAATTGATTTAGAATAAAATTTTATTGTTGTGGTACTTCACCCATGCTTCATTTTTGTTTAAGTAAAATTTCTTTCGTGTAACTGAGCTGAATATGGATGCAGGATGGTGTTAGTGTGTTTCACCTTACTAATAATGGCGTTTCTCTTACTGAGGTTTAGCCTGCCATCTTTCCATGGCAAAGTGCCTGTTGATATTCCTGGGAGTTTGGGCAACTGCAGAAGAAGACATATTAAATAGTACTTTTGAAATTATGTGCAGAAGTAATAAGAACATTAAAGTTGCAGAGTTAAGCACCAGAAGTTGCCTGTTCTAACCTTAATGTAGTCTTGTTGTACGTATACATTATGATAATTCTGTTCCTTGTTATACTGAAAATCTGTTTCAGATTTTCTTCAATGCAAGATTGTCATCTGTCTTTTTGCAGTTCTGTGCTCCATCTCTTGTCTCTCACATACATTGAAAAGTTAAGTACCTTGAAGAAATAACTTTCTGATCATGTGGTAAAAAGCTGCATCACAGGTGATAGGCACTGAGGGATCAAATTAACACTGCATGAGAAACAGAGCTGTCAGCAAAATGCTTTAGTTGGTTTGTTTCTGTTTCTTTCCCTACAATTACACTGTGGTCTGGATAGCAGCTACAGAACTACTTACAGCTTCCTGATAGAAGAAATGGTAACTGAAGTAATACAAAAATTACTCTGAGTAAAAGTTGGGAAAAATGCTGCTGCTAAGTTCCTGCAGGACCAGTGAAGAATATTCATTGCTTCTGTAATTTTTCTGTAGATTAAATCCCAATTACATTGTGATGACCTAATGATGGACTAGACATATTTCAGAATTCAGGACAGAGTGTATTTGTGAGACTATTATTGTTAACAGGAGAGAGAAGAGGTTTTTTTAAATTATATTAACATGTCTCAGATTCTGAGGGTTCATGTTTCAAGCTATTACCTGAGTTTTTAAACTGAAGTATCCCTTAGTGTTGAGAGTATGCTCTGTTTTCAGCCTGTAAATGTGGTGTGGTGTGTGGCTCCTACTAAATTATTTTGAATGAATATTTTTTGGTGTTTCAAAAAGAATAGTTTAGTTGATAAGCCTAAATGTGCCTGGATTGGCTGTTTCTGAGTTGCTGTTAACAAGTTTTATTTAGTGGCATTTTTCTGCCATCCCTTTCTCACGAGGTTGTCTGCTGTTTCTGCCGTGGTCATTACCAGAATTTTAGACTATAAGTCATGCTGCAAGCACCTCCAAACACTGGTATTTTAAGATGTTTATATATGTCTGTATATACTTACACACATGCAATGTGCATGAGTGTAAAGGATCTGATTTTGTGGATTTTGGAATTACCAATGAAAGTAGTACAAGTAAAATTGTTCTTCAAGCCATATTCTTGTTTTCTTGATGCTTCTAATAGAAATTATAAGACACCTGTAAATGTTTAAAGATCCTGTCATGAAGTGACACTTCCCTATCTGAGAATTTCCCCCTGCACTTTCATGACAACTAAAATCTATGCATGTGTTCTTGGGTTCAGCCCTGAAGGTTCAACATCTGGCTGATGGAAACGAAACATTTTCACCAGAGGTTCTTGCACTTGGAATTTGCTTCCTTCTGTGGGTCTGTGTCAAAACCTGACTGAGCCTGTTTAACTCGAGGCAATGGTGTAAAGCCCATCTGTTCCTTGAAACTTTTCCCTGAAGGAGCGATCTAGAGTGTATTTATATTCTCAGCTGTGGTTGTGGTATTTTTAAAGTACTTAGCTGATGTTTTTGGACTAATTTGTGGTTTGGGTTTGTTGAAAGGTGTGCTGAATGGAGGTACTTTTAAAGCAGATTTTAGGAATGTTGCAGAACTTCGATATCTAACTTATGAAGACAGTGACAAGTTCATGTCCCTATTGACTATGAATGGAGAAATAACACTTATGAACTTCTACTGTTAAGAAGAATAGAGAAGCCACTGAGACTTCTATTTAAAATACACAAAAGTCTGAAAAGTGAAAATGTAAAGCATTTGTAACCGAATATCTTTGAGCACCTGGTTTTAAAATATTCTGTCAGTGTAATAGGTTGTTATATTCTTTAGAAGGGAAGAGTATTAACGATTTTGTAGATAGTAAAACTATCTTTGCATTTGAGCTTGGAATTCCCAATATAATTTGGTAGGAGGTGCATGTGATAAAGCAAGGTGACATTTAAATTCTAATCAAAATTTCCTTCATGAACCTTTATTGAGTGCTCTTTGGGGGGAAAAAAATTGTACAATTAAGTAAATGGCAAATTTTTTAAAACTCCAACAGTATTGAAATGGTGTCGTTTTTCTGGATGAAGTGATGGCATTTGTCTGACATCACAACTTACTATAAGTAGTTTAGGTTAACACTTTTATGGGAGGAAAAGAGACAATATTGTTATATGGAAGTGCTTCAAATGTTTGTATTGGGATGGGGTTATATTCATTTGTTCTTGTAGGATATTTGAATGAATAGTTTTATTAATTGAAGAAGATACTGTGTCTTGTTTACACGAGGAAGCTATGGTATGAGTTTAAAGTATAATCACTATTCAGCACTAACTCCTTATATGAACAATTTTATTCTGTACTACAAATGACCTTTCAGAGTTTAGTTGACTGAAAAATGTGCAAGTTTCCCCCAGCCCCAATGACAAATAAATATGTAGGGAGTTAGTGCAGAACAGTTACTATGTGATAAAACTACATTGTCAGCTTATTCTGTATTCTACTGGTCTTCTTAAAAGCATCCTTAGGACAAAATATAGTATTATTTTACAGATATATTCCTACAGGTACTTGTATGCTTATATGGACTTGAAGAAAAATATTTGTTTCTGAGAATTTCTATGAAAAATATTTAAATTTCTGACAATGTGGTTGGGATAATATAAGTCTAGTATGTGTCACTGGAACTGAAGATGCTGGTCATGCAAACTTGACTGTGGTTATTTGTAAAATAAGTTAATAGACTCATCAACTTTAGTTATTATGTTGACATATAAAGACTAATGATATTAATAGAATAATAGGATTAACAGAAGCTGGTATGTTTAGGGTTCAGATAGAAGTCACAAATACTTCTTTTGTATTGGTAAAATGGTAAAATCACAAAATTACCTTTATTCTCCTGCGTAGTATTAGGTGACAAAGCTAAATGGCCCCTGGTCACTGGATTTGTAATAGGCATTAAAAAAAAAATCATTATCATGAGAGCTATCCTATGTCAAGCAGCTTCTGAAGATGGCCACTGTTCCACTGCCTTTCTGTCTCTAGCACAGTGAATTTAGGCCACAAATATGGAGCCTTCACATGAGAAAAATGGAAAATACTTGAATGCCTGTAACTCTTAAACCACATGAACACAATAACATTGATTGTATATTAGAGTATTTAAATATTAAACACATTTTGGCTATTCACAAGAATGTAATTTCAAATATTTTAATTTGCTTGTTTTGTAGTTTATATCAAATTACTACTTTTGTTCAAAACCAGGAGTGTGCATTATTTTCAGGTGCTTTGATCACTTTTTTTTTGTCCTAAAATTTATCTCTACCTATTTATTTGGTTCTATAATTTTCTAAGAAAATAGAAAAACTGGGATTAGAGCTGGATGGAAACAAACAGCGTTTGGAACAAGCCCAGCAGGATGTGACAGGAGCCAGAGAGGAGTGCCTAAAACTGACAGAACTGCTGAGTAAATCTGAGCACCAACTGCACCTCACCAGGTACCCCTTATCCTATTACATGCTGTAGTACCAATTTCATTCTGCTAATTTTTTGCCACAGGCTTCCCCACAGTTGTTGTAGATACTTGCAGTCTTCGACTACACAGGCAGCCCTCAGTCGTGTTAGAAGTGGAGAATTGAATAAGTGAGTTATGAACTACAAAGTGAGTTATGAACAGTAATTTAAAAAAGTGAATTAGTAGTGTGTAGAAGAAGCAGTCTTCAGCTCTGGCATGGTTTTAGGCAGGAAGAAGAGCAAGGGAGGCTACCTTTTATTTTCTGTTGCTGTGCTTAGTAGGACAAATACATTTGAAATGTTGACACTGTAGTGTAGAGCAGCACCTTTGAGCATAGGAGTTTTCAGATTAATAACCTGAAATTTCTTCAGCAAAATGACCAGGAATATGTATATACATATATACAATACATAATATATAATACATATAATATATGCATATACATATATAATTTTTTCTGTATGAGGTAAGCTCAAGTAGGTGAGGAGTGTGTTTCAGTCTCTTGCTCAGTGAAGATGCAGTACAATGCATTATGTGATGAGAGACCTCCCTTGAGCATATTCTCTCCTTGGGTATAGATCCCAATGTCTTTTGCTGCACTATTCATTGCATATTTCTAGAAAACTCCAGAAGATTGACATGCCAATTATTCATTGCAACTTGAGTTTGGGTAACTGCAGAACTTTTTTCATTTTACCTTGGAAAATGCTATTGTCCAACTGTTTGCAAGCTTTTGGTTGTATGTGTGCGTTTTTTGTTCCATTGCCCTGCTCCCCCCAAGAATGAACATCCATAAACAAATCTGGCAGCTTTCACTCAGTACTTAAGAGAAAAAGTTAAGTTAGTTTAAATTTTTCATGGGGGAAAAAAAAAGCTCAGATTTTTATCACTTAACAGAAGTCTGTGTGTTTATCCAAGTCTTGTACTTTTTGGGCTTTGTGAGAATTCTGCCATTGAGTAAATGGAAATAAAATAGAGCCTTGTCTAAACTATTAAATTCAATGAATCATTTTTTTATTCAGCTAAATTTCTGTGTAATTCAGAGCACGGTTGTTTAACAGATGGAAGAAAGTACCACTCTAACAGCCTGTATTTAGAGAAAAAAATATGCTAGAGGTTAATGAACTTGAAAAAAGTTTTGGGTGAGTTGTTAAGATATCTAAAGTTTGGATTTAGCAGAACTTTATTAATAATGATTTGTTGTGATAGTTAACCAAATGGCTTTACCACTCTCCTTTTAGCAAAGGCTGATTATATGCAATAAAGCTCTGGATATCTTAGAGGAAATCTGACTAGCAAATTTATAATTTTTCTTTTTTTTTGTGTGTGTGAAAATACTCAAAATGTAAAAATAAGAACTATTGCCTGCTTTTACATAGCAAAGTAATTAAAGCTAATATATGGATGATTCAGGTAGCTTTTTGATGTGTAGTCTCTAACTCGGAAAGTTTCTGAGATGCAAATCATTAGAGACAGGGAACAGTATTTTGGGCAAGTAATGCTCTGTACTGGCCCTCTTCTCATACAATTTCACAGATGCCTGCTTTTTGAGACATGCTGAACTGCCATGACTCCTTTGACCTAGTGCAGACACTTGTGCAAAGTCCTGATCTCCTTGGGGTTTTCTTAGTTGTTTGGAGATTTTTTTAGTGGGTTTGGGGTTTTGATTGGTTGGTTGGGTATTTGTTCTTTTTTTTTTTTTTTTTGAGTTGGTTTTTTTTTTTTTTTTGTATTACTGTGCATTCATGTTTGGCATCTCCTTACAAGAACTGAAATGTTTTCTATGCTGACATGTATTTATTGGAAAAATGTATATGGGCATAGATTATATTGAGACATGGGAAATAGGTTCAAATTATTTTTTTCTTGACATTCCCCAAATTCTATAACACTTTGTAGATTTTTGTATTCTCTGTACACTTGGACTGTCTGTCTGCTTTCCAGGAATACGTTAGGTGATGTTGCTTGAAGAAGAATGAGGAAAAAGAGATGAGCGATTCACCGCTCCTGATCTTTTACCCGTTTTCCCTTTGAACTTAAATTTGTAGGGCAGGATTTGCAATGTTCTTATAGTGTCTCCTGTTTTCCCTGCCTGACAGAAGAAAGCATCCCCTACTGAAATGACACTTGTCCTTAGCCTGTACTTTCTTCCTCTCAGCTCACCTCACCTCCTGGCAGAACAGGTTTTCTGTGCTAGTGAAGGTATAAAAGTTACATGTCTCTAGTGGCATTAGTTTTGCATTTTGAACTCAGTATGTTTTTCTTGGATTGTACATCCATAGTCGTTGCATGTAAATTATATTCACTTATGGTTTGCCTTCTTTTAATTATTCCCTTCACCTCAAATGGCAACTGTGTCAGTGAAAATACTTGAAGGGTAGGGGTAATAGCAATCCTCTGGGGGTTGTAGACTCATTCACTGTGGCGCTTGCCAAGGAAAACAGATTTTAAGCTCTAGAGTCCTGCCTGTGGGAGGTTGCTGCAGAAATTGCACTGATTTAGTACATCTCTTGGGTATTCTGGCCTTGGCCTCATCTTGCTGATTCTCTTCTTTTCAGAAGAGGACCAGCTGGTTCACTCCAAGTCTTCTCACAACGCTGGAGTTGAGGGAGGCCTGTACTGCTGTTACACTGTTGTGGATAGTCTTTCTGTTGCCTTGCATGACCTGTCTGTGCTGTTCTGGCAGAAATTAGAGGTAGCTGAAGAGGTACAGAAAGAATTATTTGTTTTTTATGACTTACTGCATTACTAAGGAGAAACACTTCACTAATCCCCTGATTCTACGTTTGGATATTGTAAATAAATGGGATTATAAAATGAATAAAAGAACTTTGGATTTTAATGTACAAAAATGAGATAAATGTATATGAGAGGAATAAATGAGAGAAAACATGCAGTCTGTGTCATGAGAAAAGAAAGTACTCTGCAGAACAGCACTCTTCTCCAGGAGTCCCACTTCTTCGCTGTATCCTAGTTTTCAGACACTGTTGATTGATTACCAGCTAAACAGCTTCTAACTTAACAAAATGTACTTGTTAAAAATGAAGAAAAAAAGGTTACAATTAGCTATTCTAAACCATTGCCACAGAGTTTAAAATTGCCTTTTCCTGTCACCTTTCTTCCTGGAGCAATATGTTGCTTAGAAATACTTGCTATTAACATGCACTTTCTGCTATTGAATCTAGTTAGTAATTCTAATTTGTATGTCTTCAAAAGACTGGGGAAATACAGAACTTGTACTGTGTAGTTTTGCTTGTCAGTCATGTAACTTTGCAGATGTCACCATGCTATGAGACTGACCATGATTGTTTAAAGTTTTCTTGGAGGTTTGTTTTGCCCCAGTTTCAGCTTTGAGGTTATAGTAGTAGGAGAATCTTACGACATTAGTTCTTAAGTCAATGTTAAATTGCTCTTACTTTGGCAAGGTTAGGTGTTGCTAATTAAGCTTACCTGAAGCCCTTCTTCAGGGAGTAGAAAACATACAGGTCTGTTGTTCTTTAGTTAATGAGAAAATAGTCATTAAAAATCATGTCAATATGCTCATGGAAAAGACGATGTGAAAGATGCAAAATGTTAACAACTTGTCGGGATCTTAGTGTGCCATCTAATGTAAAAAAAAATTTCCCTATTCTTGTGTAACAGAATCATCATTAAAAAACTTTCCTCTTTTTCTTTCAAACCAGATCTGGAGGTATTATTTGTTTCCGTTTCAGTCAGATGTAGTTCCTGTTCACATATGCCAAATAAGTTAAATAAATCCTAAGAAGTGAGGGAATCATCAAATTTCAAAATTGAAATTTTATTATGTCATCATGCATTTTCTCAGGTATGAAGATAGATAGATACATAGATGGCTCAAGATATTTTTGACTGAAACATCATCTGAAATTTGATAGGAAATATAATTGACTAGAATAGAAGCAGATTTAGCTTAGTTTAAATTCTATTATTCTTGTTTGCTCAAATGAAACACTCTAAGAACTCTAAGGCCAGCTTGTAGGTAGGGGAAAGATTACTAAATGAACACGTGCTTTCACGTTCAGGTGAGCCACCAAGCTGCCCGGTCCCTGTGTCACTGTCTTGAAGGACTACAGCTTATATTATAGTGAGTCAGTGAGGGTTGTTTTTCTTGATTATTGTTTTTCCCCTATTAGGTGATATTTCTTCCCACTTTTTGACAATTATATGATCTCTAGAAAGCAGCATCTCTAACAACATGCCAATTGGGTTTTAGCAGTGCTATAGTCATCCTGCTGTACATTGGTGTTTCTTGCTAGTTTCAGTGACTCCATTAAGGCTAATTTCTATTACATGTACAATAAATAGAGCACATATCCTTCCAGGTTAATGTGGCATTATTTAATCTCTAAAGCTCTGGTGATGAGCTGTATGTCATCACCAGTGTTCCTTGTTAGAATTTGCAGCCTGCGTCAGTCATTGTTTTCCCTATTTAAGCTATACTAATAAATGATAAAATGTAAACTTCCTGGTGGTTACAAACAGCCTTTGAGGCAGTTGCACAATACTTAGTATTTATTGTTTGTTTTTTTTCTAGTAGTATCTATTAGCAACATACTTCATACCATGCCTTTTCCAACAATTTTAGTGCCTTAGAGTCCATCGTCTATGCTGTGAAGGAGTTTTGGAGAAATGTTGTTAGTCATATTAAAAACTGAGATATACTTAATCTTCTCAGACTGACTGATGAAAGGACCAATAACACTAGAATTGGGAGTGTGTGGGGAGGAAGCAGAAATGAGGTGTAACCAGCGATTGATTTTTAATTTTTTTATAGCCTGCTCATCATATCCAAAAGCATTATTTTAAAATGCAGGGATGAGTGATAACATGAAACAACTCTGATAACTAATAAACTTTTTAGATTCTGCTTCGTATGTTTACTTTTCATTAAATTTAGGGACGGTTGCGACTATGTTGTTGTGATTCAGTCAACATTTATTTCTATCTGGTTTTCATATACAAAGGCATCAGGATGCCAGAAAATAAACTGTTAACGGAGAATTAACTTCTTTGGCACGATTTCATACTTATCTCCAAATTAAAGAAAATGAAATGGGCAGAAGCAGAGTGTAGATTACCTCTTTTTTGTCAAAAATGGTGGGAATTTGAAAATTAATAATAAAAAAGGGAACAGATGCAGTAACATGCCAGAGGGAGATTAATGTGGAGAGTAAAATCTGTGAGCAACAAAACTGAAGCAAACTGAATCAGTGGGAGGTGGTTGTACAATCAAAATCAGGATAAAAGAGAAATTACAAACAACCCTGCACTTGTCAAAGTAGTAGTAATGAAATCCTGACTCTGCCAGCAGCGAGAACCTGTGTTAGCACTTTGGGGTAAGGCCGGGAGCCGGGTGCCAGGTAGGAGGGCAGCGCGAGGCTGCTGGGCGGCAGCCATCGCGTGTGGAACAGATGGCGGGCAAAGCTGGCCGGGGAGGGGCTCCTTCGCAGAGCTAATCAGACAGTAACGGATAGGGCAGCTGGGAGGACTGACCACCGCCAGGCGAGCGGCGGGGTAGCCGCAGCCGTGCGCGATGTGTGCAGTGGTGTGCCCGCCGGCCGCACGCGAGACCTTCCAAGGTCTTTGCGGCGCCGCGGCCGCGCAAAGTTGTGAGGCGGGCGGGGACGGGCCCGGGCCCGGCCGGCTCCGCGGCCTCCGCGGCGTCGAGAGCGGCCCGCGGGCGGCACCGCTCCCCCTCCGCCCTCAAAAACTCTCTTTGCTCTCGGCCCTGCCCTCTGATAAGCTTACGTGGTCTCGTGTTTTACCGTATGTAGCGGTATAGCGAACGGAGAATGTGGCGAGTGACAGAAACGCGAAAGCACGTGGGTCCGGGGACCGATCCGGGAAAGCGATAAGGAAAGTTTGCTCCCGTTGAAAGGCGGGAGAGCTGTAGGTCGGCACCTTCCCACAGGGCTGGGCCCCTCCAATGAATGGAACCAGCTCTCTCATGTTTTATTTTTGCTCGAAAGAGGCACTTCCCTACTCAGAAATGAGAGCTTGAGAGGAATGAATGGAGGTCCGAGCCTTCTGATCCCGAGTCACATGAATAATTTGACTCACGTAAGAAGTAAAGATCAATAGGATTTCTTGTGCAAGTCAGAGGTAGTCATGTGTGAGAGGATTACGGGGTCATGCCCTGTGTTGATGACTGTCAGCTTGAAAGGGAAATGAAAACAAAATTTTGTCCAGGAAAGGGGAAATAAAATCCTGAAGTGTAATAAGGGAGATCTTACCTACTGCTACCTTGTTTTGTTTGATCAGGATACGTGATACTTTTTAGACAATTTTAACAAAAAAAAACTACGTGTCCTGCATCTGTTTTTTGAACTTGTATGTATCTTGTCTGCAGAAGGTTTATAGCTTGGCTCAATTACCCATTTTGAGCAGGGAGGGGAGGAAATATTACAGGGATTTGAAATAGGTAGTATAACATAGCCATATGCTATTTATGCAGCAGTTTCTGCAATAAATCTAATTTGGTGCTGTCAAAAAAAATTAGACTTATTTGCTATAGCAGCACATTAGTAAATGATTGTGGTAGCTTTGAAAGTTGTCATTCACTCTGCTTTACTTGCAATTGAATCTTGCAGAGCTTTTTTTTTTTGTTCCTCCTTCTTTTTCCCCTGAGCAACTCTATGAAAATCTGAGTTCTTTGTCCTGCAGCTGTAGAAACTGCAAATATTTTCACTACTGAAAAGAAGGGCTTTACTTTAAGGTAATTGAAGAAGGAGGTGGAAGAAAGAATTGCCTCTATTGTTAACAATCATATGAATGTATATGTGGAAAAATCAATAAAGTGGTGGGGGATAAATTTCTCCCTTGCCTACAGGTTTTCATAGTGCAGCTGAAATTGTTTATCTGATTATACAGCGTGTAGATAAATTAGCTGCTCTGCGTTATTATAGAAGGTAAAATATTTTACCTGCCATGATAAGACCATATGCTGCTTTATGAAGACTGATACTGAGTGATTTGAAATAAATCGGTTCTGTCGTCTTCTGGCAGTGCCTTGTAAAATTTTCGAAGCTGATATACTTTGTGTCAAGATAACACACAATTATTTGAATATCATTCTATTTAATATTTTAAACGTATTTAAGTGATTGTACAAATATATAAAGACTGTTGATAAATTTTATAATGGAAGGAAAGAAAATGTAAGTGAAGGAGTAAAGAACAAATTAAAAAATCATATGTTCATTTTGAACATTAAAGTATTTATAAATTATTATTAATTTTAAACGAGTTTGAACACGGTTAACAATTGTATTTATTGTCCTACAATAAATATTTCTTAAGGAAAAGGCAGTAATACATTTTCAGATTTTAGTATTAGATTCATCTAAATTTTTCTTCACAGCATTTAAACTGCAACTGGTCACATCAGTGATCACATCAGGTTGTTGAGGCAGCCAAATTGCTACTGCAGTTAGAGTGTGCTTCAGGAGCAGTGACAATACTTAAAGCGCTTTGGAGCGAGTGGTGAATTCAGATGAAACACTGAAGAGACTAACTGCTGTAGAAAACAAACATCTTTATAAGGTCTTTGTTTTGAGCAGTTATTATTCAGCACTAACAGTAATAAGTTTATGAGTGTGTATCAAATATTTACTTTGGTCTCATTCAAATTAGGTTTTTTTATTTGTGTGACTAATGACAACAGGATAATGATTTATTTTTTTGAACCAAAGAAGTCTTTCAGATACATGTATTCAAGGCTGCTGGATTTTTTGCTGAATTTGCTACTGGAAAAAATGGTTCTGATTTTTATCATTATTTCTGATTTGTTCTAAAGCTTTTCTCTCAAGTACATCGAAAGCTTGTTTTTACAATAAGCTAAAATGTACTTTTTCTGTCAGTGCTTGGTATTTGTGAACTTCAACAATTTTAAAAGCTGTCTTGTGCTTTCAGAAGTATATTCAAAGTTGTTTATTGAATGCAGTCGCAGCGGTTGTTGATTTGTGGGTATTTTTTCTTTGCTGTGCAAAATTCCCCTCCTGAAGTTCTTGTCTAGAAAAAAAAAATTTCAACTGAGATCCCAAACTGTCCTCAGCTGGAGACGTTATCCAACTTCACTTTGAGGAGCATGAGCCTGTAGGTTGTCATTGCTGTAGAAAGTGGCTGGCGGCTGGAGGGAGGAAGGAGAGGAAATCACCTGAGCACGCCGGCCTTGGCCGCCTGGCTGCTGTCCTGCCTCAGGCGTCCCTTGGCTGGGCAGGAGAGGCTGAGCTGGGACATGCCCGTCCTGAGCGAGCTGATGAGCTGCTGGCGGCCACTTGACAGGGCTGAGCCGCTCGGCCTGGCTGTGCTGGCAGCGTGGCAAGGTTAATAGTGTGCTGCTCTTGGTTGCCCCTGTGGGTTAAGCGGTTTGCATGTCAAACTATAGTTTTGCAGAAATTGGAGCAACTCTTCTTGATTGGATTCTTGTTGGTCATTTGGCTTCTATAGGACTTAAATCACTGGGGAATTAAAGTGTCTCTGTGGTCAGGTGGGACACTGCTGCACACTCTTTTTGTACCAGGGTTCCTCTTTTATTTCCAGTGCATTTGTTCACCTGCATCTAGTTTCCTATGGAAGAAGACCATAGCATCAGAAAATACTTCATTGCAAATGCAGGGACTAGTCCCCATGTAATTGATAGATCACTATTAAGTTTTTATTCAGCTAAACTTAGGCAGTATTTGTCAATGCAATTTTCATTAAAGACAAATTCAGACCTAACATAAGTATAAATGCATTTCTGCTAATGAGATTGGATTACCTCCTGGATTTGATCCCAGAAAACTTTACCTTAAATTCATTTTTGGTAAAGGGATAATAAAATGGGTGGCTTATTGTAATTGCCTACAAAACTTCAAATATGTATTTTATTTTCTGGTATTGTTTTTAATCTTGGTGAAAAGTTATCTTTTTTTTTAAAGGATACCAAGGTATGCTGTGAAATTGAAGGTATTTCTTGTTTTAGAAGACTAAGAATGTCAGAGAGGTTAGTTAATAATTCAGGAACTTTTGGTTATTAGAATGTATTCCTGAAAAGAAATATGGACACAGGAATTGCTAAAAATAATGTATCCTGTTGACAATAAGAATTTTGTTTCAGCCCTGACAAAGAATCTTTAGAATTTGCCTCAATGTGGAAGGCAGTATTCTAACAAAGAGTTGCATTTATGGGTTTTACAAGGCTTGAAAACAAGAAAAAATATTGATTTTTTTTTTCTTTAAATAGTGTTGCATTTGAAACATCAGTAGGTAAGGCAAAAAAAATGCTGCAGATTAAATAATTTAAAATGAGTGCTGTTGGCCACTTCAAGGTTTTACTGTAAACTTACTCATTCTACTGTTCCCATTTTCTCTTTGTATTTTTAGTCAATAGCTCTGTTAAGTCAGAGTCAAAAACCTTCATTTATTATTTTATTTTTAATATTTTTATGAGCCTTTTCCACTTCTTCACATAGCTCTGCAAAGTCTTTCTCAGACTGTGCTAGCCCTAGCAAGAAGGAACAGATACATGTATTTGAAGGGAAGCACGTTAGCTGTTGGAGTTAACAAATAATGATTAAAAGCTATTCTTTTGCTTCTTACTATTTCTCCTATACCTCAAACTGATCTTCACAAATACAGGACTGTAAAGAACTTCATCTGCTGCTGGTTAGCAGAAGTGGATTTAAATCTACACCGACAGTTCATTTGACAATGACCTTGAGGGGCTTTGCTTCTTGAAGAAGAAAGCAGAAGCTTGCGGTAAACAAAGTTCACTTCTGACAGATGGATTGAATGACAGAAAGGTTGCGAGTGCCAGAATAGCCCTGGCAGAGGAGGAAATGTTCAGTGGAATCCAACAGGAGAGGAGGTGTGAACAGGTGCAGGGTTGCTGACGGAAGGGGAACCAGATGGAAGGAGCCAGAGCCAGTTTATTTAAAGGAAAAGGCAGAAAACACTGAAAGGCTGTGCGATCAGTGGCTAAAAGTGTGCATGGAAGAAGGTAAAAATTCACAAAGCAAAACTGCACAGTGGGATATCTAGCACTTAGCATAATGGTAGTAATTTGTGAGTTTCGTTTTAAAGTTGCTATTGAAATATGTTTCTCCCTTACTCTTGACAGCATAAAGAAGAGATTTATAACCTGTCCAAAAAAAAAAAAAAAAGCCTAACAAAACCATCCACCAAAAACCTCAACTGTTATATTGCCTGTCCATTGTTTCTAATACTGCAGGCAGTTACAGTCAGAATAATATAAGAATTATGCCACATCTCAACATATGAATAAAAGGCATAAGGCTCGATTTTTATTTTTTTAACTCACTTGTTTGTATCTAGTTTATGTGACATGTGGACAGATGAGCATGATTTTCATTAGGATGTTTTTGTAAGATCTAGACCAAATCAACAACAGTCAAGTACAGTGTAATGTTAGCACAGTATTTCACATCTTTTTTGCTTTTGGTCATAAGTCTGTCAGTTTTCTGGAATGTGTGGTATCTTGCTGTAGGATGGGGTAGAAATCTAGCTTACCCTAGATCAAATTCTCTGAAAAATCAAATATTGTCTTTCAAATTGTCATCCGGAAAAGTGCTTTGTTCTGTCAAATAATTCTGCTTCTTCCCAAGCTGTTCTTGTGAGGCTTGGTCCTTTGGAGGCAGGGAACAAACATTCCTCAACTTCTTCCCGACTTCAGCAATAGTTGGGGATCATTATCAACTTCCACACTGCAGGCCTGTGGCACTTTAAGTGCAGGTTGTGTATCCGTACCTAAGGTGTGTGAAAAATGCAGGTAAGTGTTGAGCAGTCACTCACAGTGCATCTGTGATCTACTGGATCGTTCAGCTGTGCTGAGCTGATCTGTATCAGGTGTGAGCACACAGGCACTTTCCTTTTTAATTAGCTAGAGCATGCAATGCCGTGTTTATGCTGACTTTATGCCAGCTGTAGGAAGGACAGATGATACCTGATTCAGCATAAAGCTTGCTGGTACAAAGTTAACGTACCAAAAACATTGGGTTTTTGAACAAATTTAAATTGGCAGAGTTCATAGCAGATCAGGTCTCTGCATCATTTAGCTGCATCATTTTTTGATTCAATGGTAGGAGCCTGATGGCTGGATTTATTGTATTAACAAGCTGAGCCTTGGAGTACAGAGTCACAGTCATTTGAACCTGGTCTGAGCCTATGCTGTTGCTGAAAAGGCAAGTCCCTAGAGTGGCAATATATGCCTGTGTCTGGCCACATGTTGCCAGGCCCTTGCTTCTGCTGACACTGGAAGACTGGCACCTGTGTGATCAGGTTATTCAGGGAGTTATTCAGATTGAAAAAGAATAATCTCTTGAAGAATAGTTTGTGTGAGTGCTCATTGTAAGAGGATGAAAAGAAGGGACCACACCTCTTATGCTGACATTGTCTTCCTTAAATGTGTCCTGAAGCTGCATTGTCAGATTCATTCATTGTCAGGTGCCAAATTCAAGAATCACCATAAATCAAGAAAATTACTCCTTTATTTTAAATACAGGGAAAATAATTTGTGTAAATTTGTGTCTACAAAACACATACCTGTAAAAGTCTTCTGTGTTAAGCAATTATTTCAACATACAGTCATTTGTAAAAGTGGCTCGTGGAATAAAGAATATTCTGGAGAAACATGTGCAATATTGGAAGTGCTCAGACTACGTACTAAGACTTCACAAAAATCACCTCTCCCTGTGCAGCTTCTACTCTATTTGATTGTTTGTTTCTGTAGGGACTTAGGATCCACATAGTTCACAATCTGATGGTAATAGTCATGAGAAAATGGATGTTTACTTACAAGCTACATATCTTGATGGCCAAGCTTATAAATGGTCAAGAAAAATCAGATTTTGATTCCAAGTCAGTATATTTGACCTAATATGAGATATTAATTACTGATAGAGGCACTTTTTTATTTAACATCAAAATAGAGGAAAGCTAATGATGATATTTGCCTTTGACTTGATATACAGAGGACTGTTGAGGTTGAAGAGAAGTTATTGAGAAACCGGTCATTTTCTGGATATATCTTGAAGGTTATAGTGCCATAACAGTAAAATCATGTTATAGGCTAGGTGTTAGCAAATTCTTGCTGTTATTGCTGAATGTAAAATAAGAAATACAGTCCTTTCATTTTGTTAACTGACATCGCAGGTAGAGGTAGAGGTGTTGAATTTAACTATGTTCAAGGTTGTTTATTTCATAGAAACTTCCATAGGAGTAACACTCTGTGTCTCTCTGTTCCTGTGCTCCTACAGCTTTTCATCTGTCTCATGCCCATTAATATCTCCAGTTAGTTGAAATCACTTTGAAATAGATTTCAGGTATGGCAAGCAGGAGTAGGAATTTTTTTCTCATGCAGCCATTAATGTATAGTTTTTCCTGGTGCCTCAGTAGGGCCTAAAGGACAAAGGGGAAATTTTAGACTGAAGTGTTTAGTTGTTTCTGTAGACTTCCTATTATATAAAGTGGAAATACAGAAGTTATAAAGCAGTTCCAGTGGTGTGGCTGCATTCTAAATAGAGAGAGATGGAAAAAAAAATTCAGTGGGTACAAGAAAGTTATATGCACTGATTTCTGTGTCAGTAAAATTTAAATTCTTAGAAAAAATAGAAAATAGTATAATAAGTTGACATTATTTGAATTCTGGGAATGGGGATACAGGTGACAAGCTACTTGCATCTTGGGGAAAATTGTTTCAAGCTAATTTGTCAACTAATTGTAGTTAGTCTCTTGATGAGGTTGGAAATCTGTATGGAGCTAAATCTTTTTTTTTTGCCCCCCAAAAGTGTTTCTTTTTATTTGAAGTGTTTTTATGAAATAGTAGTAGCAGCTTGGAAGAGTTGTTTTTTCCAGCCTTTCATCTCAAATAGGGTAGTGAAGTTTCATTAAGTTTCATTAACATACTTCAAATTTATTTCTACTTTCAAGTTATTTCTGTAGCACCTTCTAACTTCCTAGTTCTATATTTAAAGAGCTGGCTTTGACCTTTACATGACTTTTCTAATTACTTGTAATGCTTCTCATGGTTTTCATTGCTTCTCATGGTTATGAGGAGAAAGCTCTGACATTTCATTATTTTAGGAAACTGTATTTCTCAACTAATACAAGAAACAAGAATTAAGTTTTGTTTGGTTGGTTGGGTTTTTTTGAGCCTCAGTTTTCATGAATAGGCCCACATGTATTCTGAGAAATGATGCAGTCCTTCAAATCCACCAATTAATTTAATAGTTGGGTTTCTTCAAAATTTGACCATGCAAATATAGATTTTACTGAAGCTCACCAAACACAGTGTGCTGGCTGGGGCAGTTTCCAGAAACTTGAGCTTTCTGCTGAGAAGACCTGGCAGCCGACTCCAGAATCAGCATCCAGTCAGCTCCCAGAAACTGACAAAAAGAGCAACTCAGTGGGTAATTACCTCAATGGGATACAGGAAGGGCAATTTTTCAGCTCCTTGGAAAGGTTTAAAGAAATGACCTGATCATGATGCTTTTAAAAGATATTTCTACATAATTCTTGAGGAAGCATGCACTCATACGTCTTTTTTTATTTATTTTTTGCCATGAGAACATTCATTTCTTGCCTTTCTTTTGCCTTGTAAAAGCACCAAGAGCCATAAAATCCAATCCAGTGTGGATTTACATAAGCACTGAAAAAATCAAAATCTTTATTACAAAAATTCAGATGGCAGAAAAAACCTATAGTGTTTAATAAGAGGAAACTACTGCACTCCGTCCAGCTGGGTCCTCATTCAGAGTTATTAACTGGGTCTTATTAGATGAAAATTCATAGGCCTTACAAAGGAAGATAACCAAAACAGTCAGTGCTAAACAAAAGGTTGCTAGAAGACTGATTTAAAGGAAAGGGAGAAATCTTGTGACCCTGAGGCTTCTTAGAGAGTTGATCCAAACATATGAGCAAGGGGCATGTCTAGAGCTCTGTTAATTTAGAAGGTTTGGAAAGCAATAATTTTGAATCATAGCTACATTTAAAACCAGCATATACCTGTTTACCTGCAGAATTACAGGTCTTACTGTGTTGCATTTTTTTACTTAAATGTTTGAAAATACTAAGATTGGATAGCATATGATAATAGTAAACACATTCTCCATTGTACATGGCTGAATGGGGTAGTGCAGTGCTGTTAAATTGAAAGGCTGGTCTGAAAAGAGTTACAGAAGTTTTACATTAATAGAGAGAATTATTTAAGACCATTCCTGTGGAGAATGACTTCTTGGCAAATTGGGATTTTTTTCCATGTTTGTAGACCAACCTCTAGACTTGTCTGCTAACCTGAAAAAAATAAAATACGAGCCCTTATTCTTCTGTGTATGACATACTTATGAAGATACATAAAAAATACAGGGGGAAGAAGTTTGTCAAGTGTGATCTTTTTCGGTATACCTTCTCTTACGACCTTTATCATTGTGAGTTTTGAATAGTGTCTAGTAATAAAGTTAAAGCTAGCAAAAAATTTTCTCATGTTTCCTCTTGGAGAATAAGTCAGGTATTGTGACATCTTGTTTCAGCTTTTATACTCCTTTTCTTTTTTTATGTGTGGTTTGTTTGGTTGGGTTTCTCTCCTATAGCCTGAGAGAAGAGCAAGAATACACTCTGATTTTCCATTCTTACTTTGACACTTGTAGCTGAAATAATAAGATAAAATAGTCTATGAGAAGCTGATTCAGAAACGTGCTTGTAATGGACAGTCCACTAGACCTGTATTGTGGAAAGTTTGCAAAACAGACTGCATGACTGCCGAGCCTTTATACCCAAAGTTATTTGGTCTTTAGGGCTCCTAATACATGTAGTCCTTCAAGTCCTACTTTCAGGTGTTTTAACTGATTTGAGTGCTAGATTTTACTAAAGATACTGGGAATAAAATGCTTGGGTAACTCCTCAAAACTTTTCCAGTTTGGTAGAGAATCTTCTGCTATACATTTTTTTTCAAAAATACTGGGAGAGAAAGCTCATTTCCTCGAAAAGAGCTAAGGGAGCCTTCAGCTGAGATCTTTCTTCTGAAGAAATTTGTTGTGCAGTGGCTCAGTGCTGGCCCACTTGGCTACATGTTATCCAGGAAAGAGGTCTGTTCTTAACCACTGAGGCACGTGGTAAAAGCATCAGTGTTAGGCTTGGCTAATCCTCCTGCTGCCCAAGTCCGAGTGTGGGTGCAGAGTTCCAGGACTGGCCATCATTTAGACAAGTCTGGTTAGTTCGGATAGCTCAAGCATTTGGAACACTAAGTGCTAGCTACTCCTTAATGATTTATGAAGTTCAAGTTAAAGGAAGTATATATGAAAGCTGAAATGCTTTATAGTTATATTTTTAAATATAATTAATATGAAAAGAAGATGTCAAAAATAATGCTATGATAATCTCTTGTGTATCACTAAACTGCGATAATTGCTAGAGTATTTTAATTTGTCCAATTAAGTTCATAGTCCTTACTAATGGATCCATTAGCTTTTTTAAAAACACCACACGTTGATCTCATGGAAAAATCAAATAGTCAATATAGGAAGCATGGTTGCTTCAAACTCTAGTTGCTTTCCCAGAAGATTTACTGGCAGGCTCCAGTCAGAGGCCTAATTCTACATTAAGAATCATTCTGGTTTTTATATTTTTATATTTTTACTGTTACTAAACTGAAAAGACTCTTTCAGAAATACATGCTATTGAACTGTGCAGTGAAATTCAAAGTTTTATCAATCTAAGTTCTGTTTTTAACTTGCTGGTTTTTGTTATGTCAAATATGACTTTCATGTCGCTAGTTTTTACATACTTCCTTTTTCTTTACTGCAAAACCCTTTGGCAGAGAGTGGACTTCTCTCATAAATGGATCTATGATCCAGTTTTTGTTTGTTAGTGGTGAAAAAGGTGTTTTGATTGGGGGTTATTTTGGTTTGGGGTTTTATTTGGGTTTTTTTTATTAAATTTGATGGCTCAAATTCAGTGAGCATACTTTTATGTTAGCTTTGAGATCAAAGTGAATTTTCACTTCAGTTGCAGCAAGAATTTTTTTTAAAGTTTGCCAGAGATGGCAATTTTCTTCTTCCTGTGCTATATGCTACAGTTCACAATGCTTTTGTTTTGTCAAGAACATTTGAAAAGCATAACTTTCATGCACTGCAAACCAATGTCGGATTCATTTAGATATGCCAGCCAGTTGATTGAGTTAGCTATGGCTCTTGACAGCCACAATACAGGCTTAAAACAGGTGTTTAGAACTAAAATCACTGTGGAAAACCTGTATTGCAGAACAGGGCTCAAGAAGAGCTTGAGCTTTCTCCATGATTGAGTCTTTGGTTGCTTCTGACTTTATCTCATAGAAGTGAAAGTTTCCTTGAGTTCAATGCATCTGCTTTAGTAAAACTGATCAGTGTTGTGACCAATCAGATGTGCATTTTGATGTGTTTAGTGTTTTGCACTCAGTAGAGCTAGAGTTTGAATTCAAGTAGAGAACAGGCTCGTGCGCTTTAACCCTTCATCTCCTATTTTTTGACCTCTAGAGATGAAGTTTTTAACAGTTCTGGAACAATTAATCATTAGCTGTCACTTCTGATTCAGAAATTACCTGTGTCATCAAAATTAGTCATAGCTTTGCTTTACGTTGTCTCTGTACTCTCTGTTACTGAATATAAGAAATTCTGTAGGTTTTTGTAGGAGGAGACCTCTGATGTCTTCACACTAATGCTGGAGGGACTAAGGACTGTTTCCTTCTGTCTACAGTCCATAGATTTTCTTTTACTCTGAATTGTGAAAGAATTTATTTAAGAAATTGCAATTGGACAGACAGTGTCAAAGCTTTGAGAACTCCTGCAGGAAAGTTGCCAATAGATACTGGAATCTCTTGGGCTGCCTTCTGGAGGTTTAATACTTTCTTTTTTTTTTTCCCTCCATGTGTGTGTTGGGGAAATTTTCAGTTGGAGGGCAGGGGGATTGGACTTAGAGAGCAGGTTCAACTCAAGGATGAAGGATTTGACACTCTGTTTAGACAGATTTGGCACCAGGATATTTTTTCACTCCTGAGAAGTTCTAAGCACCTCAGCTATTGCTCTGTGTGGCATTGAATGTGTTTTAATTCCAAAATCTTCTAATTTCTAAGAAGCTGCTCTTCTGTGTAAGAATTGCCTGTGTTTTTCTAGTTTTGCAACTGAGCTTTTATCCACTGTATAAATAAATCTTCAACCACCCCCTACACACTTCAGCCATAGGTCACCCACCACACATCCATGGTTTCTGCTAGCTTGCTCTATGCAGCAAGTGACACAGGTGAGTGGCTCTTTTGGATGGGTCCCCTACACAGGAAAGTGTTTCTGGTGGCAGTAGATTCTCCATTTATTTTGAACTTGCTAGTTAGCATGAGTTCATCGGGAGGGGCCCTAGCAGTGAGGAATGGACCTTCACAGGTTTGCCTTAGTACCTCGAGCTGTTCAGCTTGCTGCATGCTGAAGGTTACCCCCAGCAGAAGGCAAGCCAGCCAGCTGTGTGCCAGATGACTGCACAGCACCCAACTGCAGACAGCCATCTCACATGAGAACTATTCAATAAAATACTGTGCTGCTGGCACTTTCTTTAGCTGAAAGCATCAGAGGAATGTGAGAGGTGCTGGTGGCTTCTTTTTCCTTTAGTTTTTTGAGCAATCCGGTGTTTAAAACAACTTTCTGAAGATAAAAAACATTTCTAAAGTAAAGGGGTTTGCACAGACTGATTTCCAGAAAATATGGGAAAAATATTTTTAGTAATACTTTCCTTATTTGGAGCTTACACTGAAAAAATGATGGGAGCATCACTCCTTAGGATAGCCCCAATATGATTACAAAACAATTCTGAGAGTGATGTGATAAAGTGCTATTCAATATATGAAATTTCCTTTAAAAATGTGCTTTGTTTCCTTAACGCTCTAATATTTTTGCTATCTAAATGTATTTGCTGTCTTACCTCAGAAGAAACTGCCTGTGATTTCCAAGGGAGTTTTGCCTAAGGTAGGGCTTGAAACATCAGGACCAGGAATTAGTGTAATGTGACCCACCATTTGTATTGCTTTGGGGTAAATTTGAGAGAGAAGATTTAACATTGTGTGTGTCATGCTGAGATATTGCAATATCTCGGATGGGTTATTAGGCACCATTCCAAAGGTTAAGTGCAGCAACCACATGAGATGTGGCTTTATCCTTACATGATCTGTGCCCATGTTCTGTTTTGTAGTCCTCTGAAATAGGTAATATCCCTAGAATAAAACATGTTTATAAGATTTTTTTGAAGCCTATCCCAAGCTATTAAATGTCATTTCAGTAGAAAGGTGTTAGCTCACATCATTTGAAATCTAGAAATCAGTCCTTGTGTTTGTGAACTGACGTTTTAAATGTGCATCCCAATGTGCACCAGATAAATATTCACGACCTTTGGGAAAGTTTAGATCTGAATTTGCAGTTCAAGATCTTTTCTAATTTATATGCATATATCTTTTTGGGGTTTTATTTTCCATGCTCTTTTTGCTTGGCTTGCATTAAATAAAATGCTTCAATGGAGTGTGGTAGTCTAGCATTTGTTTTGCCTCAGGAGTGGATTGCCCCATCTTGCATATCTGGTCAAGTAAATTGCTCTCTTGCCTGCATACTTCAATAATAGTACTGGGCTTTAGACCTTTTTGTACAACCCCCCAGTGAGCAGAACCACAAGGGGCTAGGCCTGTGTGGTGCTAGCAGTCTACTCTATTGTAATGGATGCATTCATCTCCTATTTACATAAATTAATAGTTAAAACTTGTTTGGTTGCTTAAGAAAACTCATTAAGCTTTCAGAGTAGCTGTATCACGAGCACTGTGGCAATCGCTCCCATTGACTTATCTCCTGCTGATTCACTGGGAACCAGTCCATCTCGGGGTCAGGTCCCTAAGCTTCATTGCAGAATTAAATAGCATTTAAAAGAAAATGCAAATAATATGTTCAGTGCAAAGTGAATGTTGGTAAGCTTCTTTATGAAAAAGAGGCCATATTTAAAATTTTTAAAAATAAAATCCTATTTTTGTCTGCTGGGCCAATTTTCTCTCAGGAAATAGATCATGCTTTTTATCCATTTTCTACTAGTCACTGGACAATGCTTGACATTGTAAGAGGTCAGTTTGTATAACTTGAAGTGGGAGGAGAATGTTTAATGTGAAAAACTTGTTATTATTATTGGAATTTTCTGCGTTACCCTTTTAATTTATCCTTTTCACTATATGATTTTTATTTTTCTTTATTACCTATTTGGTTTTTTTTATAGATTGGAGAAAGAAAACATTCAGCACAGCATTAGCAATGAAGCAAAGGCCCGAGCCCTTCAGGCCCAGCAAAGAGAGCAGGAGCTGACACAGAAGATGCAGCAAATGGAGGCCCAGCATGAGAAAACTGGTAGGTGGTAGGGAAAGATTAGAGCCTGGGCACTCACTCACAAGCCAGGCCCACGCCTTACTGTGAAATGACATCAGGAACACCTGTAACCTTTGGCTGGCCGAAGGGAGCAGATGCTAACTACACCGGAGATTCCGAATTACATATTAGTTAGCGTTTAAAAGAGAAAATGGAAAGTATTGCCCACTGTCTGTTGATTTCAGAGTGCTGCTCTCACATCTGCTGCACCATCTGGATTATGAGTTTATTTACCTGTGTTCAAGAAACGTAAAGCTGAGAGAGACCACAACAAAGTAGAAAAACAAAGGGCTTGTTTTTGGCTGGATTTTCAGGCACACATGTTATATAAAGAAAATAGCATCAGAAGCTCTGCGGGAAATGCTCTGAGCTTACAGTTAAAGTCTCCTGAATAGCATTGAACAGTTCCCACAGTACACACATTATAGCTACTCTAAAAGCTTAATGAGTTTGCTTCGGCATCCAAACTGGAGAAAAGCTTTAGCCATTAATCGGTTCTTAATTCACTGTCGCAGCTGGATGTAATTCACTGGCTCCAAATTGATATGTTCCTTTATTTAATCTTTGCAGCCTCAAACATTTTTAGCATTACCATGTGCCCCCCCCCCCCCCACATCCTCAATCTAGAAGAAAGATGTTTAATCCCTTGCATACTTCAGCTTCTCATAATAGGAGACTTCATTGCATTGACTTAGCCCATCAATAACATCTAACTTTAATCTGGAAGTAAAATGGGTTTTCCAAACAAACAAAAAAGAGCTTTTTGTATTATGAAGTACTATGCCAACAACATTAATAGAGGTGCATATTATAAATAAAAAAATTTTTAAAAAGGCATTTTTAAGAGATGAAGTCTGGGACCCATGAGCATGGAAAGGAGGAGGAGCTTCAGCTGTTAAAGAGCATGGCATACTCATGTGTTTAACAAAATACCATATTTACCCATCAGTCATGCAATACTTTCATGAAAACTGTATAACGTATATTAATTATAAGGAGTGTGGGTAATACGTAAGATAGCAGGCATGTTTACATCTGCTATTAAATTTTCCATCCTTTTTTAGTAGTATCACAGTACTAGAGGACCTTTCCATGTGTTCAGGGAATGCAAACAGCTATGTTATGGCTGCTGTCTACACTGTAGGAGAAGAAAAGAAGCTCTTAGAATTATTTTTTCCTCCTTTAGCCAGCACATCTGCAAATGACCATGCATAGTTTTGCACAAGAGAAATGCAGTTTACCCTCCTGGTTCATAAGTTGTCCCAGTATGCAAAAATGAAACAATATTATGTCTGGGTCTGTTTTTATATATCTCTAGTAGGATTAGAAGGAGTTGAAAATTATAGCCATTTATAATGCATATAAAGAAAACCTTGTTTATTTTGACCCTACACACATACAAGGATTTTGGGTAAGAGTGGTCATACTTTCACTGATTTTAAAAGTAGAAATCAAGAAACATCATTTTGCAGTATCTTGCTTTTGAAAGAATAAAGATTACCTGGATGCTAGGTCATGAGTTTAGGTGCAGTCCAAACTGATAGTAAGTGAAAATTACTTTATAAAATGGTTTCATTTCAACTATCACTGGGCAGTAAGTCTAAATTCTATCATTTAAGAATAAAAAATTACATTATTCACGGTAAGCTCAGGACACAGTAAATAATAGAACTGCTGTTTTAAGGAGATACTGAAATGAGTTTACAGTGTGAGCATTTGGGTTGCTGCTGTATCCTGTGCACCAGTTGAGCAAGCAAAAGTCTGCTAAAGCGTGGCTTGCCAATTTTGTTCCTCCTAGAAATGTCAGTGAACTTCTAGCTGAAAAGCAAGCCCACCAGATTAAATATCTAGTCTTCACAGAGATTCTTCTCTTACAAGACCAGATACGGTGGCAACATTGCTTTAACACTTTAGCTAATTCTGACATAGAGCCTTAATTTGGTAAGTGATGATGTCCAAGTAACTGAAGTTCAAAAAACATTTCAAAATTAGAATGAACTAGAAGAAAGAAATTAATATATAGAATTGTTTCTGTGTTAGCTATAAATTTATTTAATTTTAATTATATAGTATCATAATTTTGTTGTTTTTAGTAGAAGAACTGGATTCTTTGCTGACCTCCCAGAATACATTCATAGCAAAATTAAAGGAAGAATGTTTTGTGTTGGCAAGGAAGTTGGAACAAATGTCAGAAAAATACAGGTTCGTATATTTTTCTTAACCTGACCCTTTTATTACTAGGATATGCTTCTTTATTTTTTATTTGTATTTTAATATGTATTATTTTTCATTTTGTCCCAGGTATTACATATCATATCAATGTAATATATGCCCCTTAAGAATTCAGTATAATATATGCTCCTTAAGATCATGTTTCTGACTATTAAATCTAATTTTTTGGACAATTCCAACGTAAACATTGCATAGTGTTTTCTTCCTTGTGTTCATATTCTTAATATGGAGAGTAGAAAATTGTTTAAAAAGCTACAATTCAAGTTTATCTGAAGTTATATTAAAAATGCTGAAGATTCAATGTAAAAACTGGTGTCATAATTATTGAGCTCTTTTCACAGTTCTGCATTACACACTGAATATTATCTATAAAATGTCATCAAAATTGCTTGTCGTTGATGCTCTGATTCTGATGCTTCTTGTTATCAATCAATAGCAGATCTAAGTTCAAAGCCTTAAAAACTGAGGAAGAGAGCAAAACCTGGAAGTAATCATAATTTAAAGAAATACAAAGCTATGGAGGTATCTATTCAAAAGTTCTGTAAGAGAAATATCTTCTAAAGAAAATGTGAACTTTGTAGTTCTTAGCAGCAAATAATTTGATTTTACATTTTAAAGTGTGAAAATAGCATCTGTTGAAACTTTTTTTGGGTTCATATTTAGAGTGGTAAACTGGACTTCAGTGGAGTGTTGACATTCTGTAGCTTCTGTAAATTACATGCAAAGTAAATTTGGTAATTAAGGCTAGTATTCATCTCATGGCTGATGGGAAGTAAGGAAAACACTCAGCAAAGATGAAATTAGTTTTCTAGACAGGATTCTTCTTCTGCTGGGTGGATTTAATCATCCTCTTGAGGTAATGTAAAAGAGGCAACACTCACTCAGGGAGAGAGCTCATTTACCCCAGTACCCTCTTCCTAGGAATGGTCAAAGGGAAATGATTTAAGTAGATGACAGACATATATATATATATATATGTCTGTAATAAATAAAATACATGATGCTTCCCACGGGTACTGCCTCCACTGCCCATCCTACTTCCCACTGAATAAAAGTGTTGACTAGCTGTTAAGTGGCTGAAGTTGGGAGATGAATCCCATCCAGAGTGTTTGGGGAAGAAATGAGAAACTTGAGGGACTGTAAGCAATCTTCCCCTGCAAATGCTGTGAGGGGCACTTGAGAGAGAAGCAAACAGAATTTTTCCTCTGAAAAAGTAGAGCTCTTCTGCTAAAGTAATGCAAAATCCAAATGGATTCAAACCGTGTTATTATTCCAGCAATAAAAAAGCACACAGACTTTGTTGCTAGAGCTCACAGTCGCAGACTAGTAACTGTAAAGGATGAAGGAAAGACAGAAAACATACTGTGAAAACACATTATTCTCTGAAAATAAATACTAGACATTGCCAAGTGTTTCTCCACCTAGCAGCATTAGCTGACTATGTCAAGGACCTGAAAATGGGAAAAGGAGCCCTCTTGTATCTCCAGGAAGTGGTATTTTTTACACAAGAAACTTCCTTACTTATGTAAGGAAGAATGCTTGAAAGTGGTTCTGAGAAGTGGTCCTAAAATAGCTTGAGCTTGTCTTCATTGGAGTGGGAGCTGCTGCAGTCAGTGACAGGGATAGAGAAATAGGTAGAGACAAAAAAGAAGAAGGTAAAAATGAGAACAGCAAGGTGGAACTGGAGATGGTGGAAAATGAAAGACTGATATAGATGGCTTCACAAAGTGATGTGGTCAGGAGATGAGATGCAGAAAATTATTTTAGTCAAGTTCTAAATGCATGATCGGCATGTATGTCTCAGTAGCATCTCTCCAAATGGCAATCTTCAGCTCATTGTCACTGAATGCAGTGTAAAACCACATTCTGGGACAGAATACTGTAGTTTTGTCTTCTGGAAAAAAGCAACAATTTGGAGAAGATTTTATGATTTAGTTCCTATGTACATTAATAAAAGTAGATCCCAAAGCAACAGTGTGCTCTATTTTCACAGAAAATATTTCTCCATATTTTTGACCTTACCATAAACTGAATTTTGGACCTGGATGTGTATATTCTTGATGTACTTCTAGGATCTTTGTGCCTTAATTTCCATGGGTTTAAGAAATAACTGTGTGCTACCAATACCATTATTTAATTGGTGGAACACTCAAGCTCTTTTAATAACAGATGTAGTGGTATGTTTATTTAAATTTTATTTGGTTTGATAAGAAGTACCCATTTGTAATAAGAGACATTTCAAATGTATCTGTGACGACTATATATTTCTACAATTTCAGTGGAATGCATGTGAATGGCACATGTATTTTTGTATTTAATGCAGGTTTTCTGAGAAATCAAAACTGAAGTTTTTGTGTTTATATGTGAGCTGGAACCATTTTTTGAGCTAGTCCCTACACAGAAAGGCGTCAGAAAGACAATGTCAGACGAATTATAAACCCCTCAAGCTGTGCAGAAAGAAGATAGTGTCTGTGAAGGTTTTCGTATGCATAGGCATGTTTAAAAATATAGTCCTTTGTTGATTTCTTCTCTGTTTCTCTCTTGTTTTGTTCTTTTTTCTCCCTCTGATTGTCACTGTCTGAGTTTCTAGGTTGTAGATTAATGCTTAACACTACCCACTGTGTATTTGTGATTTGCGTTTTGTAATTAAGGGGAACAATGGGAGTCCATTGGGTCTCGTTATATATAATGGTTGGTTTAATTTGTTTCACTTCTATCTTGTTAATTGTAAATTGATCATTAAGATTTGAATTCTAATCTGTCACCAGGGTTGTGAGTATTGAAGCTAGAGCAATGATCCTGGTTTTAATCACTGATGATGAGAAACAAATTTTATAATTTTGGTACATATTGCAGTTCATATATTTTAACACTGTATTTTATGGTGTTATAAATATTGTTAAATGACTTTTAGTGTAGTTTTACTGTTTGGACTATAATGTATAAATTATATTACTGGTTTGGCAACAGTAGGCATCCAACTGTGTGAGTTTAATTGAAGTAAAGAACACATACCCGGCTGAACTATTTTTCTGCATGTTTGGTTGACTGCAGTCGTTGCACTCAATAGTGAAATGTTTGTTGAAGGTAGCTGTATGAAGATGGGGAACAGTCTGTCTGAAGGTTAAGTCATTAAAATTACATGCAACGATACTGCATCAGCAGAAAATATTTTAGAGCATGTATTTGATTTCCGTGCAAGTAAACAATTGGTTTTAAGAGCAGGAAAAGGCAGTGTTCAAAAACCACTGAAATGCAAAACCTAGTTCAGAGGAGTAAAGGCAGCATTGCCATCTTAGTGTTCAAAAATCAGCTCTAAGATTGACTTTGAATTATGACAATTTAACATTTCCTCATTTTTTTGCCTTTAGTATTTAAGTGTTTTGGAGGCTAACCTCTGGGGTTTTTCCCAAGACTCTTACAGCAAAGATGGTAGATAAAACCATAAAGTGATCTTTAAATTGAAGTTGAAGTAGTCAAATGGATCCAGAAGTATAGAGGGGCTTTTGTTGCTTTTGTTGCTTCTGCCCCCATCAGTTATTTTTGATATAGTGGCAAGTAAATGAGATCTGGCAAAATCTATTATGCATCTGATTACAAGCATGCATTTTACATTTTCATGTGATGTTGTAGCTCTGCTCTGTGCAGTTTCAAAATTACAGTGATTTCATACAGGTCATTTGAGTGTATCAGGTCTCAGAAGCACACACAGATCCGTGACTGCCTGACTTTTGAGGCCAGCCCGAGTCTGCAGAAGTGCCCCTTCCTGCTGAGTTCAGCTCCAGTGGCAGCATTCCAAATGCCTGCATGCTTCAGTTTCTACTGAGTCCACCACAGCTTATTGCTCTGACTGTTGGACCCAGAGTAGCTCTGGTGGAGCAACATCAGCACATCCATGCTGTGTCCTTTAGTTGTGCAGGATCCATCAGACACGGTGATTAGTGCCTAGATTTCTCTAATTTGCCTCTGTCCCTGGCATTATGAGTGAACTCAAAATGAAACTCTGAAGTGAATCCCTGAATCTCTGTGGAAGCACTGTGTGCTTTCACATTTACCCCTCTCTCGTTTCCTGCTGTGATACCTTGGGAGCAGAGTCGTTCAGAAGCGGGACTGGTCCAGCCTCTGGCTGGGTGGAATTCCTACTCCTGTATAAATGTGGTATAGCATTCAGTACAGTTCTAGGCTTAGTACAATTACGGTTGGTTTGGGGTTTTTTTTCATCCAACAATGTGTGAAGTTACTTAAATATCACATAGAATTAGTTGTCTTATCTTCATCTTTGGAAATTGAGGTGGATGAAAGGTGTGCTTAAAGATGCAGAGGGAATCATTGACAAGTGATGGTGGAAAACTCTTGGTATGCAGTATTGTATTGGACTGGTGATCTCCCTTTAATGCCAACACGCATGAACTTTTTAGTATGGACCTAACCGTTCTGTCCTTCATATATGCTATCCTGCAAAACTTCAATGTCATTAAATACAATAAATCTTGGTGGTCAGACCCTTAGATAGTTACATGAAAATGATATTGTGCAAATAATGTAATAATTAGATTTTTTTTCCTGTGTTTAACTGTAATTACAAAAGATGTTTTATGAGAAGACAGCGTTCATAAAGTGCTTCAAAGCATCAGGCATTTAGAGCTCTAGTTTAGAGATTAAAAATTATGCTACTCATGTTTTTAATTAATTCATTACTTACTTTTGTTTCATTAATTGTAATTTTCAGTAGCATTTTGGTTTATTTGAATTACTTGATCTTTCCAGAATGAGTTTGGGCACCTTCAAATGTGATGGAGATGAATAAATCCTTTTAAAACTGCAAGGCTTTTATTACCTTGAAAGTTGCTTCTGCTGTTTCCATGAATGAGATAGTCACATATAAATGCAGAAAAAGAAGCAGGATTTCCCAGTTGGGACACCCTACAAATGTGATAATTTACAGTATTCCTACATGGCAAATGCTGTTGCTGAATTTTGCTGGCAAAAAAGGAACACAGAATTGAATTTAGTCCATGTTATCACTTGATTGGGCTTTGTTGTGTCAGGTCTCTTTGAGCTGCTCTGCAGTGAACCTTTGCTTTTATCCACTGGTTGTCTGTCTTACAGTATCAGTATCAAGTACAGACTGCATTCATATTGTGAAATAACAGTTGGTCCAGCTGGCAATGCTTTGTTAATGCTGACATTTAAGTTACTAGTATTTCTGTAAAATGATCAGTGGAAAAACTCAGTTTCTGTTAACTTCTTATAACATCCTGCCCACTATTATGTACCCATCCAGGAAACTCATGTGCACTGAAGTTTGATGTACAAATCTATCAGTAAAATTCTGATATATTTGTCTGTGATCTTCCTTAATAGAGCTGTAACTCTCAATCTAAATTCAATTATATACAGTCTCGGTCCAAAGTTTCCTTTGCTATGTTCTTTTAGATTCACAGATGATACCATGCATTGTTCTCTATTTAAACATGAAAAGATCATGTTGTCATTTCTAGATTTGACTTGTCAGTGTAACAACATGTTTTTGAAGGAGAAGTATTCCTTCCTCCCTGCACTTTGTTGTATTTTTCAGAATGTCAGTTGTTGTTGCATTCTGTAGCAGGCAGGAAGGTAAAGTATCTTTCTGCTGTAATTGCAGCATATTTAAGTTTATGATTTAAAGATATATCTGAAGCTTTTTAACCTTGAGATATGGAGTGGCAGATGCCATAAATCAAATTTGCTTGCTTTTGATTCGTACTTTCTGATGGTATAGCAGATTCTGACATGTTCTCATTAACCTTTTCCAAAGAGTTAAAATTGTACAAGTGCATAATGTATATTTTATCACAATTTAATCTGAGGTCTTATCCTGATATTAAGAAACAGCTCATGCCTGTTTCTCCATGGGCTGATGGTTAGAGATGTAGCAAGTAGCAGTCCCAGGTCATTCATGGATCTGGTGTGTCTGCTCACCCGTGAAGAATAAGATTTGCTTAGAAGTGACTAATATTCTTAAAGGCTGTGCTGAGTTTTATGTAGATTAGTGTGTGCCTGTATAATTTGTCCCTTGTTTCTTAAAGTTTTGTTAATTTTCCTCTTAGGGAGGCTTTGGGTTTTTGATTGCATGTGGGTATTTTTTCTAGGGGAGGGGTTTATGGGGATTTTTGTTGTTGTTTTTTTTTTTTAATCTGTGCGATGTTATTTTAGACATAGGAGGTTACTAAAGTTTCTAAAACAGTACCACTATTGAGAGTTCAACCTGTGAACTGTTGAGAGTTCAGCCTATAAAGCCGAGTAAAGTTTGAACAAGGTTTTAGTAGCTGTTTTTTAAATTAAATGTGGCTTTTGCTAATAAAGAAGTTGAAATGTGTTTTCAAAATGTTAGCCAAATTCCTGCTTAACAAGTATGAATTTACATTTATTAATCTTATTTAACATCAATGCATAATGCCAAATGGCATGCCTATTTAAATTAGGCTGGAATTAGCGTAGCCAACCTATAACTGAGTAATTGCCAGTGACATATTTAGAAGATACCACCAGTATCGTGTTCTTTTGTCTTAAGGTTATCTGAAACAGCGTTTTGTTTCTGTAAGTTCTAGTAATAGCTTGTTTATGCATTACATATAAATGTATGAAATTTTATAAATGCTGAAGCCACATATTGATGGCACACTGCAGGATGAAATCTGACAACATCCATCATCGCTTTGTTTTACTTCTGTAGATCTGAAGTCAACCAGCTTAGTCAGGAAAAAGACTATCTTCATGGCAGATTGGAGAAGATGCAGAAACGGAATGATGAATTGGACCAACAATGTATCCAGCATGGGAGAATGCATGAGAGAATGAAGTCAAGGTAGGAGGTGCTGTTAATCTGTCAGTATGTGATATGCTCTACTGTACCAGTCGTGTTGTGTACACAAAAATGACATGAGGTTGTGTGAAAGTAATATTCTTTCCTTATGAAATGACCACTCCTTTCCCCTCCCCAGCCATTCTGTCAAGTTGTTTTTTTAACATCTTTGCTTGTGCCATTTTGGATAAATAAAAGGAAAGCTTGAACAACATAGTCTTCCAAAGAATTTAAACCTAGTACATATGTGTGTGGGCTGCTTCGGCTGTTCTGTACTGTAACTTGTATGAATAGTCTTACCATATTAAAAAAAAAAAAAAAATAAAGGCGGGGGGAGCTGGGGAGGAAGGAGGAAGGAAGTTATTCAGTGATGTGAATGTAGAGTACAGATGTGTGTTCCATTATGCCATGTAATAGTTGCATTTTTGGGGTTTACCATCATTTAACTTGTATAAATCTTACTGAAAATCATAGTAACCAGAGAAATACTGACAATTTTCAGGCACCACTAGCCTTTCAGAGAAGCAGTGACTTCCTCAGGATGAGCTGGGAGCAGCTGCAGCAAGACTAATATGAAATATTTCCACCAATATCAATTGACTGTTCTGGCCAGAGTATCCAGACTGATAATGGCTTGTGCTGTGATATGGATTAGACTTCCTTAAAGATCTCTGTGGAGTCTTTTCCATTTGGTATGAGAAAGTTCATCTATGCTTTCTTGTTCTCTTTTCCACTCCACATTAAGTGTAACAGGCACTGGAGGGAATTTTGACATGCTTGTGGTAGCAGAGGATGAAGTAAAGAGGAAGTTGAGAGACAACTCTGCAAATCCAGTCATCCAGGCTACCTCTTGTCAGTAGTCAAAGGCAAGATGCAGTTTAACTTTATTTGGACTTGACAGCCCTTACTGGGAAAAGTTCTGTTTACTTTTTTTGTCATTGACCACCTGAGAGGAGCAGAGCTTGCATGTATTAAAGCAGCCAGTCCTGTAGGCTCTTTTCTTTAAAGTATTGATTTTTAATTTTTTTTTTCCTAGTATTTCTTTATTCTGTCTGTCTATAATCTTTCTTGCAAGCACTTCATGTGTTCATTTCAGTCATCCAGAACAACGTCTTTCCTTTTCCCTTTCAGATTTCTAACCGTACCTCATCCTGTTTTTCTGTAACCTTGGATTGTCATCATCATTTATAGCTCAGAGAACAAAGAAATTTAAAATGCTGCAACTGCATCCCTAATCTGTGTAACCACACAATCTTTCCATTTATTTCACCTCCCTTTTGATTTCTTTAGTTATGGTGGATTCTTGCCATATGTAGGATTCGAGGTCACTTTCAGGAGTCAATTTTTTCCCCCCTCTTTTTCCTCCTAGCTGCTCTTCTGTAGAATTTTGAGTATTTAGTAGAATTTAAAAGTGCTTTTCAAGTTTTTAGGGTAACCTTTCCCCTACCTATTTTTATTAAAAAAATAGATCTACTGGAAAATGTTGCTCATTCTCTGCTGCAGCAGCAATGATTATACACTAGAAAAGACTGAAAGCATTAATCCAGAACACAAAAGTGGTTTGAAAGCAGAGTGGTCATGCTGCAGGCAATGCCTTACCTTCTGCTGCTGTTTTGCAGACAAGAGAGAAAACAGAGCAGTAATAGCATTTGTCTTATTTAATATTTTAGAATATGTAAATATGGCAGAGATTGTCAGGTGTTCTAACCATGAACGATATACTTTACTAGCATTTTAGAAGATGGCTCTTTTAACATATTTTTAATTGCCATCTTGCACTCTATTAATTTAAAATCCAACTAATAAGTGACAAGACTGATACTCTAAACTGCTTTAGAAAATCAGTGTAATCTAATTTTAATTTCCATGTGAAAGCTGTAGTAGATTTTCAGGATAAATTCCTAAATGCTGTAAATTGGTCATGAAGTTTACAAATCTAAGTGAAGAAAAGCAGAAGGAATAACTACTCAAACAAATAAATCTCCCAGTTCCTTATATTTATGCTGAAGGAGTTCCACTAAATAAAAATAGTAATTTTTCTCTTCTGATTTTGAAAATAGAGATCTGACTATACTATTTAGTAAAAGCAGAACAACAAATAATAATAATGCATTTTGCCTCAGATTTTCATCCATAACTTAGATACTAATAATCACAACAAAATACTGTTGAGGATGGTTACTTCTTAATACATTTGTTTCTCCTTTGTATACAGCTACAAATAGCTGTGGTCTTCTTGCAACATAGTCCCACAAAGTGCATTCTGACCTAATTTTCTAGCTGCTGTTATTCTGATCTTCAGAAAATTTCTTGTATTAAAATGATTTTGGCTAAACTTGGAACCTAACATTTGCATTTTATTAATGAGGTATTGTGATATTTGTTTGAGAAGAAATCACTGTCCGTACTTGTTTAATCCAGGGACAGTATGACAGGCCCCAATATAGCTGTTTTGTGGAAGAAGTAACACCTAATTGATTAGTCAGAATTTCTTTTGAAACAAAAGTGTTTTGGCAATCATAACAGTTGCACTCCTGAAAATGAACAAGATAAGTGTTTTAGTGCCATTCCTATGTCTCTGTGAATATGTGTTGCAAATGAATATAGTCCAAAATTAAATAAGCTAATTTCTAAGAAAGAGATTACTTTATGTTGCAGTCATTAAATAGGATATGGAATCAGTCTTTTCAATGTAATGGAAATATCCAGCCTTTTCAGTGTGGTTTGAAATATGAAAGTGAAATATGGCATTAAAAGAAGTAGATATCCATCTTAAATGATGCAGTTGTCACATGCTACTGAGGCAAACTTGAATTGAGAGATGTACAGTTTGCAGGACTAAGGTGCCATGTTAAGAGTCCAAGTGGAGTTGGTCATCATGTGTAACTTCATGAAATGTGTAACTTCAAGAAATTCTTGTCTGTTATGTAGCACAGTCCATTTTTATAAATTTTCAACCTCAAAGCAAATTGTCTTATGGAATTTTTCAAATTCCTATTCTGTAGATTTGTGTTCATAGTAGAAATTAGCAGAGAGCAGAAAGTACAGAATTTCTTATAAGGCAACAGTAAAGATAGAAACTAGCCAAGAATAAAAAGAATATCTAGCAAAACTAAAAGGTTTCTATATTTTGGGAGTTTTTTCGGTGTTCAACTCTACATAATTTGTATAGATTCCAGATGAAGGAAAATTCAAAGCCAAATGAATTGGTTAACTATATGCATAGAATTGCTTCATTCTTTCCTTAATCTGTTTTCAAACTGAATTCCCAGATATGCATTTTCAGCTCTGTAGTTAGACCTGTAAATGCAGATCCACTTTCTCACAAGCCCTTTCCACTTCCAATTTGAAGACTAAGAAGAAAAAGACAAGAACCTGCCTAGATCTGTTATTATTTGAATATATTTGTGAATATATTATTTGCCCAAGCTGCCATGGGTCAGGATTTCATCAGGCTGTTTAAACTTTCACTGAACCTAATTGATAACTCTTATAGTTACAAAGTTCAATTATGGCTTTACTTTTCTGCATCTGTTCTTCTCATAAAACAAGCATTTGATTGTAACTCAGCTATTTAGAGGATTGTTTCTGTGGACAGCCAGTGTCCAAAATGGGAGGAGGCATTTAATGAAATATAGCTTAGCTCTTTTCTATGTACATTTCCTGTTGAAGACCCAGGCAATATGTGGAAATACAGCAAACATGGAATTGTATCTTCAAGCAGGAGAAGAAAATCCTAGGCAATTTCTTTCTTTTTTTCAAGATGAGCCAGACATGCCTTTACTTTTTATCAAGCAGTTAAAAAAAAAAAATAAAAAAAAGCATTTGGACAGTGGTTTATATGAAATATAAGGGTCTTTTAAAATCTTTTTAATCAAATACAAATTTAGAAGCTTCTAATGAGTTTCTTTCCAAACATTTTTCCGAAGTTCAGCATATGGAATTTAAGGCTATAAGTTTTCTCTCAGACCTTGCGGTTATGGTTCATATTACTGTAATTTTTGCTGTAATGTGTGATTAATATCCAATCTGTATAACATTAACAATAATAATATATTTTATGCAAATTTATGGGTGGCTTTTTGTTGTGGTAGCTTTTTGGAGGTGACACTGTTAGACGTATTTTGGCTATATTTTTGCTAGCTAAAGTTAAAAAGAAGAGCCTACAGGACTGGCAGTTTGGGGCAGATGTGTGTCTATTCCTTAGGCATCAGTGGTTGTAAGTTAACTATAAAAATGTTACAACCATCTGTGTAACAAGACGGCAGAGATCTGCTCTCGCCTGTTACTATAAATAAGAAGGAGATTTGTTTGACTTCATAGACATTGGATTTATAAAGACTCTATGTGTCAAATTGTAACTACGTGCCATGTTGCTGAGATGTGTCTGCAGCCAACTACCTGGGGTGTCTTCCCCTTCAGACATTCTAGTGTAGTGCAGCAACTGTGCAGAAATGTCTGTATAGCACAACATGTGACAAATTATATTTGTTTTCTACCTATGGCAAAATGTATGATTCTTATGGATAAGCTTATCTGGAAGGGTAGCTGAAATGGATCTTTAAACAGACCACTTGAGTGAAATGGGGTACTCAGTTTGACAAACATTTTAAAGGCTTTTTTTCCACCATTAAATTTATTTTTTTGTTACTAAGTAGTAGTGCGTGAGAGATCATGTATGCTTGAGAGAACACATATCTATCTATGAGAATTGAGACATATCTAGAGAGAATACACCAGCATTTTCAAATATCTGCTATGTAAAATCACAATACCTAGTTTGCTGTCGCGTTGCTGAATAGAGATTTTGAATTTCTTAGCAAATCTTCAGTAGAACAACTAATTAAAATTATTTCTTGATAACTGGAGCAATCAAATTGCATTTGAAATTTTACATTTTCTCCCTAAAACCCTAGTACTTTTATGTGTGCATGTGTGTTTGCAAGAAATAATGATGGATGGAAGAACTTAGGTTTTGTCATTACCTGAAAGACCTTTATTTTTGTCCAGTTCATTCTCAGTTAAATACATTGTCTTCCTTATTCTACTGATAGATTAGTAGATTTTTTTAAAGTGACAGTGAGGTAATTGTTCCTATATTTTATTAGACCAATCATCTGTTTTTCAATGCAATCATAGGTTAAAAATGCACTATATTGTGGCTTTTTTAGTTTAAAATGCATACATTTTTAAATTGAAAGTAGAGATTAACATACATAGTGTCCATAGAACCTTTGATATTAAAGATATACTCACTTTGTCTCAATGTCTAAAGAGCAGTGTGCTGCACTTTTTCCTGAGCATCATTACTCATGCCCACATATCTCTGGTGTCGTTTTGCTGTAATAGGATGGCTATTGTAGAATTGTTTGTGCAGCCCTTCATGCAAGGAGCTTGTAAAAAGCTTTTTGGTCACCATGTGTCAGCACTGCAGTGCAGACAGATTAAACTCTCAGCTCTGTCCAGACTTCGGAGCTGTCACTATTTTTTATTTTTTTTCTATCTAATAGACTCATATTTTAAATTGACAAATGTATACTCCACAGAATTGCTATTAGGAAATAATGAATGGTTAATATGTGTACACGTACATATATAAGTTGCAAATCCTGTCAGAGTCTGAATGTGTATTTGGCTTTTGTTTAATACTAGGGTGTTTGCTCACAGTTTAAATTCTCTGGAACAGAAATTTCATGTTCAGAATCTCTCCCTCCCTATTCCTCTGCCGTTCACCATTTGTCTTTTTACTGTATATCTTTTTAACCATTTTTGTCCCTTTCTCAGTTTAAGTAGATGTCTATAAATAGTGTGGTATAAATGCATCTATTATTTATGTTTTTATATGTGTAATATTCCCATTCAAAATAGTTAATGAATTATGTACGTTTTTAAGACCCCAAATACTGTTTTTAAAGATTTATTCCCCAACTGCCTAAACAGTAGACACACAAAGCAAAAATTTCTTAGTTTTTAGAAAAATTGAAGAAGTATACAAAGAGTGAAGTACAAGATTTTCATAAAATGCTGCAAAATTGTGCGCAAATAAGTTCTCAGCCTTAAGAAGCAAAGAAGTAGAGAGTAATATCCTACCCAATTTCCAGAGAGATATTTAGGGAACTTAATAATGTTCTGTGAGACATATTGTAGGTCACAGAGTACTGTGTTCATCTGTTTCTAAGTGTGTGTATCTAAAATGTATGTGCCTGTATATATAGTTTATACACACATATTTCTTTGTGAATGTATTGAGCTCCTCTGTAGGTCTCGCCATTCCAATTTGGACAACTGTTTCCACTGATCTTTTCATTGGGATCCTTCTTATTTTTGTTCTAAATTAATTTCTGTTTCATTTGTACCTGCTTGTCTTTGAGACAAGACTCGGACAAGTAGTTCTTCAAAACAATCTGCACTGGTAATGCCAATAATTGTAGACAATGGATGTATCTATTCAGTCCCACTTCTGGTTATAAGTAAAGCCTTCCTCCTTTGTTCTTCTTTTTGCAATAAGCTCTTCATCACGTAGGTGTTCTGATTCTTGATCTTTTTTTAAATATGGGCAGTCAAAACTGTCTTGGGTCTTGGATGGGGACATTGGAATATACTTGTATATATAGAACTGATAAATTTACTAGAAATTCCTTGACTGATGAATCCTACAGTCATGTTTGCCTTTTTGATAGCTGCTCTAAGAAGTGCATCCAGGACCTCTTTCTCCCAAGCAAATTCAAGTTTGAAGCAGAGACTTTAGCTATGAACTGAGAACGCATTGAGTATATAGTGTAAGGCTTTTATCCTGTGTCTGCTGTTTCAATTTTCTGAGTCATCTATTTCTTTCTGTGCAGTATCCCAGACTTTCTCAAAGCTGATAACATCTCTTAAATTTATCAACCCACTCCTCCTTTTTTTGTGCTGAGTCATAATTCAAAATATTCAAAAATCTGTTTAAATGTGAAGAAATTCTCAGAGAATTCTTCTTCCCTTTCAATTGTTCCAGTTGGCTGTGCTCTTTGTTTTAGTCAGTTGCTTGTCAACAACTTAGTTAACAATTGCTGATGGGCATGATATTTAATGTTCTGCTAAAGTTAATATCGGTAAGATTTATTGCATTTCCTTTATCAAAAAATGAGCTGTCAAAGAGTTTAGGGTTTGTGTGACCAAATCTGCTTGATCTAGCTTATGTTTCAGTTTCTCATGTCCCAATTACTTCTTCATGTCCTTATATATTCCTTTCATTTCTGAATTTGTTGGAGCCTTCTTTTGCATTTGAGGTCATGTTAATGGGCTGATAATTATCTGAATTACCTTCTTTAAGGATTAATTAATGCTGCACTTGATTTAATTGCATGACAATACAGTCAATATGAGGAAGAAGGTGTAGAGGGAAAGTCACAGTGTCTGTTTCATTTTGCACATCAAGACTGCTGGCCACCAAATTTTATTGTTTGAGGAACTGGAAGATGTTATCTGGGAAAGTTGTATCAGCCCAAAGAACAGCTAGGTAGAAAAATAGCCAGGTTTACTTGTTCCTATGTTCGACAGCTACCGACTCTCTGAATTACACCCCCTGTGCTAAGAGTCTGATAATTGTCCACTTCTGAGAGTATCTTCTACCCTACTACATTAATGTATTCTGCCTTCTCCAAAACAGAGAGAGGGATAGTTCATATTCATGCCATCATGAACTGAGTCAAAGCCTGCAGCTCACTAATAGTAAGCTTGTGTTCTTGTCTACCAGGAATGCAAAAAGCCCTGAAATATGTGTGATATAAAACAGCACAACATAAGGTTCCAGGCTGTTCTTGTTACTTTCTGCTGTCAGCACAGTTGTTGGTTTTCAAATTTAAATGTTAATTTAACATTAACGAAGCATTCTTGATTCTTCTAAAATGGAGGTGGATAAAGGTGATGTCTTTGACAGCTCAGCCCAGACTCTCCTGGATTCGGCAAGATCTAGAAATTCTTGTCGCTATGCAGATCATCACTGGCACTGAAAAAGATGTGCATAATTGGACAGAAGAGCACCCATTGTTTTCCAGGGAAACCCCATTTTATTCTCCTAGATACTATAAACCTGCACGAGTTTTAATTTTGAATAGGGGTTGCCTCTGGTGGTGATACATGATTGTGTTAATCCACCAAATTATCCCTTCACCACCACATCTTCTTTGAAACACTTTGCCTTCTGTGCCTGGTGGTAGCACCTTTGGTCCAAGGTGGTAGTTATGGACCAGTCTTCCTCACCACTTTCCCCAGAGATGTGAAATAAGAAGTGAGCAAGCTGGGTCAGTGTGCTCCTTTGTTGTCTTGTGCATAAGAATATAGCTGTTTAATGGCAAGAGAAAGCACAGAAAAGCATATCTGCCTTTTTCATTCAAGTTAGCTTGACTTTATTTAAGTTACCTGCTCAAATGTACCCAGAACTACAGAATAAAGGGTAATAGCCTTTCCAATGTAGTGTAAACTCTGGAGGACAGCACTAACAATCCCTGTTCCTCCTAAAGCATTTAACAATCTTTAACAAGTTTTGATTTTTTTAGACCATTTAAAAAACTAAATTGTTGAAGTCCCTGATGGTAATAATCACCCTATTTTCTTTCTTCCATATTGTTTTCCATCTGCATTTTTAAAGTTCATTTTCCATACTGTATTTCTATCATATCCTTGTGATGTGTCAGAAAAATTATAAAAAATCAACCAAACAAAAAAACCCTCCCAAACCCTTTTCAAATAGCCACTGTGAGACTACCACTATGTAAATACCTAGCTGAGATTTTTGACTGTAATTGGTATCCTCCTATTAAGCCTTCAGTGAATTCAGAATTACAGTAAAATTTAACTATTAACCCATTTGGTAAATTACTTTAAGCAGTGGCAGATTTCCTTCTAGGTTTGATTGCTGTGTATGATTCTGAGATTTTCAGACAAAGGCTATTTAAAACCCTCTCTTCCCATATAGTGGAGAACTGAAAATGAAGACAGATGAGTAACATTTAAAGAGCTTTGCAAGTGTGTCATGAAAATTTACCAGCTCTGTAACAAAATCTATGCACCTGCCTGTTTCAAGGTTATTCTAAGAGAAGGAGACACGAACTAATGATAATTTGTGTTTTAATATCATAAGGGATAGAGTTTTGCAAGGTTATTGGAAGACTGCTTTTTCCCAGTAACTTCAGTATTTTGATTGCTTCTGCGGGATCCAATACTGTCCCTCTGGAAGTTGATCTAACTGTGGATACTCTCATTTTCCATATATAAATCTAACCTGTTCTTAAATCTCTTTATCCTTTAGTTCTTAAATGTGTTTAGCCTTTTGCCACTAGTTCCATGTCAAATGTGTTGCATTTGAAGGTGAGACATTCTCTTATCTTGTTGTTTGCTTTCATCTTTCACTAACTGCTTAGTTTATGCATTATGAGATGAGGGATCAATTTTTTCCAGTGTTTTTGTCAGCTGAAACACATATAGAACTTTATTTTGCCTGTTTCCTGTCTAGCTTAAACTTCCAGAGCTCCAGTCATATTCCTTATCAGTTTCTGAGTGCACGCTAAAAAAATTGCCATCCTGAAAGAAATTAAATGCTAAAAAATAACTGTGTTTATTAAGCCTTGTGAATATGCTAATTGGTACTAGTCAAATAGTAACAGACACTGGGCTAGTTTCTAGAAGTGTGGTCTTAAATGTGTTATACCTCAACTGCTACTAAAAAGTTTTAGTGAAATAGAGATTATGAAAGTGTCTATAAAGGAGGCCAGTATGATAAGACCTGCTTAGCATCTGTATTTCTAGGGTACTCCAGGCAGTGTTGTGTGTGCTTCCCAGCAGGGCTTCTCAGTTTGGTTCTGGAATAATGGAAAATATGAAACAAATGGAAAAGGATAATAAGGTTATTCTGTGTTTGTTTAACTTGTTCTTTGTGAACTGTAAAGTCATATATGGAGGGGAGGAAAGGGGAAAGGACATTTTAAACTTTAAAAAAGTTCCTTTTAACCTCAGAGACCCAGATTCCACCTTTAGTTATACAGATGGAAGTGGATCCTTGTCCCAAACATATCTCATTGCTTGGGGCCTGATCCTGAATGGGCTTTAGAATTCTGATTTGATTCAAGTCAAGGTTGCTAAATAGTTTCAGGTCTCCAATTTCAAAACATTGTCTCAGTGGCACAGCTGAAATGACAGTAAACTTTTCTTGGCTTATGTAAAGCGGTGTAATTTTTTTGAGTGCTGCACTAGCACTTCCTACACTACCAGGGATATAGCCTTAGTTTCAGCTATGTGACTTGCATGTAGTCAGAAAAGGTTTTGGGGTGGTTTTGGGTTGTTTTGTTTGGCTTTTTTCCCTAATGCTTTGATCATTTGAGTGACTGACCTTATATATATAAATTAAAAAATACGTATGTGTGTGTGTGTATATATATATATATATATATATATATATATACACAATTTCAGAACTTAAAAAAAACTGTTTGCAAATTAATAACAAACAGATAATTGCACAGAATAAATGTCTGGGAGCACACAACTTAAAAGCACTTTAACTTTTACCTTTTTGAAGGCTGTTAAAATCTTTTGTGCCTTGTCACACATGTGTTTGATGCTGCAAATGCTTGTGCTTCTCAAATAAGTTTTATGAATAAAATGCACAAGCAATCTGAGCAGAGGCATATGTGTCCTTGGGAAAGGACTTTCATAGGCTGGGCAGAAATGGAGTTTCTGCATCGACTTCCTGTAATGTTAACCCGTGTCAATAAAATCCACAGGAAATGTGTCTAGCGTTTTGTCCTTTTTAAATTTCCATTTTTAATAGCAAGAAGACACTCCAGGCAGTGCATTTCTGAGGGATTATTACATTTCTCGGGTGGCTGAAGTCACTCACCCTTCAGCCTTGTGCCTCGCAACACACCCGAGGCGAGCAATAATCCCCAGCAAGGCACTGCCTGTCTTATCTTATTGCTTAATTATTATACCTATTTAATGGTGCTTAGAACATTGTCAGCTGTTGAGAAAAGGTAATTATCACTAGTCAAATGAAAAACACTTTTTTGGCTGCCTTACGGATACACATTTTACTGGTACCTTGATACATAATGAAGCCTGATAGCAAAACTTTTGCTTGTCTCTTCTTCAAGCCACAGCTGTTTCCCTGCTAAATTCATCCCATCTGTCTCCCCTTCCGTAAGGCTGTAGGCAGTATAGCATAAGTACAGAAGCAGTTCAGTGCTATTTTGGATAAACATAGCTGAAATTTGAATCTTTGCCATTTGCAATGCACACATTTTGTTTTACTGCTGTAAAGAGAGCTGTCAAAATAAAAACTACATGGATAATTTACTGAAATGCAGTCAAATAAAGGGATGATGAAAGGGAAAAAATGAAGATATAATATAGGGTCACTCTTACATTCATGGTGTATTCTGAATTAATTTAATTGTTGACCTCTTGACATTGCTTAGTGCAGAGGAATTGGTAGCAAATAACAAAAGTAGAAGCCACTGAATTAGAATAGGACTTGAAGTCCAAACTTCATGTCAGTAAGGGTAATCGTAGCAGGCAATTATTTGTGATAGAGTTCTGTTGAGCTCTCTGACCAAGGCACAGTTCTTTGCTTATTTTGTAAGGAGTAGATAATTATGTGAGATAATACAACTTGGAAATTAAATCCATCATTTCTGTATGTGGCACTGTCTCTGAAAATAAAAGGACACGCTAATGATCACAATGAGGTGACAGTCATTGTACCTCTTAGGCTTTGCAATTGTGATTGACATGGAAAAATATATATTAAAGTTGAGTACAGATATCTTCCTTGAGTTTGGTGTTCTAAAATGCATTGATGGTCAGTTATCCAAGGATTGTGTTTGAAATTCCAGGTTTCCTGGAAGAGAAGATGCAAGTGACAGTAATGTTCTGCTTGACTCAGATAAAATGAGTACAGTGCAACCTACAATATTGGAGAGTCTTTCAGGCAAAACCCTTAAAAAAAAAATTCTGTATTTTACTTCAGTGTTAAAATTCCTATGGCACCTCTAGGAGGAGAAGGGCTTTGACCACTACTTCTTGGACATATTTTCCGTTCTCTGTGTTAGTGTGTTCTATGTGGTCCATCTCAGAGAATGATTATTACTGGTAAATACTTGTAAATCTGTTGTAGGAAAATCTTGGAAGCATTTTCTAGGTTAGCCCTGATGTGTATTTGGGATAGATACATGTTCTGTGGAAGTTAGTTGTTGAAGGCTTGTGCTTCCAAATCTGTATTGCCATAGGCAAAGGTGAACAAAGCCATGTTTGTCCTAACCTAGAAGATTTTCTTGTTAACAAAGAAGCAGATTATGAACTTAATGGTACTGGACAATAAAATTATCTCGATATAAAATTGATCTAAATTTTATGAGCATTAAAGTCCTTTGGGGAAAAGTATTTTGTGGAATTCACTACTGCTGAAATACTGATTCCAGTGTTCTGTACCAAGATGGAGAAAGGGGGAAAAATTATGTTAAGTCACTAGTTGTTTCTGTGTTTACAGAACTGTTTTTAAACTGTATCAAAAGAAAAAAAAATCCTTTTTATTGTTACTAAAAAAGGTACTGTGACAGGAAAAGCTCACACAGTAGTTTTTGTGTAAATATGTGTAAAATCAATAGTCTGTGGCAAGACTCAAAACAGCATTACTCCTCCATATTAACAGAAATGTCAGAATTTCTCTAAAGACACTAAATTGAAATATTTAAACATTTCAAAATACTATTTTTAGTTTTGTTCTATAATATGAACATAAATAATTATGAGAGACTGAATGTTGATAGTTACTCCTGTAACTAATCCAGGAGCTGATAACACACCTACTGCACCAGAACTGGTACCTTCATGTATCAGTTTAAATGAAGAAGGGTTCCATTATTTTGTTAATGAAAGCACATGTCTTCAGGGACTCCATCAAATTTGAAGGCCCCTCACCCTCTGACTGAAAAAGTAGCTGTATGGACTCCTCTGAGGTCACCAAAGTATTGCAGTAAACATCCAGCTACTAGGTCTTAGAACAACTGCTTTTATTGTAAATATGTTGTGATAATTCCTTAAAGTCCTATTAGAGTGTGAGAAGATATTTTAAAAATAGTGCCTATGTCTTGGTCATCCAGTTTTTATAACACACATCTGATGGAATACATACATTTACCAATGTAGTTTTTCAAGAAATTTTGGCTATTTTTTTCTCCATTCTCCAAACGGAGAGATTTACATGTTATGTATTGGAAATAATCAGTTCCTGTTAAAATCATTTAGGTAGCTGGTTTAAGTTAAAGTGGGAGGCCTGTACCCTCATACATAACAATTTTGTCAGATTCACTGCATTTTTTCTGAACATGATTTCAAAACAGCAAGTAGGTGAAGAAAATTAGATTTGTTACAAAGAATTTTACCCTCTTAGAGGGTTGCACAGTTGAGATTTGGGGATAGAGAAGTGAACAACATCAAGAGCAAAACAAGTTATAGTGACTGTCTTTGCAATGTGCAAAGTATTAAGAAAGTTGTCAATATTATGCTTTTCATGTATTTGTTAAATTAAATTTTTGGAGTACCTGTACGTGCATTTGTTAAAGAAGTGATCAAAACGAGATGATGTGAATTCCTGTTGATCCTTCATCTACAGTGTTGAATGTTCCCCCACTGCTGGGACTGTTTATAGTGGTCTGAATCTAATAAGAGGTCTTTTTTCAAACCTAGCACTTAAATATTTACTTGGTTTTTGTCTGCCCATCATCTTTTTACTTGCATCCAGGATTTTTTTTTTCTGTCTATGCGTTTTTTAGATCAGATAGAAGGCCTTATATTTCCACTCATTCTTTCTGCAGATTAATGTAAGGACAAAAGGAAAAGAAAAAACGGGTTAGAGGGCTCACATACTACCAAACAAAAAAAAAAATCAAATCAAATAACATGGAAAAATATTAAAACTTCAAAGACAAAATACGAAAAGTATTCTTACAGTGCTCTTTTCCCTTTATCATTTTATGTTTTTCTTAAGGTAATTTTAGGTATTCCAAGAGTACATGTGGAAGGAATATTTTCTGGAAAAGTTCTGAAGATTTCTGGATCTTCTGAAAAAATATAGATTTTGGATGTACACAGTGAACAAAAACCTCTGCTTGTTCAAAGTTTTTCATGCAATTTACTTGTTTGCTCAGTTGTCTTGTTAGTTATATATTTGGAACAGAAAGCCAGCGCAATCTTCACAGAATATTATTACTTTTTCTCTATCTTACTGTCTGCTCCCACTTTCAACTGCCCCTGTTTTGGCAAATTTTAGATTTTTTTTATTATTAATGCTGATATTATGATTAGATATAATCCGCAAGTTTAACAACTCATAAGTAATTTTTTTTTTAATAGCATCATGCCATAAGCTGACCAGTATGTTCCATCTTTATGGTATGTAGATGTTTTTCATCTTTTAGCCTAGGTTGTCTCAGACAATTATGGCATCTGTTAGAATGCAAGTACTTGCAGGTCATTTGTACAAAACTGAAATCCTTTTCACACAGCAAGAGTGAGCTCTGGTGTTTTGGGTAGGGGGTTTTGTTTTTTTTTCTATTAACAGTGCAAGGGAAAAACTTAGCCTGTATTACTGTGTTTAAATGCTTCCCTCTGAACTGTTCTTCAATGAATTGCCTCTGGACCCAGCACACCCTGTTCCATTAGAGCCCCCCCCTCCCCGATGTACAGAAGCAGCCTCAAAGTTTTAAACAATAGGGACTATTTATGCAAAAACAGGTTAAATTAATTTTGGTAAGAACAAAACTGATTAGCATCCTGATAGTTAAATTCATTTGCAGAGTCCCCGAGTTGCACTTTGGTTAAAGCAGTGTTGCAAGATAAATGAGTGATCCTTCCCATGCTACTTTCTTTCCTTTTAATAATCAGTGGAACTTTGGTTGCTGGAAACATCTGAATTCATTTGGTCCCATAAACACAGCAGATAACTGTAGAGCAGAATTGAAAATTAGAATTACTTGAGATGTTAGTGTTGTTTGTGTGAAAATATCATCCTAAAATTTCTGTTTCACTGAAATTTATTCTCTTCTATTTAGCTAATTTCTATTCATATTTTCAAATAGCACAGTTGGGGATTCTTTCCTTTGTAATATTTTTGGGAAGGAATTTTTTTCTAATACTTCAGTGACTTTCTGCATCAGATTGCAGGGTAATGTTACAGTCAGTAATGTTTACATCAACAAATGTAAATTCAAATTAAATCTATTATTTAAATAGCATAATGGAAACACATGGTGCTTTGTAGTCATGTAATTAAAGAAGATCTGTGCCTCCAGGAGTTTATGATCTGAAGATCAAAACCATTTCCACATGCAACAGACCTCTTCTAAATTATCGGTCTACAATTTGGGGATTTTGTCTTGCATCTATTTCAGCATAAATTTTACTCCTGAGCAGAGTTTTCAACCAGGCCACTGCAGAACTGTCTGAAATGCAACGCTAAGCTTTGTACTTGACACTTTGTGTAGGGGCAATTTCCTCTCTAGCACGGAAAAGCTTGGTGTTTTGATGTCAAGATTTATACCTCCCTGATTTAACAGCAACACTGTGAACTAAACTTTGGAAATTATACTAGTTCAGTTGGAGAGGAACTTAATTTCTTATGTTTAACAAGGAGTCTGACTAGCCACGCTTTTTTTTTTTTTTGTCATTTTTTTTCCAGTTGTGAAAGTAATTTTGTGCAAAATTGCATTTGAGTTAAATTATTCACTCATCCTGGGGCAATAGCCTGTATTCACTTTCCAGCTGAGCCAACTAAAAATATAAGAAACAGACCAGCCTAGTATTCCATTGTTACCTTATATAATATGGTGTTTTGGAAATGATGATGAAGGCAACCTGGATATTTCATGGATGAATTAGTAGATTCATAAACTGAAACCTTTGCTTCCTATTTGTAATTGTGTTTTCTCCCTTCCTTTCAAAACTGTGCTCACAAATCAGAGATGTTGCTTTTATTTAAAAAGAAAAGAGGAGGACAAAGAAAAGGGGGAAAAGAATCAAGCCTCTTTTTTCCTTTGAAGAAATCTTTGCCTGAATTGCTGTCTGAGTTCTCTCAAAAGGCTTGGACTCCTTCAAAACTTGGAATCAAGTTCAGACCCCAGCTAGGTGAGGTAGAGTACTTTGTTCAGTTTACTTAGTTTTCTCCTGACAATATGCTACAAAAGAGACTGGGTGTAAACACACAGGTTCTTATTGTCAAGTGTGATGGTTTGGGATTTTTTCCAATTGTCATCCTGATTAGGACCCTGAATTAAAAAAGATATTTCATTTCTTTTGGTCATGGGTAACTAAATGAAGAATGGTCTGTGAGCCCTTTGACTTTCAGGTACCTGCAAACCTTCAAGCCCCTTTGTTGCTGTAATGACTTAACTGCAAAATAATTTCATAGCCTTAAGAGGCAACTTTTGCCCTGAACCTCTCTGAGGACTTTCCTTAAATTGTGGTAAACTTAGAGAGTGCCTCGCACATTTACATGTTCTGATCTGTGTTCCAGTGCTTTTTTTCCTCGAAGTTTTTGCTTGGGATTGCACAGCTTGGAGGTGCTGCTGTGTTTGGTTTTACTCAGTTATTTAAATCCATTAAGTATGAGTTCTGGCCGTTTCCCGATCCTATAAATGCTTTGAGCTGTGGCAGCTAACAGAGATTTCTCAGCACTTTGTTGGGAACTATGGCTGTTTTTCTCCAAGCATTGTGTTTCAATTTTACCCATGCTGTGCTACAGATCCTGACAATGCTGGATTCAAGGCATCTCTGTGCTGTGTGGATTTAGTACTGTACTGATCTTTTCTAACATCTTCCAGGATAAAGCTGTGAAATGACTGTTATAAGTTACAGGCATTAATGGATGTTGGCATTTTTCTTCCAAATCTGTTTGGGCAAAGTTTTGTACGTCAGATACCTCACGTATGGCTGTATGTTGATGCGAGTAAAGTAAAAGATTTCCCCACAATGAGGGATGGCCTGCATCCTACCTTCTCCATATTTGCAACTGGATATCCTTTGTACTGCTCTTTTTTTTTTTTTTTTTTTTTTTTTTTTTAATCCTAACTTTTGCTTTCTGAGCCTTTAGGTCATATGGTGTGTGGCTTCACACAAACATTTACTACATGACAGGCTAACTTAGCAACCAAGATTTGTTTTCTTCTTCTTCCTACTCAATGCTTTTGTCTTGTGCTGACATACTGGATTCTGTGCTGTACAAAAGGAAGCCCTAGATGACAGCTAGTGTAGCATTGTGCTTGGGACCTGTATTTTTTGGAGCTAGACTCAGATGAAAGACCTGTGCTTAAAAACATTCCGTACTTGGCAATACCAAATACCAGGTTTCTTGAGTCAGGGGTAATCTCATAGTTCTAATATAACACTGAAAAAAAATTAAAAAATTAAAAATCCTGTATCAGTTGAGGTACCTGAATTTCAGAGTGCTTGGGGTGGAAAAATAACCAAGAAGATACAAGATTTCCTAAGAGGGTGTAGCATTGGTAGTCTTAAACAATGCACCCCACAAAATACAGCAAAACAACCCCGAACTACAGAGGTTCTGAGAAAACACAGTAATTCTGACATCAGACAGTTAAATAACGGACTCTGATGCAGAAAACTGTCCCAGATTCTAACATTCCTTTCAGCTGAGATTAGAAAACAAGGTAGACTTAGCATGAGAAATAGTGCCTTTATATGAAGAGATTGCTCTTGTTAGGCCCATATGTGAACCATATATCCAGATTCTCTCTACATCCGCTCACTTGTCTCCCTGTCAGCATCTGAAGAGAGATCCCCAAATGTTCAAATGTACCTTTCAGATCAGAATTTAATTTTAGAAGACTATCTTGACCTATTAATTTTGATTATAACAATGCTGTGGCAGAGACATCAGATGCAAGTAAATTTTCAGAAATCAAAATGCTACAAAAATGTAGAAATACATGCAAGTGCAACTTGCAGTAATAGGTCACAATAGTTGTATATGGTAAGATACATGTCATTATTGAATAAGAAATAATTCATTAGGGCATGTATTGTTCATGTGCACTTAGTGTGTTACAAAATGCAGTATGGAGGCTGAATACTTCCAGGATCTCTGTGTGTCAGATGAGGAAGGCAAAGTTTAAGAGCTAAAAAAAAGGTTCCAGAGCTGGCACTTGTAGAAATTTGGAACTTAAGTGCTGCAGAGCATCTTGGACATTTTTGTAATTTATTTGCTTTCTCATATTCAAGGAGTTAAATTAATAAAACTGGTTACATTAGAGTAGTTTTCATACCATGAAACTTGTCAGAATGTTAATTGAAGTCTTTCAGATACCTGATTGATTACTTGTTTTCCCTTTAAGGAACACTTTCTTATTTTATTCTTAAAATTAAGTACATGAAGTCACCATCAAGAACTAGAAAACTAAAACAGGAGCCACAAAATTAAAAATGCCAGTATGAAGTGTTGTAATTTTTCAGTATAGTGATTCTATGTTTTCTGTTTTGATAATGAATGTCTAAGGGTGTTAATGTGGTTATTTCATGAAGAAATCAATTCCCTTGCTAATATTCTCACTTTCCCATGTAGTCCTTTTTAAATTGAAGGAGTTTTGCATTTAATTCCCTGTTTCTCTTTGTTCTCAAAAGAGGAAAAATGTTCTGTCATTTCTACAAATTACTGTAGAAATCCTGTTGCTTCTACAACTTAAAAATGAGGTACCCAATAAAACATGGTAAATTGTTTACAATTATTGTATCACATATTTCAGGTATTTCTCTACAAACTTTAAAAGACCTCACTCTATGCCCCACATTCCAAAAAGCCCCTCCCAAACAAACCCAGAAAGATCTGATCAAGATATGGTAGCTTCATCAGACACAGCCTGCTTCTTAAGTGTTCCAAACTGCAATCCAGTGAACCTATTGGCACTTTCCACTGGAAATCATTAATGGTGGCCATGTGTAAGCAGCAGTTTAGTTACACTCTGCAGTCAAGGGAGAAGATTTTGACATACACTGCACCTTCATCATTTCCCTTGCTTGTCAACAGAATAAACTATATATTTCTTTATTTTCTTAGCCTGCAAGCAGTAAGAAAGTGTGCAGCATTTTCATTATTGCTACAGAAGTCAGTTTGCAGCAGGTCATGGTGAAGACTTCACACATGGTTCCTTTATTCACCTGTTCTTGGACAAGAAGCCATAGCACATATACAAAGTTAATTTTCTCTTTCATATCTAAATCTAAAACCATAGTTTTGGCCTAAAAAGTAAATTGAAATTCTGAAGTGCCTAATCAAATACATGTTTCACATGTGGGAAAGACTTCTGTTGGCCAGGCCTTCTATTTCTGAAATTCTGTTTCTGATGTTTGTACGAACTCTTATTGAAAGGAGGACAGCACTGGATGTTTCTGGTGAGAGATTGGGATGGGGTGAAGGGAGTGTGTGAGACAGCTCTCCAAGCACACTTTCCTCTGGAACTGCAGTCACAGCTGATGTGCACAGACATACCAAATGTGGTCACAGACAACTGGTTTTGACCTGATCAGTTCAGGAGACATCCTGCTGGGTTGATTATTGCTTTGCTATCCAAAGCAACACAGTGGATAAAATAGGCATTTTTCAACCCTAAGTGCTATTGAGTTACTAAGAATCTTTCAGGAAAAAAAGACACACACAGACATTCCTCATCTAGGAAAATAAAGAAAGTGAGTATATGCAATCAGGTAATTGGAAATGATTTTCTCATCTCCCAGAGTCCTCTAGGATTGGAGCAAGTGGGCCAAGCCTGAGCATTAATACCTGAAATGAAAATTGGTTAATGATCAGAAATACGGGTGAAACATAGAAAGTCTGAAGAGAATAATTCAAGAGGCTGGGGAGGTGTTTTTTTGATTTAATTATATATATTTTGGCATAATTGCATAGTTTGTAAGTTTTGAATATTATGCATAAAACTAGCTGAAATCTTAATCTGTAGTTATAAATATTTTTTGTTACTGTAAATACCCTTTATATAGTTCCTTATTATAACTGGAAAATCAAGCCCTATCAAATTTAAACTGAGCTAAATTGCTACGTCATTGAATACATTGCCACATTTTAAATTTTGAAATACAGTGTGTTTTGAACTTCTGTCATCTTTTTCTCAAGAAAAAGAGAGAAAAAATGTAATTATTGGAGGAGAAAGTGTCTTTTTAATTTTGGTTTTGTGTGAAACTATTCAAAACAACGTTGATAAATTTTAAATAGCCTTGAGACAGAGAGTACTAGCAAATGGAAAGCACTAGCCTTAAACAAACAGCTTGGAAACCTGCATTGTCCTCAAAAACGCTGGTTTCAACCAAACCTTTAACATTGGTCGGCTCTTTCTGTGAGGATAGGACACAGTCTCCCCATCATTTGTGTAGGAACTCTTAACTCTCAAATAGCTGAGGGGAAAAACAGTTTGCTCACTGTGTAGTTGAACACAAGCATTCCCATATTGTAGGGAAAACTGTTTTTGTGAAGGCAAAGGAACGTTCTGTGCACATTGCAATGGAGACTTGGTGCAGGGAGACTGTTTGGAGCAAATACATGTTTAGTTTCTGTTCTTCTGGAAAATTGCTAGAACAGACACATGTGCTCCATGTTCCTGTGCTCCACAGTGCTTCACAGAATTGCAGGAACAATACATGTGAGCAGCATTTGAGGTAGAAATGTTATCTTTTATCTCTTTGATGTCTTATTTTAGTGATGCGGGAAAAGTTCGAGGAAATAGTGTTTCTGAACAAAAGGTGCTGCAAATTGTCAGCAGACAGAACTGCAAAATGTTGTACTCTGTCATATATTTCTATCTCTGCCTTTCCTTCTTTAACTAAGATGGTTATTCATCACAGAGTGGTCAGTGGGAGTTTTATAGGAACACTTATTTATAATTTCTAGATTCTATTTTTTTTTAATTTCAGGCTCCAAAGTGTATATTTTCTTTTCTGTTATAGTCCATTATGTCATAAATCGACAATGATAACTCAATACAAAATTATTTTTGCAACCTGTCTTCCTTGGCATCTAGATTCTAAAGAGATAACCTGGATGCCTGCATGCCAGTGCAACCAGGATTTTTATGGTGTCAATAATCTTTGCTCATCACACCAAAAAAATCAGTGTGTCAGTGTATTCCTGCAGAGTCATTAGCATACAGACTCACTCTGCTTGCTTAACAAAGCATGGTTTGCTGTATTATAGTGTCCTAGTCTGCTTGTCTGATTCACCTCTGACAAAAGCAGAGAACAAATTCAGTCCCTTCTTCAGTGACACACTAATGTGGGAAATAAATCTTCGGGCATAAGGTCTGAATGGCAGTCATTTAAATAATTCAAATGCAGTGATCATTTTGCCCATGTGCCTTTCATTTCTTTGTTTTGTTTCTCCGTATTTCCCAAATCACTGAGAGACAAATGATCTTCTGCGACAATCTATATTTTTAAAATATCTAGAGCTAAAAATCCCTATCCTCTTTAAATGCAGTTTAATTGGTTACATGTAAAATAATTATTTGCTCTCTCTTTTGTGGTGTGGAGGGGGGAGTTGGAGGGGAGAAGTAACATACAAGCAGATGTGCTGCTAGATCTACAGGCTTCTGCCAACCATATGGCATCTTAAAGAAAGATGGTTGGAGCGTCTGGATTAGCAAAGAGTCGGGATGGAAAGCCATGTGTCGTGTTGGTACAGGCAGTTGTTTTAGCTCTCTGTAAAAGGCTTCAGGAGATTGTGTAATGGAACAAATGGTACTGCAAGCCTAGTAACAGCCTTACCGCTGCTGGAGAGGCAATTGGCCCCCAGGCGAGTACTGCTTCATCCTTGCTTGTTGGTTTTTTGTGAAGGATTTTTAGATCGTTATTATGTGCTCTTCTTTTAATGTACAGGAAACTTGGGAGATGTAATTCTGAACTTTATACTTGAAAGAGAGCTATTGTGTGCTTAGGATTTTTTCACACTCTCATTTTTTATAATGAAAACATACAGTTCCCTTCTCTTTGAAATGAAAAGCTCGTGCCCCTCTGCAAATTTCCCGCATCCTTCATGAACACTTTGAGACATCAGTTCACTGAATTTGGAGCTGTTGCCCAGATTTTGGGGGAAAACTGCTCTCTCTAGGATTTGCTTAGTTAAAAAGAGTGGGGCTATTGTGCTTGTGGCTATAATGTACCAGCTTGGCATTTGTATTCTGTTTGTCAAGGTGCTCTTTATGCAAACAAGGGGCCTGCTTCTATTAAAGGCAGAACTCCTTTAGTTTTTAGCAACACAGGATTGGGCATTTCATGGGGTTTTGTGTGCTTTACAGGAGTCTGTAGTTCACAGTGCAGCTCATAGGAGTTACTCTGGATCAGGATGAAAGCTATTGTATCCAGATCTGTAACAGAAATAGATTTTAGTCATTTCTCTACTGTCACACAATAGAGCTTTAATTCCTCTGTATGTTTCAATGAAATCAGGCCTCTTAGTAGACCTGTAAATGCAGTTTCTTCTCCTTGATAACATTTGTTTCAAAGGAAATTGAACCCTGATGCTGCAGTACAGAAGTTCAATAATTAGGATTATTTTATTTGAAGAGATTTTAAGTACATTATGATCCCAATATCATTATTTTTATGTAAGGAGATAACATGAGGGACACCCAGACATTTATTAGTAGGTAAATACTTGCTGAGCAGGTAATGTTATGGTTTCAGAGACATTAGAAACAAACCATTAACTACAGAAGCATCTTCCCTACTGAGAATCTTTACTGAAAAATGCACTATCTTAAACTGGGACAAATGCTGCTCTAATATAGCCTAGATTCACAATAATTTAAAAGTAAAATTACAATTACCGCTCTTTTTTATCTTTAGTTTTTTTTCATACTCTCCAGAAGGCTCCTTATCTGGAGCTTAGGAAACAGCAGTACTCAGCTTAATCTGCAGTTTAGTTACAGCAGTGCACGCTTTTTCCTGAGCTGCCTGCGTGCCCCCCTGCTCAAGCCTGCATATGTTGCTCAACACTGATCAAAAGTAGCCTCCCTCGGGAGGGAGGCTTGGGTTCATTTTGTCGGCCTGTTCATTACCTCTCCTCAGCCAAGGCTGAGCCAGGTGTGAGGTGGACAGTTGTCCATCAGGAGTGGTGCCAAGACCACCAGCATCTCCCTGGAAGGCTCTTGCGATGGCTGCTGCGGAGGAGCAGTCAGACCAGTGAGCCCCAGCAGGGACCTTGGGCTCTCTTGGGGCACCTGCTGAGCTTTCGCTGCCTTTCAGAAACCCCGGCTGCTTTCTGCCCCATGGTCATGTGGGAGTTCACCAACAGAAAAATGTGTGCATTTTCTCTAGGCTTCCCTTGTAAGAAATTTTAAGTAATGATGTCTTTGTACTGCAGCAACAGTATCAGAGGTTGCCATGTCTACAGAGACAGTAATTGACTGATTGCAGGTGGATCTCTTGTTCCCATTTTGCATATGTTTGTCTTCTCTATCCCTACTTAAAAGAGTAAACCCCCATGGTTTATTTTTGAAAAAGAGACACAGCTTTGTTTTCTTAATTTACTACTAGTGATTTAAGGTAGTTAAAATTCATTTATGTTAAGTGAGAATGTTCAATTTCCAAAAGCATATCAAGACTTCTAAGCTTGCTGTTTAAATCTTTGCTTCATAAAAGTTACCACTGCTTACCACTGAAAGATGAGAACATGGGGAAGTAGTATTAGAAAAGCGTAATTTACCTAACAAAACTAAGCAAGACCTTTTGATGTAATCCAGGAGGAAAAGTATTTTTCTGCTATAGTTATATTGAACATGTGTCAAGAAAACGATTAACATTTATTTCAACTTGTAGCAAAGAAAAAGATGATCATTTTGCTAGAATTTTTCACTATAATTGAAATGTGGTGGCAACAGAAGAGTCTGTGCATGCACATGCAGAGTTGTAGACAGAAGGAATCCTGCTGGAAGGTGCTGATGGTCTTACCAAGCTGGGATGTCTGTGAAGGGTCCAGTGACCACTGACTGATGTGCTGAACTGTGACATGGCAGAGCCAGGCTGGAGACACTTTTGTGCTCATTTTGTGTGGTATCACTGACAGCCCTGTGCTGCTATTGCAGGGACTCTGGAGCTGCTATGCTCAACCACAAGCTAAGCTGCTGTCACTAGAAAGGCATAATTGACCCTTTGCACTGGCTGTGATCTGGGTGTGTTGATACTTATCTCCAAACTGCCTGGTTGCAGTCATATTCTTTATTGTGGAGGGGTTAATGGTTTTCCTGAGATAACTGATATTTGCCTCTAAAACAGCAATAAAATTCCCTTATTTCATAGCAATGAATAAGTTCACCTTGCAGTAAATTAAAGCACAGTTGGACTAATGCACATATAAATTACAAAATAGCCACTCTCTTACAGAGAGTGTAATACTGTCTAAAATGTACTAAAACATTTTAAGATGTATTTTCTGTGAAATGCTTCCCTTCAGTGTTGCTAAGCAATTGCAGGTTTCACTAACTTCACGTGCAGTTTCACTGCTTAAAATATAGTCCAAAACAAAACACCAAGTGGACTCTATACACAAGAGCTGGGTGTCAGTCCATGAAGGTGGACTGACAATACTGCTCAGACTCTCGAGCTCTTCTCATTTTTCTAAAAAAACTTGTGGTTTCTCAGGATGAAACTGCTTTCCTCTCAGCCCTTTTCAAGGCAAAATTATCTTACCATTTTCCTTGTCTTTAGTCTTCCATGTTACACCCCCCATGGTGTTTCCTTGATGCTGTGACTCCCTTCAGTTTCGGCAGAACTGGTTTATGGGTGTACTGGGGAACGTGGAGAGATTGGGGCTGGTCCCAAGTGATACAGCCCTGCTCCAAAGTGCTGTGTTGCGTGCCAGCAGCAGCTCCCTGTGAGGTGGGAGCTGGCTTGCTTGGCCAGCCAGCACAGAGGCCGACCCCTCCTCAGGTCCTTTGGGTGTATCCATGCATATCTTGAGCACAGATCTTTCTTACCTCTCACGCACATCCTAGGCTACTCTGCCCACCTTGACCTCCTTCCCAGCCATTCCTTAGGTGCTTACTCTGTATGTGCCCCTATTTTCCCTTTTGTTTCCTAGGAAGAATAACTGTGGGAATTAGAGCTGTAATAGAATGGCAGTGGGGTGAGCTTGGACTAAGCTCTCAAATGGAAGCAATCTGCTCTGTGTGGATGGAGAGCAACAGGCCCTTGTATGTAAGATGTCCTTCTGAATATACTGCACAGAAGAAATTGTCTGTCACCAATATAATTCATATTCCTCTTTTTCTGTGTCATAAGCATAAAACTAAACTCTGTATAAATCGTACAACTATCATTAGTTGGACTGTGATTTATGCAAACCACAATAACCCTCTGTGAACCCAGAAAAATAAACAGATGTGTGCTGCCTGCCAGAGCTTAAAGGCAAAATCATTTGTTTAAAATGAACTGGAAGGAAGGGCACCTCTATAGTGGAAAGTAAGGGTAATGGGGGTTAAGCAACAAAACTAACAAGTGACACCTCCATAGATATTTAACACTTCGTGTTTGATATTTTTAGAGTTTATTTTCATAGTGGTCAAACTATGTGCTATAGCAGCCTTGGGATTGTGCTGCATAACAGTTTTGAAGGAGTATGATACATAGTCCTTAAACTTGGAAAGAATCCCTTGCAGATAACCAAATGAGAAGGACTATACCCAGCACTACTGGCCTCTCATCTGCAAGGTCACTAGTGAGAAACATTTTACCTTTCAAACACAGGTACTGATAGCTAGAGAGATAGAGAGAAGCTTTATGCTCAGTGCCTTAGTGCCTGCAGCCTTTGCTGGTGCAGCCAGGATCTGGGCTCAGTGAGGCCAGCAGGGCTGAACCCAAAGCTGTTCTGTTTGCCTGCAATTGCGACTGTCAGAACAACTGAAGCAGTTGTAGCTCAGCTGCACTGCCCTTTCTAGCCGTAGTTTTTTTTTTAATTAAGACAATATCTGACAAAGTAAATTAACAGAAGCTGATGCTTTTAGCAGGTTTTTTGCTTCAAATGCCTGATGTCAGCTTGGGCCACATGTACATTCTGCACATGCCATGGGATAGAAAAAGTGAAGACTTCTTTTTCAATTCTCTGCTGCCTGCCCAGACACCACATGTACTGTCTGTTACATGTCGCTTCTGATGAGGTTCATGCTGGGAATTTCTTTTTAAAGGCAAAGTATTTGTGAAGGAAAGAGTTCAGATTGGGCAGGTTGCATTAAAAATTCTCAGTGCCTCCAGCTTGAATACAGTGATTGCTTTATGTGGACACCAGCTAGCAGTTTGTACAGGTTCAGGTTCATCTGGTAATAAATGAAATAAGAAGAATTGGAGTATGCAGTAGGGGAAATTGAGCACGTGTTTATAAAAAGTAAGCCAGCCACAAAAATTGTTGTAACTGGTGACACAAGCACAGGAAAATTATTTCAGTAATACAAATATATATCTTATAAACGTGAGAAGACCCCTTTTGAAACCCTAGTGGTATATGTATCTCCTACCATTATGACTGAGAAAGTGTGCAGAATCTGTTCTGTCTGGCACATAACAAAATCAGAGAGGTGAACATCTTTAAAAAAAAGGAATAGATTCTGACTATACGATTCAGTATATTTCAGTAAATTCTGTAACATCGTCTGCTTTGAGCTCTGCCTCCTTTTTTTTCCCCTAAGGTACTTTACAGCATTCTAAATTACTAGCCTGAATGATCTGGAGAATTCTTTTACTTCATACTTGTCAACTGAAAGCATAAAATAGCAACCAGAATTATTTCTTCTCTAGAGCAAACCTAATGCAGAGTTCATATTTCTATCAAAGGTCTTACTATTTTGTATTCCTTTAAAGGAGGAAAGGCCACATCTTCAGCCAGAGGATTCAGACACAAATAGACATCAGTGAAGCTTTCACCCATATCTTTTCCAGCCTGCTGTACCACTCTCTTTCATTGTTTCCTTCCTGTTGAAACCCAGTGGGGCTAAAAGTGGCCATCACAGCAGCGAAGCCCAGCTGCTACACCCCCCTACTGAAGAGCAGGCTGATAATGTTCTCTTCAGCATGTTAGACATGAGCTATTAGAAGCCCAGGAATAGATCCAGGCTCAGGTTTCCTACATGATCTATTTGTTTAACCTGGTGGGCCAGCTGTGGAAGTGAAGATATATTCTAATAGTCAGTGGTGACATCTGAAACAAAGGGGAAGCTCCAATATAAACTTTTAATTAAACCCTATTTACAAGTGTTGCTGTGGCATGCAAACGTTTTTATCTTATTGGAGATGATATACTATAGGCACTTTAAAAGTATGTACCAAAATTGAGAGTGTCTTTAGTAAAATGGAATTTAGATGTTACCCAATAGATATAAAAAAAAAGAAAAGAAAATTGAGTGATACAAAGCCACCTGGGTCAAGGGGTTCATAGTGAAATGTGGACATTTGTTTCTTAGGTGTCCAATTCCAAACTGTGCAAGGGATATTAACTTCTAGTTACCATCTGTTAACATCAGTTGGATGAGTTTGTTCTGCCTGTAGTGTGGGCAAGTGCTTACCTTACTAAGCTAGAAGTGGTGAAGATCTGCTCTGCCTGAGCAAATGACAGTCTTGGCCTTTTTTTGGCAACAGAAGTCTGATAGGGATTCCAGAGGGTGGGAAATTCCATGGAAACTTTTTAAAATATGCCCTGAACTGTCTCCCTGTGTCCTGTTAGAAGTCAGGGCTTCCAGTGTGACAGAAATGAGGAGGCTTATTCACTACCCTTAGTTCCTACTCACTGTTACAGGGTGGCTTTTTGGTCTGTCTGTTTTTCCTCTTATGTTTTTTCATTTCATTAACATGAAAAAAGTGCATCATAGTGTTTTGCTTTTGAAGCCAGATGGGAGAATGCAGTTCAGTTAAAAGATAGGTTGTATGTATAGATATTCCTGTTTAAATTTTGGGAGCATGTGGAGACTTCTTTGAGATGCTCATCAGTTAAGGTTGTTTCCAGGCACTGATCTATTGGTCAAGATTTTAAGTAAACAGTAATTTAGGACACTAGTGAAACTTTGGGGTTTAATTTAATATTGGTCTGCCTTTCTGAATCCATAGACTCTAATTTTTTTACCTCAAAATTTACTGTGTAAATTTATCAGTGCTGTAAACCACAGTGAATATGCAAGTTTCTCACATGAGTACTAATTTTATTGTTGGTTTCAATGTCCTAGTTGTTCACAGAGCTGATTCAAGATATAAAGAGGTAGTGAACATAAATTTTATGCCTTAATGAAAATAACAACATCACTTCTGCTATGAAAAGGGAAGACACAAACACAGTGGAGTTGAGATGGAAAGAAAGCAGAGGAGACCTATCCTACCATGCCCACGAGGGGAGTGACAGTAGCTGGGGCAGTTGTGGCTGCAGAAACAAGAACACGGTGAGCACCAGCCATACACCTTAACTCTTTGATGGCAGCAAGTCTGACACCAAGATCAGCATATAGGCCAAGCCAGCCTGATCACTGGTTTGTATGCATCAGGAGATGACCTTAGATAGATCGTGACACAGACAGATCAGGCACTAAGTGTGGTCACCATAGTGATCACCCTTCAGCTGCATCTCTGCAGCATGGCAGAGGTCTCCAACGTGGTCTTTGGTTTTCCCACTCAGAACCAGGAACCACCACTGATCATTGTATCCCCCACAGGCAAACGAGCAGTGCAGGAGCAATCATAGGAACTCATAGCTTGACCCTCTTGCCCTGGCAGGACAAATGCATTTTAAAGGCAGTTTGCTGCGCAGTGATGTGCGCTCGTGCTGTTGGGTTTTGTCATTTTGGGGGGCAGCAGGAGCCAGGTCACCCCCTTGCCCCAGAGATGTGGCCCCCCTGGGTGGCTGATGGCCCGGCCCTTACCATGGGGTGCCTGTGGGTCGCAGCACCCATGCTGGGGTGATGGGCTGGCCTGTGTTACCATGGCAACTGGCAGATGGGGGGCTTCAGCAGGGGCAGCGGGGAGGCAGCCACGGCAGCGTGCTGGCCGAGCCGCTCAACAACAGCCCTTTGAGCACTGACAGCTCTGCTCTGGCTGGCCAGAAGTAGTTATCAGATTACTTGTATTAAAACCTAATTAAGATGTGTGCCAGTAAATGCAGCATGATTATTGGATTTGGTGATTTAGCTGCTGCAGGTTGCTGCAATGCAATCATGCCATTTCAGCAAATCCAGCTCCGTGGAGTAAAGTGAAAACGTTTTACATCAGTAACATGACTATGCTGGAAGAGTAAATAACCTTTTAATGCCTCTACTATGTCAAGGACTGACTGATACCCACTGCAGGGTGAATGGGTACTGCCCACAGATCTTTGCATATTAATTTCCTTCAAATCAACATTAAAACCTAGAGGAGGGTTGACAGGTTATATCAGCTTTTACTTCATTGCAGATTGCCTGTGGATTAATGGCCCTGAGTCCCCCAGGGCAGGGAGCTTGCAGCCAGTCCTGTGGGTGCTCCTGGTTTAGCAATGTGTTGTTACAGAAAATAAAGCAGCTTTTGTTTTTATCTGTAGGTCACGCTTAAGGGGAAGTGCAACATGGTGGGTGCTAGTAAAGCTTGGTGGTGTTGGATGCAATGGAATTTTGTTCTGCAGGTGGAATTCACCTTAGCACTAAAGCTCTGCTTTGTGTTTGAGTTTCACCTCATTTCTGCAGGGTCTTGCAGTGATTGTCTAGCCACAGCTGTCAAAATGGAACAAAATCCTATCTTTCCCTTTTCACCTCATTCCTGGACAACCTGGGGTATGGCCTAGTCTTAGATCCAAGTTTCACTGGCCTATGAAGTCTTCTGCATGTTGTAACTGCACAGAAAAGTATGGTAGGTTGGAGCCATTCTAACATAAAGCTGCCTATGAGTTCCAAGTACTGAGAATCAGAGCAAAACATTTGCCTTTAAGCTTTCACTGTGGCTTGTGATGCTGCAGTTGTGTTCTCCTTCTGTGAAACCACTTATCTCATGAAACTGTCTCTTCCTTGCCTCCATGTAGAAATAGGGATTTCGGTTCAAAGTGGTTAATGGAAAATTATTAGAAGGGTATTGTTATTACTACTGACTGGGAGCTTTCTCCTTAGTACCAGGTTGTCCTTCCTGTGGGTAGTCCAAATGTAACATGGCTCAAGAGCTATGTTTTTACCTTGTGCCTTGAAGTAACATGACAAAGCATGGAGTCAGTCCCTGTCCTTCAACACAGGCAGGCCAAGGGGGAGCAGCTGCATGCCATTCCAAATGGACAGATCTTGCCACTTTGGTGGAAAAATTATCTTATTTAGACAGGAGAGTGAGGACACAGTGGTCACTCAGATGCTCAGGACACAGTACATTTGCCTGGTAGGTGGTGTTGCCAAAGTGAACGTGGCGACCGTGCAACCTCCCTCACTCATATTAGCAAAATGTGCAGAAGGTTCTGTCACCCAGTTGTAAAAATGATGGCAGGCATCGATGTGCAGTTGTAACATATGGGAAGTACAGTGAATGTGGGTGGAGCTGTTCATTTCTCATCTTGAATCATTTACGAGATCAGCAGGCAGGCCAGATACAATGCATATGGGAATGTGTGGCTGTGCTGCACATGTCACACGTAATAGCAGATACTGTGAGAGGGCCCAGAGCCTGTCCTCAGGAGATAAACGCGCCCAAGCAAGCTGGGAGTCCCAGTGTGTGGACCAAGGGCCAGCTTGGCAGCAGTTTTGGAAGAGCAGACTGGCAGACAGAATTTGGAAATTCACAGATTCAGATCTGCACTGACTAGAACTGCACCCTTTTCATCAGTTGTGGCCAAGAATTGTAGATTGGAATGTTATTAAACCTGTAGTCAAGCACTAGAGATACAGATGATAAAGGTAAAGTTGTGCTCTGCTGATCAAACCCAGCTCAGTGCCTGTATCATCTTTCTCCCTCTGCTCAAGGAGTCAGTCTAAATGTAGCACTGGGTGGTGAAGTTACAAGCAGAAAAGTGTAATTGAGTATTTCCATAATTAAAGACTTTTCCATTTACAGCAGTTTATTTGAAAGGACATAGATCTTCAAAATAGAGCACACTAGGGCTTGTGTCCAGTAATATTTTTGAAATTTGCATGGGCTACCTGTGATTATCTACTAAAAATTATTGTTCTGATGTAAAAATCACATGAGTTGGAAATTACTTCTGACTGGATGCTAGGAATAACAAACAGTCACTGAAGAAACAACAAGTGATACCTGCTTTCGTGATTAAAGAAATGAATATGCAGTTGACCTCTCTTACAGCACTGTTGTCCCAACTCAGGCACTTTTTCTTCCAGTGTAAGCAGAAGGCCTCTGCATGTTTCTTCTGATACCTGCCAGCTTTTTCCCTCTGTTTTGCAGCCCCTGATGAGGAGGACCTTTGGAATGATGGGCTCTTTACGTCTTTCCCCAGGAATCCCCGTTACACTGTTAAAGGATCTATGCTGACATGCTTAATTAACACTAAGCTTACTTGAAATAAGTGCTATATTCTGTAATGAGTTTTGGCCATTGACCAGCTTGCAAAGAGCAGTGGACAGAAAACAGAAGTTTTTGTCACTTCAGGTCCAGTTTGACGGGGAATTTGGATATTTGGTTTTATAATCTGGGCTACTGTATGTGTTTCAAGAAGACAGTTACTGAAGCAGCTACAGAGTGTGCAGCTTGCTTGGCTACAGGTGTCAGGATGCAGTCCTGCAGTCTTTACTGATGTCAGTGCAAAGCAGATTTGCTATCATATCCTCATAAAGCTTCTAAATTAAAAGTGAAAACCTTTAAAAGTGCTAATTTAAAGTGTGAAAATATATTTAATGCCCATCCTAGGAGTAATACTTCAGTGTCAGCTCAACCACCAGCCTGAACTCTGGGCTCTGCCACCACCAGTGCAAACATCAAAGCTTCTTCCGTGAACTCCAACTTCAGATGCTCTGCAACCCTTTTATCTGTTTCTTTTCCAGGTTACAGCAGCTTGACAAGCACTGCCAGGCCACTGCCCAGCAGTTAGTGGAGTTGCTCAACAAACAGAGTCAGCTCTTCAAAGAGAAGCACCTGCTTACGGAAGAGGTGCAGTTTCTGCGAACACAGGTACTGTGCCAAAAGAAAAGAAAGTCTGAGGGGAATATTCTGCAGCTTTAGCAGAGAAATCTGCCAGCAGTCTGATTTCAACTGCTGGATTTTGTTGCTGTTGTTCTTTTAAATAGAGCATTATCTTATAAAATAATAAAATAAAAATGCATGCAGTTGGAAACAGACAGGTAGCTGAAACTGACTCTCACTTAAATCTAAACTAAATGAAAAAAGTGTTTTGAAGTGACAATAAAAAAGCAGAAGTTATTCTCAGTGACAGTTCGTAGCTTTCTTATCTGAAGATATCTGTGTTGCTTTTTCAAAGGGAAATCTGTTCTTTAACATCATTAATGTTTAAACAGTAACTTGGTGTTGATAATTGCTTAGAGGTTTTGCTGCCATTTGTCAGACTAAAGCAGTTCTATCACTTTTTTTCTCTTTATTTTTAAAAGTATCTTTTATCTTTTTTGCTGCTCAATGACCACTCATGGTGAGACACTTAGGATGGTCCTGTGTAGAGTCACTAGTTGAACTTTGATGATCCCAGTGGGTCTCTTTCAATTCGAGATATTCTGTGATTCATGCACCCAAGTGCAAATGGTGAATGTACAATCAATCTTGCCTGAACATTGCTTCTCCAGCAGGTCTGATTGTTGCTTCCAGTGGTCCCTAGGAAGCCGTGGCTTCTTATGGGCTGTTCTGGCTTTTTTTGTTTTGGCCACTGTTCTTTGGTCAGTAATTACTTTGGAAATAAGAGAGAAGACAGCGCGACTGGGCTTTTTCTTTTTCTTTCTTTCCCTTTTTTTTTCAGAAAAAGGAAGAGAACTAACAAGCACAGAATGATGTTATCAGGAAAACTATCAGATAATCAAACTCAAGGTTGAACTAGTGTATTTACTCAGTCACAAAGCAAATTACAATGCTTTCTCACTTTCAAACTCGTGAGTCTGCCCAGGATAGCTGGAGTTTGCTTAACATGGTAACAAAGGATATTCAGTGTAGGAAATTTAGTCTAGGAGCACACCTAGCAGTAAACAGAACATGAATTGGCTTGGAACTTTAAGGTACTTAAATCATACTATTTTTGTAGGCTTTTTATCTGTAGAAGTCAGTAAATGTTTAACCTAGGAGAATAAAATCCATACTTTGTTAAGCCCCTAATCATGTCCATGTGTTCAGTTTTACAGGACTTCCTGTTCTAGTAGACAAACTTGGTGGCTTATGACAGTGTATGGTTTATCAGCATGTAGCAACTACTGGCAAATTTTAGGGCAACCATAGTGTTCACTCTGTAAGAGAGGTTAAGGAGGTGGTTGCTCCCAAAATAAATTAAAATTTCCGCTTTAAGAAAAGCACTCTTGGTAATGTGAACAGCCTTTACATGGTCCACAGGGATTTTGTTATTGATAATCTATTTTAACTGGAAGTGATTGTGTTTTTATGGAGTTGGGCAGAAGTACAATAATCATACAAAAGAGGAAAAAATCATTCAAATATTACACTTCTATCAAGGCTTGACTGGCAAAAGCTGCCTTCTTTATTTTCATTACAAGTCAGTTGTGCTCCAGAAGATACTTTTGAAGCTGAGAACACTCAGGAAAGCAGAATGATATTAAAAAATTATTACAAAATGAGCCCTAAAAATCTATTTGCAGCTATTTAAAGCAATAGTGGTTCTCTGGGAACTGGAATTCGGCCCAAAAGAGCTGCTTGGAATATCAGACAATTGTTTTAAGGAAACTGAAGAACAGTTCACCATAAATGGAAGCTCTGTGCAGAAAGATGCCTGTAGTTAGTATAGAAATAAATACTAAAACCAAACAGTTGTAGAGTCAGTGTTGATCAAAGGTTAAAGTGACCTCATATTCCACATTTTACTGTATTTTCCAACAGTTAGTTCTCCTTTATAATTAAGCAAGTTTTTGGAGGTTCTTTTGTTGGGGGGGAGGGAAGCAACCAACCATTACCTAATCTTTTAAAGAAGATGTAAAATACGCTAACCTAAATCTGCTATTGTATCTTGGAATATAAGCCTCTAGTAACTGCAGTTGCATATTTCAGGAGAAAAAATGGGATGCAGATCTCAAACAGGACACAGATGGATTGAAGTAAAAACCTGGATGGATAAAGAGAAATGAGCAGAAGTAGGTATTTTTTTCTATATCCTATATATAGAGTGGGGGGGAGAGGAAAGGAGAGCACAACTAAAACTATTTGCAGATGTGAGCTGAATCTGGCACACACTTAAAGACAAAAGGAAGAAGGAAGTGTTTGAAAAGTTTTTGGGCTTGAAATTGTTGAAGCTTTTTGTGCTTTGATTTTTTCTCTTCAAGCACTTAAAAATTTAAGGACAAGCACTCCATAGTGAAGACAAGTTTACCTAATAGAATTTTAAAAAATTAAATATGCAAGTTGAAAGGAAAGGGGGATGTACAACTCTTAGCTAGGTGGGAACTTCTGGAAGATCTAAGATTTAACCCAGGTACTTTTTGTCTGGGTATCACTAGGTGTTTTCCTTTTGATTTGGAATGCTTAGTTTTGTTGCTTCCAGTATTTTCTGTCTGAGGAAGCTTGAATCATCTCTATCCCTTCAGAAAGGGTGCAGTTGGTTTTGTAATAAATCATAACAATTAGTGTCACATTGAAAGAAACATTATCTAAATATTTGTATTTGAACTGCTGCTAAGTTACAGTAGTGCAACATTGCTATAGCTGTTCCTACTGCCTTGTAAGAGTTACTAACATTTTAAAGTTTAAAGAATTTAAAATTGCATCATTTACTTGAATCTAGCTGACTGAGTCAATAAACCCTAACAAGCCCTGAGCCTTGATAGGATTTGTTTTCAAAGTCAGGTTACTTCCACTGTAGTTTTTATTTCTAGTGTCACATGTTTATTGTATGGGGGAAAGACATCAGAAAGAAAAGAACGTCATTAAATTCAGCTACATTCTGGTGTGCTGAGAGCCTGTTTTTCTTGGAAAACTCATTTGACACTGTAAGGAAAATTCAGGGTTTTAAAGTGAAGGAAAAGAAATAATAAAAGAAGTACCTGATCCTCCTGTAATGCTGCATTCCTTTACAGGCCACATCAGCATATTCAGGACCTTGTAAAGGTAATCAAATTTTATTTGTGGGATTTATGCCTCTCATTTTGAAAGTTTTTGAAACACTCAGATTTGGAATTTCTACGTTTGAAAGTCCTTTGTGTATTGGAACTCACCCTAAGGCAGGAGGATAAGAGATATTTAATTGCCCTCCTACATAGGTATGAAATGCAGAATATGAAATACTAAATAAATGTACAAACATGTACAAAGCAAACAAACATCCAAACAGAGATTGCTGGAAACCTCAGCACCCCCCACCAGGCATGAGTGTATTTGTGAGAGCTGGGATGCCTCTCTCTAGCAGGATCTGCCTTGGTGTCCATCAGTTTGACAGAAATAAGTATTTGTCCTGGTGGATAATCCCCTCACAGACCCCGGCTGCCAGAAGGGGTTGCTGGCCAGCTGAGCCAGCGAGAGCACAGACGGGTAGGATTTGGACCTTGAGGATTACTTCCAGCAAGGGCTGTCATCCTGTGCTGCTGCTCTGACTTCCCCATGAAGATCTCCTCCTGCAAGCCAGCCCCTCCCTGGCCAGGAACCCACACTGTCCCTGTGCTCTCCGTAAGGCTGAGCCACTAAAGCTCTCTCCTCCCTCCTTGCAGATGTCTTTGTCACAGTGAGCGTGTCTGTGAGCTGATCACCCTTCTTCCAAAGGAAGTTAAAGTACACTCACCCGTGCCTGTGTTCCCATCCTTGCCCCAGTTGCTCAGCAGGAGGCACTGTCAGAATTACAGCTGTTCTGGAGTAGGAGTTTTCTTTCCTTTCTTGTGTCAGCACGAATTTTCAGTGAGGTCCCAGCAGTTAATGCAGCAGTGCTCCCAAGTGCCCTGTTTGCTTTTTATTTTTATTATGTATTACAGAAGAGGGAGCCTTATTTCCAGCAAGCAGGTAGGTCATCCATCTCAGCTGTCAAAAGTGATTCAAACTGATCCTTACATGGCCATGAACCCCAGGAGACCTGAAGATTGCTTTGGTTATTAGGAGAGAGCTTTTGTTTTAGTGTAGTCTTAATGCACAAAGATGGTGCCTCTGCCAGGTGTTTGTAACAGCCAGTGACAGTCCACAGATGAGGGTTGGTGGATGTTGTTGTGGGGTTTTTTAAGCAGATGAAACTCTTCACTTCTGCTTGGATGGAGTTTAATCAGAAGTGATGCAAGTTAAACAATGACAGGAAGATAGGGATAAAGATAGACCTCTGTTTGATGTCTGACTGCCCTGACATGAGGCTTCAAGTATTCAATGTTTGTGAGTCCTGTACATCCCATCCAGTGTCTGGCTACTGGACAAAGCTGGGCACCAGCTGAGGAGATGAGCCTGGCCCTCCTGAGAGTTCCACCTTGGGTTTAACAGCCATGCAATGGAGGATTGAGGCACTGAAGCCACCTGAGTGCTTTCTAATCAGACAGGAAGTCAGTTGCTCTACCCTCCTCCCAGGACAGCTGGCAGCAATAAAATAACCAGTCAGGCATCTGCAGTTCTACTCCTGCAGACCCTTCCAACTTGTATATCTAATACCCAACCACCCCATTAAAGCAGATGCCACTGAGGTAAGGAGGGAGTGTCCAGAGGAACCTGGGCAGTGTGCTGCAGAGTTCTGTGCACTGAAAACCAAAATATTGTTGGGAGGAGGAGAAACTAAGACTGGAAAGGCTCCTACCCCTGACTGTCCAGCAACCAACTAGTTTACCAATTGCCTGAATGTCACAGTGACAGTTGTGCCCATTGTGTTAGAGAACAGCACACCTTAAATGACAGCTTTAACACCTGGGCCCTTGGACAGTGGGGTACAGAGACACTGACAGGATTGGTGCTTGCTATGTGAAGAGGTTTAGGCCAGGCTGGAGTCAGGAGGAGATTTGCCCACTTCGTCAATCAAGCCGAGGTTCTTCATCTCACAAAGCATTAACACTGGGTAACTGTGGTGTGGAAAGACACCCACAACAGAAATTTCCAGGAGTCTTCTTCAGGAGCTGGGTGTTTGTGGTCCTTTTAAGCTTCTGCCCCTACTCTAATGCTGAGGGCCACTGCAGCACAGAGTAGGTTTCCTCTGGTTGTCACTACCCAGGCACTCATGGAATTTGAGCACTAAGGCTTTCCCTTGCCATAGTTCCTTGCACTGGTCACAGACACACTGTAGCAGTTGGTGTTGGTGCATGTATTTTGGGGGGGAAAACATACCGTGTTACTGTTTTTAATTATTTAATGAACTGCAGCTTCATGAATGTTCTTTAATTCAGCCTAACCAACCAAGGGAGGGAGGAAAAAGAAAACAAAACCCTTCAGTCTTCTAATGCAAAACCAGCCAAAGTAGAAAGTTTATTTTTATTTCTGAGGTCATGTACATCTCTTAAATTCAATTTTTAGCACTGCAGTGGCTTAATTCGAGGTAGCTCCCCCAGCTCCAATAGTTTGATGTCTTGCTCAATTCAGTCCTTAAGTGCTACCAAGGAAGCACAAACAACAGCTATGCAAGAGCTTCAAAACTGCGAATTAGCCTTTCCCACCAGAGGTTTCCTACCGGCACCAAGGCAACAGTTTCCTGTTTTGCTACAGCTGCCCACCCCAGACACACACTGAACTGCATAGTAAACACCCTCTGGCAAAACCCTGCCATCTTCTTCTTGGAAGGGAGAAGGGGCAGGATCTTAGACGTGCCCCAAAACAAGAGCTCACTTATTTACTGCTAAACAGGAGCCATGTCAAAAGCTCATGGAGATCCTGTTTTTCAGAAATCAGATATCTCTTGTTCTTGCTACCTGTATGACTTCTGAGCTTAGAAAGAGGTGAGGACAGCAGGCCCACAGGAAGTGCAAGCTTTGAAACTGTACTTGTTTACTCTGCCTTACTGCAGTCTTAACCAGTTTTTATTTCTCTTCTAAGAACTTGCCTGCAGGCTGACGTGACACAAATGAGAAACACAGGCACTGCCATACAGACTACCCATCTCTTCCTTTTATCTTTCAGGTCTGCTCTGCACCTGGCTGAAACTTGTCTGAGGCTCACCCAAAGACATCTCTGCAGAAAACAGGCACATTTGCTAGCTAATTTCAGCTGGTTTCTATTTGGTTTTAACTACAGAATCACAAATATTTTGAAGCCTTACCAGCCTACCAAACTTTCTAGGATGACAGCTGAGACTTTTCTGAAAAGACCAGGCTTGCAAGCCAGTTTTAACAGCTATTACGTGGTGTGGATGTCAATAATTTTTACAATTTTTATAAAATGTTTTTATCTATTTTCATAATTGAACATACATGTCTATATTATTTACAGATGGAAATATCAATAAACCTAATAGGATCTCTAGGTTCCTTGTTCTGTCCTTCTGAATTCAAGGGAAAGCATGTGCAGGGGGAGGAGGGAAAAGGGGGCTGTTTGTAAGTGCTGCACATGTACACTGCCCTCCTTTTTACAAACTCAGTACCAGAATATACCTGGGAGTTTTATTCAATAGTATATTTGTCACTTCTATATAAAAAGTGAGAGCCCTGACAACTACTTACTAATCAGAAGAGTGTAAGACGATTGAGAAATATTCCACCTAATGTGGAGGAATTTCCATGGATCAAGTTCCCCTTTAAAATATTCACTGAAAAGGCCTTTAAGAGAAAGGAGCCCTTGATTATTACAGAGGAGCCATTACAAAAGGTGCTGGGCTCCATGCTGAAGTGGTGAAACTGGACTTTTCCACCAGCATATATTCAGGGCACCAGCTAAACTTGGCTTCAAATTACTGAACTCAAAACATTTGGAGGGTACAGGTGGAGGGCTTTTTTCAGGTTAAATATGCACTCATGTTTTTCAAGGTTACTTTTCAAATATCCAACTGTTTAAGAAAGAATTTATCTGAATATTTTGCTATCTAGTGTAGGATAAGCTACACACACAAGAGAAAAGTCTCTACATCTATTTTTTTTCAATGTAGTTGGTAAAGGGGGTGAAAAAAACGCAAAGAACAGTTCCCCAGCAATAAAGCTACTTCAGCCAGCATGAACACAGAAAACGTAACAAAAATAAGAGTAACAACACATGCAATAAATTACCATTGGGTGTGGAACACAATCCTTCCTTCCCTTATATTTTAAGAATTATTAGTGGTACAGCCCTAACATCAAAGTGATTTTTCCTCCCTATTTCAATTTCCTGCCATATAAAACTGCCAAACACATCTGATCACCTCCCTGAACAGCTTCGCGGATGTGACACTGAGCGTGCTGAGAAAGGCCTCAGGTCTTTGGGAAGAAGAAAGGCTGCTGAAGGAAAGCCCTCTCTAGTCCAACTCGGGATTTTTCACAGTAATCAGGCTGACAGCTTTTTAAGTGTCACTACTTTATAGATGGTTACACAGTTAAGAATATACATTTATAAATGTAGGAAAATGCAAACTTTATTTTTTATTATTCCACAGCATAAATTTGTATTTAAATAGGAGACAGTGCCTCTAGGCTATGTGTGCAAAGGAACTCGGGCACCTATTCCTGACACTTAGGCTTCACTGAGACCCTGGAGCACAGTGGGACCCTCAACCTTTCTGGACTTGCCTCACCTACCAGGTGGCTTCTGGTGGCCACATGCAGGGCCCCAGTGCCAGCCACCCACGTGCATGTACGAGTCTGATTTCAACAAAGGGTCCTGGGCTGCCAGTATATATAGCTTGAAGTAGGTTTTTCATATTCATCCCGGGCATAGGTGCAACTATTGTGTTGCTGGGAGTCTACAAGGAATAACTTCTGCTGCAGCAGGTACTTTGTAGCAATTAATAAGTCATTACAGCATCAGGCCTACCTGTCTCATATCTCTCCCCACCTTCCCCTGCTTCTACTTAAGCACTTGGTTTCACAAAATGTACAGGTATCAGACCCAATGATCAAATCCAGGTCAACACACAGAGCATGATTCCACAACAGGGATGGAGCCTGACCAGATAGTCCTGTCACTGCTGCAGTTTTGTCCTGGTCACTGACATCCTGATATCACTGAGTTAATGGATGGCTGTCTCCCTGATGCTCATTCCTACTACAAGGTGGAGGAGGAAAAAAAGGAGGGGAAAAAAAAGAAAAATCCTGAGACCTGGATGAAGCACCTCTATTCCTGAGAAGCATTCACGTCAGAGAACAGAAAACCCGTCAGAAAACCTGGATGACCCACTGCTTTAGGGACACTCAGCCCTCCAGATAGGCTGGTTCAAACAGCCCTGGACCAGCCTGTGGGCTTCAAAGAGTCCCATTCTGCAGTGCCCTGCAAATCCCACCTTCCTTTTTTTCCCTCTCCTTGCCCAAACGTCAACTAGCGGGATATGAGGCCAAGAATTTCATCAGCTAAAAATCACTTAAATGGTGGATGTTCTGATAGGAGCATATCTTCAAAAGTATAGCCCAAATTTATAAGTGACATACATCTCATAGAGTTAACAGGAACCACCTGTATGGAAACAGCCTCGGTCCAAAGCACAGATACATTTTGCTTAGTCATAAAAACTTTTTTTTTTGACAATACTGTAACTTAATCATTTACAAGCTGAAACTGTTCACCCAGTATCTGAAATATGTCACAGCCAGTTACAGTTATCACTAGGACTTCACAGCAAATAAAACTTGTAACTAAACATGCACAGATCATTATATATACAGTGATAAAAAAATAATGATGTACATTTTCTTGTAAGAAGAAATTAAGTAAATTCTTTGTGCATTTCAGGATTGAAACATCTAACCTATATAAAATTACTTTAAAATATGAAGTAAATATTTAACCCAAAACTTGAGAAATCTTTTGTAATCTGCAATATAGCCTTCTCATTTCCATTTTTCTTTCTCTGACACAGAACAACTTAAGAATTTTATCCTCTAAGATATTTAATAGTAATGTGCAGATATAAAAAAATACGTCCTCTGTGGCAAGCTTGAACATATATATATATATATATTTACAATCCTCCAGAACAAATTAGCATTAAAAAACACAGAAGTAGCAGATTGACATAGTGCTTTATTTAAGCTGTCTGTACGAAGGAAAATAATGTGCATCCCTATCATATACGTGTAAAAATACTAAGGATGTACAGTGTACAAAAACAGTTTCTTGTAGTTATTTCACATCCTTGTGGGTCATATACTTAAGGAAATAAACAGTTTAAGTATGACCAACAGTAATACGGTTTCTTGGGTTCGTAGTCGTGTCTGCTTAATATCCTTAACCATATGACTAGATCTTGCATGGATCTAATGAAAGAACTAGCAAGGTCAAGAAATGTCACAAACTCTAAAGCTACAGGGAGGTAATTCAATTACCAATTTAGAGGTTTTTATTTAAATAAATACTTTACATTTCATGCTTGCCTGTAATGCACTACCAGGAGCAAGATAAGGAAATTCTACTGTAGACAGTACAAACAGTAGCAGCAAAGTGTGTACATTGAGGTGTAATATATAGACCCTGCAGTTAGTAAGGAAAGACCTTACTTTTGTACTCTAGGAGAAGCACATGGCCCCTGCAAGAACAGTCAGCTTTAAGAAGCCGCAAGTAAAGATGGAAAAAAAAGGTAAAGCAATACTGGAATAAATGTTCTTTAAGCAACAGGAATGTACTGGAAGATGGATTAGTGTGGAAAGCGAAGCTGTGTGCAAAACTGCCAAAATCCAAACAGAAATGACCTATTTCCTCCGAGATGGCTGCAGTACAAGAGGGCATACTGTATGTCATGGAAGTCAGTACAAGCTGGAGTCAAGGTCTGAAATGTACTGTGCTCGAAAGGCTCACCAAGACAACCAGCCACCACCTCCTGTCCAAATCCAACTACAACTGCAGAACAGCAAAAGAAGAGCTTCAAAAGTTTCTTTCAGCACTGCTTGTCCATTTCTCTGTCATCTGTTTCTAACACTGGTAAGACAGAATCCCCCAGGCCTGGGCAGCACAAGGTGGCTGCTGGCTCTCTGCCTCATAAACTGGATCACCGATGTTTCAGAAGGCAGACAATGCAATGCAAAGTGATGTCTTAAAAGGTTTTCAGAGAGTTCACTGCCAGGCCCTTCCTGCAAACCGTGCACTACCTGGCTACGCAACGGAAAGCAAAACACAGGGCGTCACTGCCACGAGGAGCCACTGGCCAGAGCCACAGCCACTGGCTGGAGGTGCCCTGTGCCAAGAAACTTATTGCTATCACAAGCTGAAAACATAGGGGAGAAAACACAGGCATGTAACACAGATTTTGAATCACCATAGTTTCAGTCCGTGAGTACAAGACCTTTGCAGAGAACTAATTAATGCCCGTCTGTTAAGTACTTGGTTATTTCAGTGACTCGCTCACTGTGTCAGAGCAGACACCTCTACACCACCAGTCCAGGACAGACCTGCAACGCATTTGCTGCTCTCCTCTCTCTCTGCACAGGGACAACATCTACACGTCCTTAGTGTTACAGGGTGACATAATGAAATCCTATGCAGTTAGAATATACATCATGATATATTTCTATCTGATTATCCATCCATTACTAAAGATAAAACACAAAACATGAAAAATTGTCTAAATTACTCTGCGTCTTTAGCTGCCTTGCTAAAATGCCCATCTACCCCTTGACCATCCCAGCACATGCACTGCCAGCAGTGGGCTTCATGCTTGGGCACTCAGCTTTCCACATCAAGAGGCTAAGGCATCTGTGTAGGAACATCTCTCCTCTCAGACTCATCTACTCACTCACACAACGCAACCAGGAATACTCTGCAATGTCACAGTCTTTGTGGGAGCTAACAAGAGCTGAACGCAGAGATACTTCCAATGATAATCCCACGGAGTCGGGGGTTCCCGATGTCGCCTGCAAGGGCGCGCGCTGTCGCTGCGCCGCGTCACGCCCCAACTCCTAGCACCAAAGGGTTTATTATTAAGATTATCATTGCTGAAGATCAAAGCTAAAGTTTATGCACATGTTCTGTTAGATACAGATCTTCGGAAATGGAAAGATGTTTCCCTATCAGTGGAGCGTTCGTTGTGATGTTGGAAATTCAGTCAATCAGGTACCATGGTTACACATAACCTGCTGGGTTTCGGGACTCTTTTGGTTGAGGGCAAATCTTCCTTGAGAACGGCTGATCCCAGAAATTTACTATTTTAATTGTTAAAATAAAGTGCTTTTCTTGTAATCACTGTGGTCTCGTTGTTCAAATGCAATTCCTTCATATAGAACAGACATTTTCTCTTGTGCTGTCAGGCTCTTACATTATGTTTATCCTAAATGGAGCACAAGACGTAGCTTTTTTGTCTGTTCACTTTTAACCCTTTGGCACGTGAGGTTGGAAATCCCCACCTCCACTGCCAAACTGTTAAAAGACATTATTTCATTCACAAAAATCTGGTTCTAAGCAGTATGTACAATTTCAGAGCCTTGTTAAAATTTCCACATGGGAGAAAAGTGCATTATTCCCTTCAGCTTGTACAGTCCTTCCATATATTACAAAATTAACTGCTATAAGCCTGTTCTAAGATGTAGCAGCATTTGCAAACATGACACATACAAACCTTATCTCTAAAAATAAATACTACCGCAGTATAACAAAAAAAAGAAAAAAAAAAGAATATTCGGAGTTAAACACCTGGAGAGGAAGCTAATTCACAAACTCAAAATAAAAACAAGTAAGGCAAACACCTGTTTACCTTGGTGCACACATTTTGGTGAAAAGCAATACCATTATGCCTGTCTACATTCTTCAGCCATCAGAGGTGATGCATATCATGAAAGAGAAAAGCATGAAAAAGATGTTATCTGGTGCAAATTATAAAACCCCTTGAACAACTTCAACTGCTGCTTTTATGCCTTCATTTCTTGCATGTATAATGTTCGATTCTCCGTGATTGCACATGAACCTGGAAGTTCTAAGTGACAGGCTGGATGAGCCCAGCCCTTCTGCTTCTTCTGTAGTATCCAACAGTAATTAAAAAATAATATATATATATATTTATATATATCAACAGTTTAAGTCCTTCTCTCAAACATTTCCCAAACAAATTCCAGCCAGATGTTAATGACAGAGACCTGCTTCAAGTAATGATATGCCTAACAGAAACCTTGCATATGTACATCACCACCTCTAGGTTTCCTCATTCTAACCAGCACAAACAGATGCAAGAAAATGTTATCGCCTAGTCTGTTTAGACTAATTACAATTTTGATTCTTCTTCTAGAAGAAGATAAGCTGGACCAACACGGCTTTTGTTTAGCCTCCACTGCGAGGAAAAATAGATGACTACTTGTTCACAAAGTGTACAATGCTGAAGTCAAGTCATCTACCTTCAAACAAACTGTTAGTAACTTCTCGACGTTGCTATTATACTGAGACTGTGGGCGGCAGCAACAGCAGGAGAGCGGAGTAGAGAGAATCTCATACGTCATGCAAAACCAGAACGGATTTTAGGTAGGTTTGGGAAAGAAACTTGTTCAATTTGGAATGGTCTCTGAAAGTGCCCCTGCTATCATAGTAGTATCTAGTACTGGTGGTGATGTTCAGGAATCGTTTTCACTGATAAACCTAAGATGACAGTGAAGCAGCAGAACAAAAAAGTTATTCTCGTCCACTTGCAGAGTAGGAAAACTGGGGGAAATGCGGCCGCCTCTCATTGTCCATGCAGTCCATACCATCCTCGTCATCTGTGTTAAGGAAGAAGTACAAAACATCAGTATATTTACAATAAAATTTTATTATTCACCTGATATGCAGTACATCTTTCAGGGTTCATTGCTGAGGTTAAAGGCTCAAGTTAAAGACTTCATTTAAGCACATAAGCTCATGCTCACACAGCAGGACGATACTCACTGAAAGGACAGCGTGCCCAAAAGTCACTATTTATTTCAGGTTGATTGTTTGGTTCATTTTATTCTGAATATCACTTGAGAACTTCAATCACAACTACCCCTTCTAGGCTAATCCAAACATGCCAGCATGCCCAGCCTGTGGCAGCACAGAAGCCTATTGCCAATTGAGGCAGCCAGTTTCCATCATTTCTTGAGCTGAGCTCAGGAAATTATAGTCTTACTGTAGATATATTTAAATATTCCTCCATTTCAAAGGGAGTTAAAAGGAAAAACAGCTACAAAATGAACAATTCATACAGGTTCTATGTGTTTCAATTCTTAAGTATTATTTTCAGTAAACTACTTATTTTTACAGTATTTACTGGGATCAGAAGAAATACGGAATAAGCCAAATTCATAAATATTTTTATTTACATAATTCCTCCAGTGCCAATGGAAAGCAGGGACCAGATGTTACCTAACTCTGAGAATTTGAATGTACAATCTCACATGGCTTTTTAATAGTGCTTATTCTTAAAGACTCCTGCTCAGACTGTTATTCTAACAGTGTATTTATACGCAGCCTTTCAGAATTTTGTGTCTTTTGTATCTTCATATATTGTACACATAAAAACTAGAGTTAATCCTGGTTTAATATCAAATCAACAGAACCCAAGTTAATCCAAATTTTAGTAAAATTTCTTCAAGTTACAAAGATTAACAAATTCTTATCAAGATAGAAGAAACGATTCTTTTTTTCACAGCAGAAAAACTTAAAATTACTTAAATTATGGACTTTGAGCAACATGGTCTAGTGGAAGGTGTCCCTGCCTAAAGCAGGGGGATTGGAACCAGATGAACTTTAAGGTCCCTTCCAATCCAAACCACTCTATATTTCTATGATTGTGTTCAAACACCAAAAATGCAAAATCCAGAAAATACTCTGGATCTATGTATGAACAGAAAACTGCAGCTAACCTGGGAGTCCTAAAATATCAGAAAATGAGCTTGCTTTATGAAAGGGTAAGCAACCATAACTAAGCCTTTATTGTCTACTTTTGTGATCCTCCTTTCTCAGCTTCCAACATAAAGAAACAAAAAAACCTCTCAAATATCCTTATTTAGAAAGAAAATTCTTTAAGAACTCAGGAGCAAGATTTTAACTGCTCTGGTTTGGTAAGTAACTGTAAAGCCCTGGCTAGGCTGATCAGATCATGATTCTTGTGTGTAACACAGCATGACAAAAACACAAATTATGGTGAAACCACATTCACTCCAATAAAGTTGTGTAAGGTCCAGTGCCATGGTTACATCCACATTAACACCTTCTTTAAGAAGCTTCTTTAGCAGGGCTTCTTTAAGAGCCCTGCTGATGCATGGGACTTAATAGGAAATTTAATTTTCAAGTAATTGATTTTTTTTTTTCAAACTATTATCTTCAAAGTATTTCAAAATATGCCCATCTTCCTGAAGCTAACACAGCCCATTGTGCCAGCAGCACTGTCCACATGCCTAAAGAAGGGTCTGTGTTCCAATTACTTTGCTGAACTGGGACCTTGACTGCTGACCAGCAAACACTTGAAGCTGGTGTCTTCTCTTATTTGAAAACAAACAAACAAAACCCCAAATCAACAAACAAATGAAAAAACTCCAAACAAAATCAACACAAAAAAGCTCACACCAAAAATGCCTCCAAAACCCAACCCAGAGTGATCTAATATTCTAAGCTTTGCAATTATTGCATTAAAAATAAAGCTGTCACTGAGAGTTCCTCTTACACACTTCCATACGAAGACTTTTATTAGTAACAGTGAGAACAGCTTTTCTATTCAAACAGAAAAAAAACCTTACACACTGCTTTATTATAAACATTATTGTTACATCATGCTTGTGCATAATTTCTGACTTACATTTTTCAGGCGGTGTTATTGTAATAGTCTGAGCTGTAAATTCTTCATCAAAATACCTGGTGTCCGTCTCAGATGTCACTTGAGGTTTAAAAGGAGGTACAAGCTGAAAGGCACCAAGAAACAAAAAACAAACAAAAAAATTACTAAATCTCAAAGCAGCCAAATTACTATCAGGAAAACAAGTAAGTTCTTTTTCCCTGTGCCCCAGATCAAACAAGTCGGTCTGTGGAGAGGCAGCTGAGTTCTAACTTCCAGTAAGAGATGAAACCCATTTGAGTCAATCCAAAAAATACCAGTTCAGATCCAGTCAATAGCACAACAAAGCTAAATTCCAAGTATCACTCTCACATGACTTGCAGATAAATTGAGCTGCATAAAGATAATTACCTAGAAACTCTTCAGGCCAATTTAATTACCCGCAGAGCTGTCAGGCAAAGGCATCTCAAGATACTTCACCACAACTGGGTGGTATAAACAGCTAAGAAAAAAAAAAAACACTACACAGAGAGCATAAATAAGCATGGTTTGGGGTTTTTCTTTTCAGTGGGAAGGCCTTCATCTGAACTTACCGTTGAAAGAAATTATGTGATATGAAAATAAATGTTACATTTGAAAAAAGGCCAGCTCAGGCTTAAGGCAGTTGCTGTATCGAAACCTGCCTACTGCTTTCACAGCACAGTGTGGGATTTCCCAACAGCAAATCACTGGCAGCCACTCACAGCCTGCAGGCAGGACTCCCTTGCCCCTCTTTTGAACCAGCTTCACTATCCACCTTCTCCACCAAAAGATCTGCTGATAAATTTTTACTGGAAGACACACTGAGTGTGGGATACCACACTGCACACTGCCGGTCCAAAAACAAGACAGAGCAGTTTTGTATGTATGACATTGCAAATTGTGTGTGTGGGTGTGCTGTGACAATGTTCTTGTTTGTACCTAGGAGCCTTTGGTGCCATCCCCTCATGTTCAATGGAAAGCACACTCTGAGAATAAGTGTAATTGATTTTCCTTTCAATACAACAGGTTATATCCTGGCTCACTGGTATTATCACCTTGCATGGGGTTTTCACCAGTTTCATGTTCTCTCTCTCCTCAACTCCAAAACACTGACACCAAACAATTCCTTGGTCATTTGCTCCACAGCAAAGAAGAAGGAAGTGCTGCTAAACTCCCTCCTTTTCCCAAGTTCTGTGCACTAGATGCACAGATGTACATGATCTATACATACTAAGAGACTGATTTCATCTGGCCCACATCTTCAGTAACAGTGCAAGCAATTATTAAGTAAAATCAAATCTATCACTTCATATACATAACAGAGTACAATAAATCTGATTACTACTTTCACAAAACTGTTTTCCCTTACATAGTCCTGAATGGAAAGCATAAAACAGCAGAGAGGTTTTTTGAAGTAGAAGTTCTGGGCATTGTAGAATAAATGCTTAAGGAGCTAACATATATAGACACAACATCAGAAGAATCTTCCTGGTAAAAATCAAGTTATTTCCAATGTTTATAAACAAATTACTCGATTTTACTGCACAAATTATTTCACTTTTTGAAAATTATTTTTATATGCATCCAGGCTATCCTAAAAAATTCTGCACTGTTAAAGCAGATTTCCAAGATTATACGGCCAGCAATGCAAGCACACAATTCCTAAAACAGACTTATTCCAGTGCAACATCCCACATTGCCATTTTATTCTTTTTTTTCTATCTGAGAAAAGAACACTCAAATAACCTCAAAAAGCCCCAAAAACACAAACCAAAAAACACAGAAAAAAAAAAAAAAACAAAACAGAAAACCCTCCAAAAAACAAAACAACAACAAAAAAACCCCACAATCAAAAAACCAAACTAAAACAGCCCACAGGAGATTACAAGAAGCCAAGTAATGTATTCCAGTTAAGGGTAAGTGTCCATCACATCCTTTTAAAAAGACACTCTCACAGATCTCAGCAATAAACTCAGTATGAAAAAAAGTTAGTAAGACAATTATTATTGTCTTACATTATTGTTGTCTTAAATTTATAACAATTTTACTACTTCTCTGATTGGAATGCTTTATACTGGTCAGAAGCAGAAAATGCCATTTCATTCAAAAATAAAACTTTTCATCTTAAAATAATGAAAATACAAGCTTAGAGAAAAATTTCTTTTTTCTCAAGTCAAGGACAAAAAGCAATGTCTTTTCAATGGTACAGCACACATTTGCTGTGAAGTACACCTGAGACCTTTCATGCTACAACTGCTTTGCAAAGAGAAGGAGAAAACCCTGACTTCACTGTCTGCAACAACTGTGAGTCAGGTTGAAGTAGTTAATGAAACACAAAAGGTAAGATCATTATAGGCAGCAATGTATGGATGTGCTGCTGAAGAGGAAAAGGAAAATGCATTAGATGACAAGTTTCTTTCTCAAAAATTTACAGGCTAACTACTGGTTTATCCAGGGATTTGTTACTTTTTCTTTTTAATCCACTGAGATGAACAAGCCTCACTATGACTTTAAATCATCCCCTTCTTCTCTCCATCTACCTGAAATAGTAATGGTTATGGAAAGTACTTTGAAAACATTATTTTAGGAAGAGAAGCACAGTGCTAAGTGACACTTAAGGAACAAATAATTACAATAATTTTAATCAGGTATGAAAAGCACCATTAAAACAAAACTCATTGAGTTGGTGCTCTGATTCAATGCTCAGCAGCCAGGCTTACTAGAAAACTCTTTATCAATAACATCCAATAAGTCAGCTGATGAAAATGGCAGCGATGACAGAGGTTCAGCTGTCTGGGCAAGTGAAACAAGTAGAAGACAAGAAGCTCCAGGCTGTAACTAAAAGGGAGGGACCCGATGCAAATTTATGTCAAGGGTGTTTTAGGATTCATCTACCTTACTGCAGTATCTTTCATATCCTGGACATTAAAGGCATTTGGGAACTTCACTGACTGCAAAAACAAACTCTCCAACTGTGTGGTTCCCCACAAAAGCACACACTGTTTCTTATCTAGGTGTGCCCTTAGGTACACCAACCATCCCCTAAAATCTTTGGAAAAGTGGAAGCAGTAGCTGAAGTTAAGAAGCACAGATACAGCTGAACAGGAGTAGCAGAAAGGTTTCTCCAATCTTTCCACACACTTTGCCTCCTTCCCTCATAGTACCACCTCCCCCTCTCACACACCTGTGTGGACAGGCACCTGGGGATTGCTCCTTTCCATCTGTTCTACCTCACCTACACCAACAACTAAAGTCTTGTGGACATCCCATTCCAGAGTCCTGAGCTGACACCAAAGGCACACCTCCCCTTCCCCAGGTAAATTCTTGCAGTTATCTTTCTGGAGGGGTGTCTCCTTTGTCCATTAGTTGTCAAACTTCATTTAAAAACAGAAAGCAAAATGTCCACAAATTTCAGCTGTAATGAAACCATTAGAAAGACAAATAAGGTACAAATGCTGCAGAGGCTTCCATATACATCCCATGGGAGACTGAAGCTGAGGTTTAATGATTAAAACACCCAACATCAACAACTGCTCTGACGATGACAACACGAAGATGCCACTCTACAGCCAACAACATTTCACAGTTGGTGCACAAGGAAATAGTATCCACGTGCTATTGCCACAGCAATTCCTCACTTCTGGCATGAGAAATCAGAAGTTCAAGAGGGATGTGAGCACCAGAAGGCACATCCAGTAACCTGTGTCCAAAAGGAGTAAGATAAGCTTTTGTTAAGCACAGGCCTTGTCAGTCTGCAAGAGAATTGCACTGCTTGGTCCTGGCTGCCAAACTTTAGTATGGGATAATTTTCTTCCTGTAGTGGCCTCAGTTCAGAAAAATGCTCCAACCAGACAGGGAACTGCACTTCCTGACAATCTACTCTATGGAGCAGAAATACAGATTTTCTGGGTTCATGCATTACACACACATATATGCATAGATATGCATGTGTCTGTACAAATAAAGAAATAAAAGTCTAAACTCTGTGTGAGTTAAATGACTTTAAGAGTTTGTGTTCAAGACAAAAATCCAATTTCATATCCATCTGTCAAGCAGAATCTGCCCTGGCCATTTCAAAGGCTTGATTTTAGAAATGACAGCAGAAGCAATATCAAATTCTTAGTGTCTTCATTATCTCCAGTGAATGGCATTTCCATTTGGCATCCATCAAGAGCAGTGGGTGAGAAACACCACAGTTTTTCCATAGTTCCAAGTCCTGGAAAATTTGACACCCAACTCCTAGAGGAAGGAAAGAGGTTAAGTACAGTATTTGACTGTAGTAGGTACACTGAGATGTACAGGCTTGATTCTACACCTTGAACTTCCATACACTTAGTGAACAACTACACAAATCCTTCAGCATGAGAGAAAATATGTAACACTACTTGCTCAAGGATAATTTACCAGAAATCACTTGTCTTGGTGTTGTATAGGAAATGGCTGAAGCCATTGACCGTGATACACTCCATCTGCCAAATGAAAAGTATGATGCTTAAGAATACCAATCTGATCTTTCTTCTCCTTTTAATTTAAAGGGAATTTTCAGAGAATGACAGAATATGCTGAGTTGGAAGGGACCCACAAAGATCATCATGTACAAGTCCCAGCCCTGCACTGCACCATTCCCAAGAGTCACACCAAATGCCTGAACATGCTGTCCAAATTCTTCTTGAACTCTGTCAGGCTGGTGCTGTGATCACTTCCCTGCGGAGCTGTTCCAGTGCCCAGCCACTCTCTGGGTGATGAACCTTTTCCTTACATGCACCCTAAACCTCCCCTGACACAGCTTCAGGCCATTCCACTACCATTAGAATCCCATCGACCAAGAGATTGCAGCTGAATTGTGCTGGATAGATGGGAGGAACACCTGTCCATGGCCCTCAAACTAGAGTTTCCACCTGGGGGAAAGAGGAAAATTTGAGCTGAGCTTCAAGATGGTCAATAAGCTCCAATAAGGTCAATAAGCATTCCTGTAGGGACTGGTTCCTGTCCATACATGGCCCCAAAGGCAGCTTGCTGCACAGCCAGCAGCCACAGCACAGCCAAAAATTGGGAATATCCCACGGACCCTGCATGTGGTGGTCCTAGGCAGGGGGAGGAGAAGGAGCTGGAATTTCAGGGGTGGAAGGACATAAGTCCACAGGAAAACTGGGAGGTTTACCCATGGATAAATCGTTTTCCAAGTAATACAATGCTGTTACCCTGGACAGAGGGAAACCACAAACCTCCAGCAAGGTAAGTTTAAGAATCAGACACAATTATGTATACTTTCCTCCCTGTAAATTCAAGCAGGGGGGAGAAGGGTGGCAATCAACATCTAGGTCTGCTCATATAGTTTATAGGGGAAACAGAATGGAAATATCAGATTGGTTAGATGTTGTCTGATCTTTTTACAAATTTGCATGGCAACAACACAAAAACAACCAATGAGGGTAATTTCTGTAGGTTTTGTGGAAGTGCAGATAATTGTATGAAAACAGTATAATTCAAATAGCAGCAGCCTAAAACCAAATGGTGGTACTTTTCTATTCACCTCTTACCCTTTCCCTTCAAAATCCAATACACAGAAGTACTTAAATGTGCATTTAAGATCATAGTCATACTGCAGATTTTGCCAGGCCTGAAACCAGGAATTGGATCATGGGATTTCATCATTTGCTGGTTCGTGTCTTGAGTAAACCAAGGCAGCCACAGCTGAAGGGTAAGGAACAGCTCCTTGCAGCTGTCAGACCTACAGCTGGAAGTGACTCCCTTCACAGTGAGACAGGTGCCTCCAAAAGCACCAAAGCCAGACCTCCTGCTTCAGCCATCGCTGCCACTGCTCCCTGCTCCCATTCCAGCCCTAACAGATTCACTTGCTGGCACTTCTTCATTTTCCTCAGGGACAAGCAGAGCTATTACCACAAATCAGAACATGTATCTCAGCCCAAATTTCCACATGGTTTCTCTCATCTTTCATCCATATTACATGCAGGGGGAGAACCAGGCCTTGCTGAAAGGTCTGCTTCTCCTTTGCCATGAGGACACCAAGTGCTTCAAGCTGCAAGCCTGAAGACATACCCAAATTTCAACCTTTTAAGTAGTGCCCATGTGCTTTTTGTTCCGTGAAAGACCCTGAACAGAACATCTGACAACTTTAGTGTACGTCTGCTACCCAAATAAAAATATGCTAAAACATTTCTTACACAAGAAACAGAGAAATTTCAAAAAGCTTCCTGATTCTACCTAAAAATAAAACAAATATTTTATTTAGTATGTGGGCTTTTGAAGTCTTCAGAGTTTGCCAAACTATTCAATTTCTCATACTCAGGCAGAGAGATAAAAACTCATCAGGGCTGAGATGATCACAGGAAGAACCTGGCACAGGCTGCTCTCTTTCATATGCCCTCATGGTTTTTCTGCCAAAAATAAATACATCAGATCACAAATGCTAACTACTATACATTTTTCATTTAAAGGCAACGACCTTCTCTGCTCCAGTGTGCCATACAATATTTTTTTATCATTATGTAGTACCAAATTAGGTTAACTAGTTAGCAGTATCAGAAACCTAATAATTCCATTTGCCCATTTGGATCCATTTGACCTGACAGAGCTGTGGTCTGTCACATGAAATACATGAAATAGTTTAAAGATATATAATTTTGTTTCTAATCTCACCAATAAAGCGGTAACCTAGTAAAATGATAAAATTAGAGGCATAGGAGCACGGTGTGCACATGTACAAAACTATCACTCAGCAACTACTCAGAATACACATGATTTTTTGGTTTCCATTACTCTGAAAGTGAAATTCAGTTCTTTAATTTCTAACAGAAACACGCTCCCTAAATGCAGCCAGAAAACTACAGTGCCATGGTGCTTAAATCTCAGGCAAAATTACAGTGAAATATTTTTACTATGCAAATAATTACATCCACTATCAACTTCATCAAGTGACCCTATTGCTGAAGACTCCACATCCAACAACAAACAGCAACAGAAGCAAGCATAGAATAAATCTGTTTTGAAATCAAATTTATTTGATGCTCTGAATTATTTTAGAATACCAAAATACCTCAAAAATATTCATATAAGCATTCTAATGAACATACTTGATGAAAGTTCATTAACCTTATCATTATGTTTGAGGATTATATTTCAGAGCACAGCTCTGAAGTCTGCAGAGTGTAAGACTGTGTGTGCAGAAGAAACTACTGGGTATTTTAACCAGGCAAACAGCTTGGTAAGGAACAAATAGGAACAAAAGTCTTTTAAATTAAACAGAAAAGCACACTGTCAGAAGTCATTTTCATTACTTGTTTTTCCATAAAGGACACACTGTGTGCTAATACTGCACAAAAGCAATTCCTACAATCCTTGAAGAGAACTGTTCAACTGAGGAAATTCAGTTGATATTCCATTGGCAAATTTAGTTTCTCAAAGCAACAGTGTCCAGAGTAAACAAAGAATGACTAGTTTCTCTAGTCATAATACTCCAATAAGCCATATCCACTTCCAGAAGCATAAAAGCAAAGTGCCAGCATTTATATATTTTTATATAATTCTATTTCTTTTTTAATCTGCAAAATCCCTCTTTTTATTTTAATAGCTTAAAAAATACCTTGACTGTAACACATTTGCCATGTTCATTTGGAAAGAATCAAAGCACAAGCAATTAAGAGTATCTATATATTCTTAACCAAATAAGATGCTGAATACAGTGTAGAATTGAAAGTTCTATTTCTAATGTAAGATAATTAAGAAATGTTTTTCAAGAGAGCAGGAAAATGTAACAGCTTTTTTTTCCTCACCCACTCCTAGCACACTGCAATCCTATTGATTTTTGTGGCTTTTTTTTCACTCTAGAAAGGTCCTCAACTTGTATGTTTAGATTTTATCCTCACAGTGCTTCTCCCACAGTGTCCTTACATAACCAACCAGTGGTTGAACTCATAAAGTAACCTGATTAATATACTTGCTCTGATTATTTATTGTAGTTTCTTGAAACCTTGTGGTACTGCCAGGGAAAAATCACACTTATATCAAGTAATTTCAGAGTACCATATTTTGTATCATCATATACAGGCTTTTATTTCAATTCCGGTATTTGTCAGAGAAGTTACCACACCAACAACCACACATTTTTAAAATTCCAGTTCAACAACAACTGAAAAGACAGTTTGTATCATTGACATTGTAGCATAAACATATTCTGCTCAGTCGTATGTCTTCCATTTTCCTTTTATTTGAACAAAGCAAAAAAAAAAAAAGGAGAAAAAAACTATCTTAAAATTACGCAGCTCAACTGGCAGATTAACAATGTAAAACAGTTGGGGAAAAAAGAAAAGTCTTTATCAAAATAGAAAGGGTTTATAGCAACAAGTAAACTCTTACAGAAATACTGAGATAAAATCAGTTTCTGTATATAAAACAACTTAAGTTGAATTGAGTTTCACTCCCAAGCAAGATAAATTCATTTTCTAAAATCATTCCTGAAGTGTTGATCATTACAGAAACAGGCCTAGGTTTGGAGAAAACTGTTCCACTTGAATTGCTTTCTCCACAAGCTGTTTTGGCTCAGTGTTTTAACACTATTTGAATTTTCTTAGATATCTCTTTAAATTTGAAAAATGTTTCTGCTTATACACAAACAATCAGAAAGTAGATTTTTGCTCTGAGTTCCTTACAATCACTTAATTTCCCTTTTTCATAAAACAACTTTTCACTAAAAGGCAGAAATGAAATGATAATTCAGGATAAACTATATTACATTTTCCACATTATCTTTAGTCATACATGTATTTTTCTCTTGAAAGCCCAGGAAGGAAAAAGAAAAGGAAAAAGAAAAGGAAAAAATTTGGACATTTACATAATAAAATATTTAGGTTGGTTTGCAAAATTTACTTCTGGTGAGCTGACAATTTATTACTGAAAACACAAAGATTCGGTAAGTAAACCTTGTTCAGAATAATTATTAATTTGTATTAACACAAAAAAGTTGCAAAGAAAAAAATTACTAACTCCAGAGGAGCAGCAGTCTGTGACTATCATTGAAACCACCTTGCAGAAGCCAGATTGTTCAATGCCATATAAAAACATACCTTTTTATCATATACATCTTGCCAGTTTACTCCAGCAAAGAAACTATGACGCATGATTTCTTTTGCATCATCTGGGCCTCCACCAAGCCTAAAGAAAACAGGGGGGAAAAAAAACACATATTAAACTTTTATAGGGAGAGCAAGTTATTGTTATGGTTGGAAAAGTGACAATTTCTTTTTTTACTCTTTGGGAGCAATTCTCACCAATTAATATGAAGTTTTCACCTGTTTAATATGAATTCTGGCTATCTCGAGAGAATTTGCAATAGTGGAAGTACCGTGGTCTATTCTTTTTGATTATTCCAACTACAGTGTTCGTTACTGTACACAATGAGCTTTTTTAGGAATTCATTTATTTTTAAAACACACTTAAGTTTGGTTTGCTTGAAAGCCCAGCTAATGTCCTGACACTATTAAAAACCCAAACCAACTCAATAATGCTAAAAAAAAAATTTGCCAAGGACGTGCCAGGCACTGAATCAGTAATGACTTGTGCATCATTTTTATACAGTGTTCACTGCTGTTGCATCTGGGTGTTGTAACAATTAACCAATTACCACAAAATAGTCTCAATCTGAGTCAATTAGTATAAATTAATAAATTGTAGGCCTGCTGAGAAGGTTATTTAAAGGCCATTGTGAATAACCACACTACTCACTGTGGCCCATAGCTTGCCAAACCCAGACTCTGTCTGGTAAATCATCTTAGGAAGTGGATTTCACCTACTATGGATGAACTTGCCCAAGGTGGTTTGAGCTCACAGAAGTGGTCATTGCTGCCAAAAGAGGAGTGTCCTGCCCATACCTCTCTTCTCTCACTTGCATTTACGGTATCATTCCCACTTGATGACTGTGAGAAGAATCAGCTCCCTAACCTGGAGAAAACCTAAGCCCAACATGAGAATATGAGAGAACTGGCCATTTTTTGTTGCATTAGCAAGTCCACTTTGACTTGACAAGCTGAGTGAGCTCCCTTGAGCTGCTGTTGTTGTTCCCATCCCCACATCCAGGGATGGGAACCTCTGTCCTTCTCAACAGCACATTGACTTTCATGACTGCTCAGCTCTCATCTAACTTCTCCCTGAGATGGGGGATCCTACTGCCCTAACAGAAGGAAGCTGCAGCAGAAAACAGCTACTCTTAAATAAATAAGCAGACCATACATGTTAAATGTTAACAAGAAGAGTGACAAAAACAGTGCATGCTTCATTAAAAGCTACTGCTAAAGATATAAGGACAAATTCTAAAGGCAAGCATTTAAGTAAGATAAATTCCTTTCTAAAGCATTTATTGTAAGGAGGAATAATTTCCACAACCAAGAAAAAAATGTCTGTTTTGGTACTACCCTGCTGCCAAATTTCAAAAATATTCTGGACTACTACGTCAGTCTTGCAATAACTGAGTGTAAAGTTATTCTAATTTTCAAGCTGTATTCCTCCTTGTTTCTCAACTACTCATTGTAAAATTCTCTACATCTTGGCAAAACATGGCAGTTAGCCTTTAGTCTCCAGACTTCTTTCAATAGAGATATTCTCTCCATATCTTCTAGTTGCTCACAAAAAAGCTGAGTTGTGTCAATCTCTGTGTTCCTCCCATATTTAGAATTAGCTAGCACAAGAACTTGAATATAAATAAGCTGCTAAATATAAGTCTGTAATAAACACTACTGTCTGCAAAGATTAATTACAAGAAAGCATCTTTCCAATTCTAAAGGCTAATATATTTGATTGGTCAGATTTTTTGGAGGTTAAAAAGCATTAGGAGTTGCTACAGAAACACAGTTTTAGTCTACTCTGCCTGTATTTGGTTGGCTGGTCACAGTCTGCTTTTCCTGCACACAGTAAGTTCAGCTGGAGCAGACAAGCTAACCACTTGTGCTGTCCTGCCTGCTGCACTTGGCTGCATCCAGGCAAATCCCTTGGAGAAATACAAGTGTTTCAACAAAGCACACTGCCCTCAGTGTACTCAAAACTTCTTGAGAACAACCAGCAGCTGAAGGAGAACTAGAGAAGACAGGCAGACAATGTCTGCTACCCTAAACCATGTCAAGAGACTCACAAGAATGACAAAGATATTGCAGGGGACAAAAGGTACCTACAGATGAATCCCACTGATTTACAAAGTCACAGATTTCAGAGCCACAGAAGACTGGACACTGCTGGTCCAGTACTGGAGCCACAGGAAAATGGCTTTCCTGGGCAACAGTACCAGAGGGAAAAGCCCACCACAAAAGGGCACAGACAGCAGCTGGGTGATGCTTTCAAACTACTCTCTTTAAATTTCTCCAGTTGTATTCTTTAACAAATTACTAGTTTAATGCTCTAATATGTGATTTATTTATGTGCCCTAATAAATGTAGCTGTGGCTGTCTATGCATCTCTCCTGCCATGATCACCAAAAAAAGTGCTACAGACCCCTTGGGACAATGCAGTGAACTCAGGGGTAAGTACTGGGCAAAACAATTGAGATCTTTCCCTTTGTTCCAGCACACATTCTAAACCTGAAGAGATCCCTGTGTTTGCTGTGAATGATTTAGAAAGTTTCTCTTCCACAAGCTTTTCTTCCTTTCCCTGGTTGAATTCATTTTGTAAGTGGCTCCTGGACTGAAAAGATCTGAGACTGTAGGGTTGTGTATGACCCTTTCCTGTGATTGACAGCTCCTTCAGCCAGGAAGATCAGGCACCACAGACCTATTTTTATATTACCCAGCACAATTAGAGAATTTATTACGCCTGTACAGCCAATTAATTTCACTTACCGCTTATTTGGATCCTTTATCAGTAGGCCTGATAGTAATGATTTTGCATCTGCAGACAGAGTTCGAGGAAATTTTATGTCTTCCATTAGTATCAGTTCAAATAGTTTCTCATGATCTTGGTTGTAGAAGGGTAATCTTCCACACATCATCTCATACATGACAACGCCTAATCCCCACCAGTCCACTGCACGACCATAGTCATTATCTTCTAACACCTGAGACAGAAACCAAAAGCATCTTTAAGACATTAACTATTTCATACACCATCACTTCAGTCTGTTTGATGCATCTCTATATGAATATGTTTCTGAGATTTTATTTTCACGGTATGCTAAAAGGGTTCCCAGAACCTGACTCAAAACTGCAGCACTAACTCACACACCTGAGCTCACTGAAATTCCAGGCTTACCAGGCACTGCACTGCTAAAAGCAAAATTAAAACTTGACAATGACCTGCTCCAAACAATCATGACTTCTTTTTACCCTTTCCTATGTACTCTACCAGGCCATTTACATCATTCACAGCTTTAGGAAGAGACACTATCTACAGGTACTACATGGGCACTAACGCCTCATTTAGAAGTGTGAAGCATCTGCTTGCTCAGTCACTTCCCTCTCTTTTACCCCACCTATCTAAAGTCTTCAATTTAGAACTACCTTAATCTTATTAAGGCAAGTTTAGTTTCTTTATGATCTTTGTTTACATCAAAAGTCCTCAATGCCTTTCTCCTGCCAGTTTCATTACATTCCATTAAATAATCCTAACAGCTGAACTGTGCCAATGCAAAAAAAAAAAATGGCAGTGTTTATACAATGCTATGTTTACTATGAAACTATGCTTATAGGGTATTATGTAAACACAGAAACTGGTAAAGTTTATACAATTTATTAACACAATGTCACCAATGTTGTGAACCTCAAAACAATTTATTCCACAGCCCTTCTCCCAGCAGTACCAGAGAACTGGAATAAGAAATTTAAGCAGTGTGTCTTGACCTTAATACACCTTCCTATTAAATTGCAGATATGGAGACAACATAATAGCAGCATTCACCCATAAAAATCACAAGCAATAAGGAAATTGAAGGTTACTGAATATATAATCCCAGTTTCTATTAATTTCTAGTAGATCATGACCCTTCGTACAAAAAAAAGATGAAACAGAAATCAAGAAATCTTAAAACAGGAGGCACTATGACTGTGTGTGTCAAGCAGCAAATATTTCCTGCAAAAGAGCTATCAAAAAACCTTAAAACAAGAAACTAAAAACCTTAGAACAATAACAAACAGAAAAATCAGATAAATGCAACTAATAGAGTAGAAATCCATTTGTAAAGAATGTAAATAATTCTTTATAGAGAATTGCTACAGTATCACAGAAGGCAGATTCTGAAAGGCAGCACCCTATGACTGATTTTAAAAAGAAAGAACAAACCAACAACAAACTAATCCCCAGAAAACAGAATACTTAAAATACTTTTTGCAACACACAGACACGTGCAATCACCATCACAAAGAGCTTCTCCAGATTCAAACTTTAAGCAGAAATACAGGAACAGGCATTTAGATACCTGGTAGTGAAAGTAAATCTTTCAGTCTTTAATGAAAAAGGCAACCCTCTATAAGGTCAGAGATAACTTTATCCATAAATAGATTATCTTGCAATTGTGTAAAATGGATAATAGAAGGGTGTTGGGCTCATTTATCTGCCTCTCCTCTTGCTCCCCCAGTAAACCCAAGCCTCCTTTGAAGTGTCTGGGATGTGCTGTTAGCAGAAGCAGCATGCACTCTGATCCAGTATGGCAATTTTGGAAATCCCACAGTAATTAATGCCTTCATACTCCTACTTTTCACTGTCCTTAAGGATTAGTAGTGGAAACATGGTGAAAAGAAGTATATTAAAAATCCTTCTTGTGTATATAAGATTAAAAATCATAAATATTAACACATTAACACATATGATTTACAACTGTGCCAAAACAAACAGACTCATTACATCATTGATATTTCCAAATAGAGGGTGAAATTTTGGAAAGTGTAAAATACAACAAATTATCTGAATAAGTACATATGACAAAACTAACTAAAATAACTCCTGCATTTTAAAATTAATTAAATGTTTTATGAGTTGGAGCATATTGCAAGCTATTTGCCGAAAAACTGTATATGAAATCTGTGATGCTTGTCTTTAAATCACCATTTCTTCTGCCACGGAATAAAAGCATTATTTATTTTTCTGCTATAGCTATTAGCACTGTTACTGTTTCACTCATGTGTACAGTTAGTCTATTCTTTTGAAACTAGCAAAATAATAAAAATTGTGAGACAGTGGTAGATTCTTTTTACGAGTAAGTTGAGGTGTGGCTTGCATGTGTGGTTTATAAAAGAAGGCAACAGGAAAATAAAACATCGTTCTCTGAACAAGGCAAATCACATGGCCAATAGCTAAAGCAAATTGTATTTGCAGCTTTACGTAATTTATGCAGGACTTTACCTAATAATAATAAAAAGTATGAACAACCTTTTGCTGCATTCCCACAACAGCAACAAAACAGTGGTACAAAGAAAGAGCCAAATGTGATTTTTAACCTCTTTTTACATAAAATCATAAAAAAGCATAAAAGCTGGATTAACTGCCTCCCAAACCCGCATATCACCAGCCGGGTTCTCATCCCCAGCTGGCAAAACTGGCAACTCTTTATTTTTGTTTAAATACCTGGTTTACAGCCAGCCAGACAAGCAAGAGCATCAAAATGGTTTCATTTAGGCAAAAGGAAAACAGCCTGAAAATAGTGTAAATAAAGCAAAATACATCTCAACTTATTTTAACAGAAATGTAATAAAATTGTGCATAATGCATTCACAGTGAAGATAAACTATTATTTCCTTTAAGTAATTTATAACCTTCATGGTGTTTAGAAACTCCACAATTTGTAGACTGTGTCAAATCAGTGGAAGTGAAGTGCTGGAGCCCAGCTCCTACAACCAAACCTATGCAGTTAGGGCAGGCATGAGAACATATCTGTACACATTGCCTTAGCATTACAGAATCCTTTCCAAACAGTCCTTGGATTTCAGGGATTTGGTTTTAATTACACTGAATACAGGTCAAGAAAGCTTCAACTCAGTGCTAAAATGAACATGACATACAACTGCAGGCTTGCACCAATAAATAATTCAATCTTTTGCCCATCATGCAGTCAATACCTGCTTGTAGAAAAGTCTCCTTTGGTTGTGAGGAGTGACACTGCTGTCTCTGCAGCAGCTGTGGGATATCCTTGTGTATGTGGAGTACCAGTCTAAGCACACAGACACAGACACTGTGAAAAGTTTGATCTCTTGGACTCTGTATGCTGCCCTTAAGAGGTGCCTCCATCAGCCAATGCTTGTCCCCTGCTAAAAGGACACACAAATCTATCTTTAAGCAAATGCCCTGGGCTGACAACCCACTCCCTTCATGGTGACAGCAGGACAGGCAGCAGCAGCACCAAAACCATCGTGAAGGGCACAGGGTCAACCACTCTGGATGTGAGGTAAAGCAGTGTATTGATATTTCCTGGCAGTACAGCACAAGGACCACACAGAACTCATGAGCTCAGAAAGAGCCCCTACACTGACTACACACTCAAGTCAGGCTTGTTTCCACACAGTAAACATGGATTTACTTGTTTTCTTCCACAACATTTGTTTAAATAGTCAGATCATTCAGATTTCTGATTTCCCTTCCTTCATCCACTTCACATACATGGGGTGACAAAATCCAAGCCAACTTGCCAAGATCTAGGTGAGGTTTTAAGAGACAAGAGCTCCAGCACAATGTGACATCAGTGTGTGGATAACATTTATAGTCATCCACCCCTGACATAATCACTGTACCCAAGTGACTTCCCATCACTGAGCAAAGCAGGTGGACTGACTGCAGCTCAGTCTGGATGATACCACAGATCATGGGAAATAAAACTCAAAAAATTGCCACCATTTTTACAACTCGGGGAAATCTTATTCCATTTGTTTTCAGGGCTCTAGTTCAACAACTGGTTCTTTCAGAGGCAGTGCCAGCCTAATTCAAGCTCTTGTTTCTGTTCTCTCACCACAGCTTCCCCTACCTTGTCAAAACTATGCAACACACTACATCAGAGAGTGAAAAAAAAATGGGGAAAAAGTTTCACCCTGGATTATTTTTCACCTGAATCAAATTTTCTGACCTACACCACTCAATTGCCATGTGAACAGTTGCAGTAGCACAAGTGAGAACATGGGTAGCATCAGGTGTGGCCTTGCTGCAGAAATAAATGCTTGCCAATCTCTGCCCCAAAGTTACACTGACACAGAAATTCCACTGTCTCTGCCAGTTTTCCCTGCTCACACAGACAGCTGTAACAGCTGTGCTCACTTTGGGTGAAGATTAAGGCCCTGCTTCTCTTCCCAACCTGCATTTCTCTAAAGCTCTCCAGCAGTACAACAGGGCTCCAAAGTGGACATAAACTCCTTGCTGCAGTGAAACCGCTACAGTTTTTACTGTAAAAAAAGCACTGTAGCTCCTCTAACTCACACCTACGCCTGCAGTGCAAGGACACAGCCTGGGTTTATATGGCTGTTTTTAAAAGCAGCTGCAGAGGTGCCACTGAAGTTTGTATTTTCCCTTCTTATATAAATATGCAAAAGGTTAAGTAACACACACGCTTTCTAACAAGCAAGAAACATTAGCCAGGCATCTGCTGCCAGGCATTCCCAGGTACTTTAGTGCTTTAATGGATCTTTTAGAGGCTTTGGACAACCTTAGAGCTTCAACTAAGGGAGAGCTATTTATTTACATTAACATTTTCATTTGTATTGTAGTCAAAAGGCCACAGTACAAGTTCAAATTTTTTTAATTTACTGAGATAGCAGTAAACAAGGGAAAACAAAGTATTTTGTAGGGATTCTACTGTCTCTGCACACCTTGAGGTTTCTGGAGAGTGTTACTGGCAGTGACCAAGTATAAAACGGGATAGTGCTTTGTACACAGAGCAGACTGTAAAGCCTACATATAAAATAAACAATTCAGTTGACAGACCAACCTTTGCATTCGTGATGATTAAGACAACACAAACACACTGCAGGACTGCTAAGATCGCAGTAATTCAGTTGTGGTTTTCCCTCACACGTAATAATTCATTTTGTTGGCAAGTAATTACTGATCAATGAAGAAAAATACTCTTGTACTTACATTTATCGACCAAAAAAAAGCACTTTATCTTATCTATTCCCCAATGCTGAGAAACCCACTGTCTTGTGCTTGAAAAAAAGATTGTTACTATCACTGAAGTTTTCTCTTTCCCAGAAAATAAACCCCACAGAAACAACCTCTTCCTTTATTTCACCAGTGGCTGTAGATTTGAATCTTTAGGTTTATTAGTCAATATGTCTCCCGGCCCTTTGCTTTACACATCATTCCCTTAAGAACCCAACATGCTGTCAATAGAATTTGATGTCCATTTAATTTTACTAGGAAAACTAGTGAAAATATATCCTTTATTATCTTTATTGCTTCACTAGCTTAGAGATAGATGAAAGGTTTTTTGGAGACAACAGCTTGAGACATATTTGCAAACTCCTATTTGCAAGGGCTTGGGGCAGAGATACAGGAAACAGATCACTGAATGCCAAAGTTGATACATACACATGCAATGCTTTCACAAGCTTCTGTAAAAATAATTTTTTTTTTAGGAGGTGAGCCAGCAGTATAAGAGGTGAAGACTGTGACCATCTTAAGTCAGTCACTTCCACTTGCCCCAGGTAGAAACTAGAATTCTCCTATATTTTACTAATCACAGAGCATTGAAGGAGGTGTGACTGCCTCAGACAAACTGAGCTCAATGCAGAAAATCCCTTAATCCTGTCTTTATGGCATTTTCTTGAAATACAACATCCCTGATGAGCAGGGTCTGGAAGATCTTTGGTCATACAGAAGAAATTCCCACCATCCAGAGGTGTATTTCCCCACACCTCAGACTGGTAATTAACTGGTGCAACTTCTAGACTTTGCAAACACAGACAATTTTAGCAGTCACCTTGAGCATGAAAGCCTTTGTAAAATTCACTGTCAATCCTATACAAAGGGTTCCCACACTGGGTTTTATCTCTAGAAGAACAATATCAAAATATCGGACTCATACTTTGTGCTAGATAATCAAGGCAACTTACTGGAAAACCCATTACATTTTTGACCTATTCATGTTTTTCCTAATCCATTAGATATAGACCTTCAGATAGGACATTAGAAGTAGCTTGTTGCTCAATCAATAATTTTGACAGAACAGATGGGAAAATATTTAAACATCTAAACAAACTGTCTGCACACCTATGTTGTGAAAGAAAACTGAGAACTTGGATACACCAATGCACTGTTAATTTAAGGGGGGAAAAACTGTTTTCAATTAACCTTACAGTTCAGGTGGAGTGTATGTTCCTTAATCATTCCTGGTAACCCTTCACACATTTTTATTGCAATACTTGTTGGTCTGTTAACAAATATTCACCCACGTATTCTTCAACAGAAGTTAGAAAGTGTATTTGCTAGAACTTTCTATCAATTGTGGTAACAACTACAACAATGAGAAAGTTTATAATCTAACACTAAAGAACAAAGGTAATATCCACTTCTTTATAGACACAGACTTTCATCCAGATATATGAGAATCCATCCTGCAGAAGGCTATGCTTACCAAAAATTATACAATTCAGTTACTAGAACTGTATCTTGGTATGAAAAGTGAAGTGTTGCTGCATCAATAGTGAAAAAAAACCCACTTAAACAAATGATTACTGGTTTTATTATACACAGCTAAAAAGACAAAATGTCAAGGTTATAGATACTCTGGGAAATACACAGCTGAGATTTTCCACTGCTCTAATTTTTGCAGGTAGTTTTTCTCCATTTTGTATCTAGTTTGCACTTTTCTTTGACTTCTGCCCCTAATGTAAACTACCTTCCTATAACATTTTTGCATTCAAGATTTTGCCCATCTCACCTAGCTTTTTGTTATGTACCCTTAAGAATACATAGCAAACCAAACCAATTTTTTTGCATTTGTTGGCACAAATCAGAAATAGTATCTTCTGGCATAAATGTGAACTAAGCAAAGCTTCCTAGGGTAAAGAGCATGCAATACTAATTAATGCATTTAACCTCCTAGAAGAGACAGACTTCAGTAGAATTCAAAATTTAAAAAAAAAAGAAAATAAAAGAAAAAAGTAGTTAAGTTACTGCACATGAAAAAGAGTATTCTAACAAGGCCTGTAAGAAACCAATGGTAACACTGGAAAATAAAAAAGCCAAGGAAACAACCACATCACATTAAAAAGACCTCTCAAAAGACATCTTTCATAGAAGAGCAGCAAATAAAAGCAAAATATCATTTCAGCCTACAAAAAGATGGCACTTGTCTCTCATAACTCTACCATTAGAAGAAAATCTGCAGACCTGCTCATATCTATATTAATTATCACTGCACTAGCAGCAGTCTCTAAAACATACACCACCATAAGATGCAAGATGTGTAAGAAGCAACAAATAATTATAATATTGTGATATGTCTTTGTAGTTGCTCTTTCTTCCTGAAATTACTTTGAATACTTACTGATGTTAAATGGCATTCAGTTTTTGTTTATGCTTCATTACTCTCAGAAAAACTAAAGGCTTTTGGTGAGATGGAAAGAATGTTTGTATCAATTAAATGAAAATTAATGAAAAAGTTTCAAGCAATGTTATTGAGAGTCTTTGTAAGAATTTTACTTGTTTTACAAAATACTTGTTTTACAAAAAAAAAGTGTTTTATTAGAAAATTGCTCTCTGCTTTAAAATTCTGGTTTGAGTACAAAAGTTTTTTTATGTGCAGTGTTGAGCTAACCTCTTTTCTAGTATTCTGTTTGTTTTATTATTTTTTAATATTTGTTGCATCTTTTCCCTTGAGAAGTCTGATACTGCACGTGGACAGCTGATTTTTGTGACTTGTGAGATTACCCAGGTAGCACGACAACACAAATTCTTATTACATTATTGGTTATCTTCTTTCAGGAGAAAGTCAAATTTTTGTGCTAATTTATCTGATGTTGCAGCAATTCTTCTGTCTGTGTAACAAAGCAATGTTTTCCTACCCTCATCTAAATGCTCCCCAGGTTCTGATCTTGGTACCAGTTACTGCCAATAAGTGATGCTCTGCTCTGGATACCCTGCCTTGTCTACCTTTCCTCATTTTCATCTCAGGGGCCCATTGGCAATACCAAGCTGACAAAAATGCTCAAATTCAGGTCACCAGCGTTTTTGATGACTTAGGATCGTAAGATGACAGAATGTGGGACACTAAAATATGGTAAGTGATAACCAAACAGAAAAAAGAACAAATTTGAATTTTCATGAGATCAGAGCATTTCAAGGTAAAACAACTCCTTGCATTTTCATTTCCTCACAATATAAAAAAATAATCTGAGGGTTGGAACTCTAGTGTAAAGAGAAAATTCCATATTGTGAATCTCCCATAAATCAGAAGGGAAAATATTTTCAGGCAGAGATGCTATTCCTCCTCACCCCCCCTTCACTGGTCCTCACCCAGAAACAAAATGTTGCCAAATATACAACAGACAGCTGTTCAAGAGCACAAGCCAACACTAAACCACTCTTCCACAGGTAAAATAAATTCTATTGTGCCTCTGCTAAGAATCAGATTATGCATGAAGCATCTAGGTAAACACAGACAAAATAAATTTCAACTATCCTTCTGAAGCCAAAAGAAAAATCAGTTAAGCAAAACACAACAGCATAACTACACTGTTCAGGTACTCAGCAAACTAACTATACATTCAAGAAAATGAGAACAGGTTATCAGAAGTTGAGGCTTTTTGGTTTTTAAGCAGGCTTTTTGGTTTTTAGCAAAGCATTCTGCCTCACCAGGAAACAGTAATGCCTCATACTATAAGTTGAGACAAATACCTACTGAAATACAAAAAGAAAAAATAATTATGCCATCAGTGTTGGTTGAAGACTTGGCAATTAATATTCATCAGGTTAGACACTTTATTATTTTATGGAATAAAATAAATCTCATCACTGAAATTTTTTAAAAGGAACTTTATTTTTTTTAATATAACTCAATAGATATGAATGTTGAGATTTCATTAAATCAATGCAAATGAATAAACAAATCTTCAACCCTTATAGTAGGGCACTTCCTTAGATGGGGTACACACAAAAGATGATTTTTTTAAATTATTTTTTGATTAGACCTTCTCTATTTACTTAGTTTTACATTTGCCTGTATGAGAAAGAGGTAATACTGCCTGTTACAGATTAGCTCTGGTCCTACAGATATCCTCATTACACATGTAATTTATTTACCATTACAATAAGAGGGTTAAAAGCTTTTTGTTGCACCAGAAGAAAAATATTATCATAACCTGCAACACTGCCAATGTATTACTGTAAAGAATGACCTTTTTGACAGCATTCTTTGAGCATGGAACACAATTGATGTGAATCCATCATTTTAAAAGAAAGAAAGAATAAAACTACCACTGTTCTAAGTCTCTGGCGGATAAAAATTAATGTTCTATCCTTGGACAAAACAACACTATGCAACATACTTTGCTAAATATATATTGAGCACCCATAGGTTCCATTTCTTTTTATCAGTAAAGTTTTGGATTGAGTTTTTTTCTCGGGGGGGTGGTGGGGAGGGCACTCTATTTTGTTCATTCTAACTTGGCGATCAAAGAATTTTTATTTTTACACTATTACAGAAGTGCATTTTTCTAGGTTTCCAAAACCACCTTATTCAACCTTCCCCATCTGTCACCATCTGCTTCTTTTTAGCATGTACTTTTTGTGTGATCACATAAGCATGTGAAAAATAACTAACATTCAGATGATTGTCTGCTGGTACATTTGAGGACTGGGCATAATAAAAGTGAACTGCCAAAACGTACTTAACACTTCTAATTTTGTTGGGTCTTGCATGTAAGCTACATTTGATTTTCAAACTGTTTTACAGTTGGAAAGTTGATCAGGTACTCTAACTCAACAGTAAAACTGAGACTACATAATTAGCTCAGCACTAAAAAGATTGTATTGAAAGGGAGGAACAAAACCCAGAAATGTATCCACACGAGTTCACACATCCCTCTTGACTGAGTCTGTCTGCACAATGTTGCCTGAGGCACAGGATAAGATGCTGCAAGCAGCCTACTTCTGGCCAGTCACTGCCTGTGTCTTCTCTCCAAGCTACCACAGGACAAGGATAAAGGACTCTCATATTTACAAGGGTGTAAGAAATCTCATAGAAAATGCCTGGAGAAACAATGACACTAAGCTGAGGGTAGAGATGCAGAGAAATACAATGTAAATCCTTAACTATGCAGCAGATACTGCTTCTAGCTTTAGGTGAAAAGTGATTGGAAAAGTCCATCACGGCACAAAAGCTGAATGATAAAGGTTTCTGTTTCCAGGACTCTATCATGCTATGACACAGCATTTCTGCTTGTAAATGCACTTCTCAATACAATTTTCACAGGAAAAGAACAAAACAAGACTAAAGCTGGATAAACAAATTTACCTCCAATTCTCTAAAAATACATTAACCTAATTTTATGAGAATTTCATACAGAAATTTTTTCTATCTTTTGAGAGTAGCACCACTACAAGGCCTATCTGGTCTTCAGCAAAACCATATGAACCAGAGCACCAGCATGGTTTTCTCAATGCAGACAATTTGGTAGAGTGTCTCATTATCCTTTCTCTAAAGAAAAAGTTAACATTAAAGAAAGTGAATAAAATAAAAGGAAGCACAATAAAAACAAGAACTGCCCCTTCCCCTAGATAAATCAATCTTCCATTAGTGCTTACCAGAGGTAACAAAATATGAGTGAGAACTTGCCCTCTAGACACAATGGAAAACCGAGCTCAACATAAAGTTTCTTTTCCACTGTCTCTTTTTTTCCAACTCTTGGAAGTTCATACCAGTCCTAAAACCTTGTGAATGCATATCCATGTTGCATCTTAACAGCAGCCTTCCCTTAATTTATGCCATTTCCACAAATTCCCTTTTCCATCCAGTAGTTCTAGGGTGGAAAATAATGGCTCATACCTATTATTTATAAAAAGTTGCATAGAATTTCAAAAAGCACATTACTTGATGCCTCAATTATCTTCAAATGAAATTCAACAGAAAAGGAGATAAAAAAGAAATTGCATAAATCACGACAAAAATTATTCTGTCCTTCAGTTCCTCTATATTCCTAACCAAACAACTCTTCAGCAAACTTCTCTTCAGTTTTAAGTTGCTCAACAATTCCTCCTGCCATTTGTGTCTCCCTGAAACACATCTTATCAGTTCCTACTTAGAAAAGATTAACAAAAGAACAGAATCCTCTTTAGTCCAAACTCTCTTTCCTGCCCAAAATCACCTTTTTCCCCATAAGAAAAATCTTCTAATCTCTAATCTGTGTTTTCTGATCTATCAATCTACCTGTGATATCATTACATTAATTTCATTAATTTTCTTTCCCTTCCTATTGGTTTCCCTTACTATCTTTTCTTCAGTGTACTCAAATTTTTTTTCTCTACCCCATAGGAAAAGGGAAAAAGGGGAGAGAAAGGAAAGAGGCTTCAGCTGCACTACCCATGTAGTAATTCATTTTCTCTGTAGTAGAGTGAGCTAAAGTTTTAACATCCTCACCTTTGCTGACCTCTCTCAGCTGGCCTGCCTCAGTTTACCCACAATGTTGACTGCTTTTATCAAGCTGTTTGCTAACAAGTGCCTTCCTGCTTCTCCCAACACTTTAAAGAGCTCTTTTAACACAAGCATTGCAACTTCCATCTGCATTAAAATCCCTGTTAAGAACAATGCTTTGTCATGATGCCTGCAAAACTGGAAACATCAATTCCCGTTGTTAGCCTGTGTCAGTGCATTTCAGTAGCTCCCTCTCTGCCTACACACATAGCACTTAGTTTCAACTAGTATCAGACAAGTTATGTGGTAGATCATCACAGATCATCACTCCAAAGTATTTACCAGACTGCCTTTGGCAAATATCCTGATCCAATCCAAGCAGGTGTTAAAAGAATAAAATAAAAGTATAGCTGCACAAATGACAAAATGCTTTTTCTGACACTATTGTCAGCTTCTTATAATCTGTATGAACTGCAATACTCTCAGAAAATTCACTTCAATTTCTGAAAACATGAAAAAAGTGTGGGTTTTCTTGTTATAAGCATGCCTGCTTTCCCTTGCTGAAATTCAGTCACTGAACTTTGATGGCCAGGTTCTAGATTATATCAAAGCCATATCCCTCCCAAGAGAAACAACTGTAAGTAAGAAATTACATGAAGTGTGAGGAGAGACAACAGCTGCCTCTTGATAAAAGAGTTCTATCCTTCACTCCTCTGAGATAAAACTCAGGGAAACAATTGATTACACATGATCTCTCTTATTCCATTTTTAAAAGGATGATCACTGAAAAAAAATACTGTCCAAATAAGCATTGTATAATTGATTTTAATATTTTCTTAATCCTCGCTGGTCTTATTTTAAAGTGAATTACAGGACATGCACATCTTCTCTTGTTTAGGGGTAAAGGATATGAATCTGCTCCTTCCTTGTTCATTGTCACATACCTTTGAGTGACTGTAACTGAATAAACTACATTGAAATAGTTTGCTTTTCAAATAAAGTGCAACTGTTACAAGAATGCATCCATCTAATCTGTACATATGAACCATTTTTATACATATTCATCCAGCTAATCTGTATTTTTATGCCAATAAAACATAACAATATCCTATTTTCCCCGTTATTAGAATAGACCTATACATCATTGATCATCTTTTAAGAGTCATTTGAATGAAATCCATGAAGTCTCTTACAGACTTGTTCAGAGTCAAAACAACTTCTCTCCTGTTATTAGAAAGACTTAAAACTTCAAAAGTAATTTCTGGTATTTAAAACTTGTCTTTCCCATGACACCAAAACTTAGTGCCACATTTGACTGCTCTCCTATAACAAAGACTGTGCACTTAGTCCTAGGAACTTGAACTGAAATACAGAGATCCAGAAACTGTTATTTCGTCCAAGAAAACATCCTTATAAATTATCAGACCAGAAAGAAATTTTACTTCTCTGCCCAAGTAACTTCATTTCCTGAATGTTCTATTAAGGAAGTCTGTACCAGTCTGTATCTTTATTAGCAGGTCTTGTCCTTGACAGTCAACTGAAAACTATCAAAATCCAAACTGCTTTTAAAGGACTCACAGGTGTATTGACAAGAACTTTCTCAGTTTTACTCTTTCTTTTTTAAGCAAGTGATACTTCCTGTAAAAGGCATGTGGTCCTGTCCTGCCTTTTCCACTTCTAAAGTGCAAAAGATGCATTTTTTGGAAAAAAAATCAAGCATACATCTGTGTTACCTACATCACAATTCATCTTTTTGTCATTGGACTATGAATATTTTCTGACACCACAACGATCCCTAATGTGACAACTTACTTTGAAGAACAACAACGGAAACAGACTTTTAAGAAATAGTCTCTTTGTCCTGAAAAACTACTAAGTGAGAAATTGTAACATATTTTATACCTTTTAAAGGGGGAACACCACAGATTCTTACAGCAGAGGGAATTATTAACTATTACCACTACACTTAAACACACACAAAAAAATTAGGCTTGTGTTAGTTCTACTGCAGATGATAAGGGTAATTTCACTATTATACAACCAAATTATTCTCAAAAAACTATATAATTTCACCAAAAAAAGTTACTTGCTCATTCTTCACTAAGTGTGACAAATGTACATCTGTACTGTTAACAAATATAAACCCTGCTATTTGGCAGTGGCAACTATTTTCTTCCTAGAGGATGTGTTTATACCCGACTATATTTTATGCTCGGCACATAGTGATGCAAGACAAACACAGTCAATGCTATTTTAATTTTCCCTAGACCATAGAAAACTGGTGTTGGATAACAGGGAAAGGTTAAGAGAGGAGAATAGAAAGGGAATGAACTTATGGACCACTTAGCAAGAAGCCCTGCACACCCTGAACAGCTCTGTGTGTGGTGAAGTTACACATTAACTTCCATATGGGTTCCACAAATGATAAATCAGTGATGGTGCAGAATTTTACCTCCACAGATGAAAATTGACTCTAACATAGCAAGTTCATTATAATTTTTTTTTCTGTGGCACATCATCCATTTGATCTCTGCATGGACAGGGGCATTTTTCTGGATCTCCTAATTATCTACACAATCAGTATCAGGTCCTATACAAGAGGTGAGGCCCTATCAATATGAGATGAAAGAGTCCTTTCAACAGAGGGTCAGAAGGACTATTTTGATCTCAGAAACATAATGTCTATGAGGAAAATGCAGCAACAGGTAGGCTAATTTACAGATCAAGAGTAATTCTGAAATTGCCTTGGGTAATAATTCTGTACCGATACCTTCACCTCAGAGACTGTCGTGCAAAGAGGAAATACACCTCCATCTGTCTTAACTAGCTCCCTTTTTTACTGTTGGAAGCAACTGAAACCTAGTTTTTGTAAAAAGATGGAATAGTAAGCAGGACTCTATGCCTCAAACAGTGGTGCAAAAAGCATTGGGAAAACCAAGTTTGGAACTGAAACCACAATCACTACAAAAGAAAATATTAAGTCAGTTTTCAGGCTGGGTATAGATTCCCACCAGTGCAGTGTTCCTAGTCAGCAGCCCCCTGGAGTGGTAGGCACCAGTCTCAGGCTGCCCCTGTGTGTTACACAGTACACTGGTCTAGTCTTCTCTACCACCAGCCAGAAAGTACATGAGAAACTGAACTAAAAAACCTGCAGAAGGGATGCATCCAACACAGCTGACACAGTGCAAGGACATTATTAAAAGGACAGATAATGAATTGATTTCTCCTGGTAATTGGAGAATTAATATCTTCCTTCTAAAGAAAGGCTAAAAGGTATCTGCCTTTAAACTTACTATGACCAGACAAAACATAAATAATGTTGCCATTTGTCTTAGGATAGACAGGCAGGAATTCAGTGTGGTAACAGGATTAAAGTCCAGTTGTAACATTAGGTTCTCATACTCTGAGGTTTGTCACAAGGTAGTAAATCTTTGGCACCTGAAAATGATTTCTGTGGCCTGAACTGCAAAGAGAAGTGATTCTTGAGCATTTGTTCTCTGAAACACGCCCACAAATAGACTGGAGGACCCAGGCTCTTGATGGTCCCTTTATCAGTCAGCTGCCCTGCCAAAAACAGATACAATTGTCTCTATCCAGGTAAAGGTGTTGAGTCTTCTCATGCCATATCAGTAGCCTGTCTAGGTGGCTTGCTCAAAACCCTTTATCTCTGAGGGAAAAGGGAATAAGTTCCCTTGTTCCCAAGGTTAATGAAGAATCAATTTCCTTCAAGACAGATTTTTACAGGGCGGGTCTCCAAAAACACTCATAATGGGAGGTAGAGCAGAAAAGTGGGGCTTCTAGAGAATAGAAAAGCAAACTGGATCAAGTAACTTGTGCTGAGTGTCTAAAATGAAGTTTGATGAAAGAGAACTAACATGTTTTTGAAAGAGTCAAGGAAGATAGTACTAGAGGGAGGAAGAGAAAGTTAGCAGCTTCTAAAAATACTGATGTTTCCTTTACTGTTGGAAAAAGACTGTATCCAAAGACCTTGCTACCATCCAAAATGGGTTCAGTAACTCTACCTACCATATTGACTTACAGCCAACTATTAGCAGTTTCAATTTCCTCTGTGATTGCAAACAGGGACTTGAAATTTAAGATTTAGAAAGGCTCTCAAACCCGTATACCCTAGCCATCCCAAAAATTTTTATTTCCAGCCAGCACTATCCAGAAGGTGATGTGTACTTGTTTCTCTGACATTCCTTAATTTCAAGGTTTAGAATAAAAACCAAAATGCAACCAAAATTGCTTGTTGAAACAGGCTCCAGATCTTGTGGCTGCTACTCAGGATTCAGTGCTGCTGAAAATAAGAGAATAAAGACCTATGTCTAATCAATGCCTCCTCCCTTCAAACTAAGTTGTTCTTCAAAGACAATACATAGTAGCAAGATGTTACTGTAGTGCAGAGTGGCTGCAAGAGGTGGGAAATCCCTCTGAAAACTCTTTAAAACTTTCTTCATGGTAGGAAGAAATGGTAGGACTGAAGGGCCTTTTAAAGCCCTTTAGGTTGACTAGAAAGTTATGTCAGTATGAGGTGTGTACTGTGTCAATTAGAAATCTTGAATGCTGACAAGTGTGGAAATAAGGGCTAATTCAGCATCCACAGAATTCTTAGCATTAAGTAAAAAATTAGGCTTTCATATCAGTACTGGAGTTGTTTTTGGCAGCCCCTGAGGAGAGGGAGAGTGACATTTCTGAGCACCACAACCAGTACTGTTGACTGAAGCCAGGCAGAGCAAAAACACAAGGGGAACCAAAGCAATGTCTTGATGTCCATCTTCTTTTCAATCCTTGAGGAGTGTGGTGCTTGAGTGCCAGCTAATGGGAAAGATGAGGTGGCATACTCTGGGATGCCACTTCTGCTTACATAGTAGGAAACAGCCAGTTTTGGTGCCCACCTCAACCAGTTCTGAGGTCTATACACTCAATTGCTTTTACCAGAAATATCTAAAATTCCAACTCCCTCTCCCTGCAGCCGGGGAATTCGGATAAAACCCATCAAACTCAGTACCCTCCTATTCCCCCTCGCCTCCACTGAGGCTATATAAATGCTAGTTACACAGCTCAGTTAAGCAGGATCATATGTTCCAAGTGACAGACAGATGGAAGATTATTTTTGAAGAAATCATCGGAAGATAAAAACTTTAACAGAGGAAGGCAAACATGAGAAGGAAAACGCATGGTAGAAGCCTTTTTAAACACTAAGAAGCAGAGCATCAATTTATATACAATCACCACAAAGAATAGCAGCACATTCCATTCTGAATAACAGCTATAGATTATTAATCAGGCAGACTGTCAGTCTAAAATTAAATGGAAAAGAAGCATTTTATACAGTATTATAAGAAAATATTCTAAATCATACCTCTGGTGCCAGGTATTCGGGAGTACCACAGAATGTTTTCATAGTTGCTGCGTCTGTGATTCCTTCTTTGCAAAGTCCAAAATCTGTAATTTTTATGTGTCCATCTTTATCCAACATTAGATTTTCTAACTGTGTGTTGGGGAGAAAAATATTCCCTTAGTATTTCTTAACAGGACCGATTGATGTATAACATCAATTTTGTAAAAAAGGAGTTATTCCTTGCAACTGAATGTAACTCATTTGTAATTGAAAAAAAATACAGCATCTACTATATTACAGCATTTAATAGTGTTGACTGCCACACAAGTTACATAATTAGTTAATACTTTAATACAGTTTACAATAGTAAATCTCAGGTCAATGACTTCAGAGGTTTCCTTTGCTCTAACATGACAGCCACTGATCAAGATACCTTTTACCTTCTATACTGTCATGAAACAGCCTGTATCCATAAATCCTTAAAATACCTCCAACTTCCAGAACCTTTTCAATTTTTTTTCAGTTTTTTGCAGACTGGGGATAGGGTAGCTACTGATAAAAAAACCCCTGAGGTAAATTCCTCCTTGTCTACTTGCAAAGGACACTTCTTAAATTGTGAATATATACCTTTGCATGCTTTGCATTGCTTTTTAAATATATGACCCTTGCTTCAAAATGTGAAAACATTCAGAATAATGGCTAATAACACTTTCCCAAAAGGTTTTAATTAGCTGTACTTAAAATACAGATAGAACTGAAACTAAGGAAAACATTCTTAACAACTTTCAACAGAAAACTGTTTGGTTTTCTACAAATTACAAGTTATGTAGTGAAAATACAAACATAGAACAACCATAGCCCTGTCATTCTAAGTCTGCATAAAGCCTGAAATACAATCAAAGGTAGAGATTTCCTGCTGAGCCTAGGTATGCTACAAAGAAAATGCAAAGTAGACAAAACGAGAAATAGAAGATTAATTATGTAAATTCCTCTTTCCTTATTATTTAGAAATTAAATAAAAAACTATCATCTATCATTCCTTGACCAGACAATTCTATATTTTCACAACATTTCACATTAGTACAACAGATTCTGCTACAAACAGGTAGTTCAGTATTTTGTTTTCTGTTTGCCTCCCTGAGCAGAACTTGCCTACCATTGCCTCCTTCTCCTCGGTTCCTGTACAAAGAATTGCATGAATGAATTCCACTACTGTGCACGTACAACAGGAAAGCACAATTTCCTGTACATGAAATTAAAGGCTTGACACAGAAATAAAATTGTCTCATCACGGACTTTAGATGTTCCTCCTACACAAGTTAGAAAACGTTCCTGTTGAAAACAGAGGTTATTTTTCTGTAGAACATGGTCATAGTGTGTCACAGAGCACCTGGAGCAACAGACTACCAGGAAAGTGTATACACTGACATATCTAAAACAAACTACATTCCAATAAGAGGAATCTTTCCCGAGATACAAAAGACAAAATAATTTTGAAATAAATCCTGAGATAAATTCTTTTTCTGTTGAAGTATTCTGAATTCTTTTAAATGTTTCCAATGCATACAGAAACACCTCTTTGCTGAGATAAAAAGAATGCAGTGACAGTGCTCCAATTCACCACTTCCCTTGTTTGGGGACGTAGAGAATTGTATTTGAGATTTGTGCTGAGATCTAAGTTAAGTTCTGAGTAACAGGGCAGGGGGTAGGGAGCATGAGGATCAGAAGTTTCAATCTCCTTCAAGTGTTGCTACTACAGTATCCTGTTTCATTTCATAATCAAGTTAAAGTCAGGGAACGTACCCATCTAGAGACTACTATATCAACTTCCTCCAGCACACACAGAACTTAAAACTGAACACAGATTTTTTTTCCCATTAACTCTGAATAGTGCAACTTTATAATTACTTTGTGTTTGTCCCCATAGTCTCAGCAAAAACAAAAATTTGATTACTTTTTTTCTTTCTTTTTTTACCTTGAGATCACGGTACACAATCTTCCCAGAATGCAGATAGTCCAGGGCAGAGACAATTTCTGCACCATAGAAGCGTGTGCGGTCCTCTGAGAACACCCGCTCTCTCGACAAATGGAAAAACAGCTGCAGGGTAAACAGCAGGGACAGGATTGTAATAATTACTGATTTAGTGGGGGAAATTAACACAAACATAAAACACCTCTCATCACCATATTGTGATGATAGATAGTGTACTCTCAGTGGACACTCAGCACTCTTAGACAGCAGCTGGCTTATCTTTTCCAGGTTTCCAAAGGGAGAAAGCGAGCTGTTAAATCAGCGTTTTAATCAATATACCAATCTTGTTTAAGGCATTCTGCTTGCTACTCATTTAACCTTCAGTTACCAGAGGAAAAAAAAAAAAGAAGTACACAACAGCATCATTCTGTACTCCTCCCTCTGCTACCTCCTCAGATTTTAGCTTTAAGCCACTGAGAAATATCACTAAAATATATAGATTTTGGTTCTGCCTCATGTTTGTCAGTCCTTTAGCCACTTTTCTTTGAGCTGAAAAAGATCTAGTTCTTCAATACACTTGGCCTGAGTGGGGAACTGTCATTTTACAAACCACACATTCATACTGCTAAGCAGTAGTAGTCACTAGAAAAAGCAAATCAACAATGCTTAGGGCTTATAAAAACAAATCTATGTACTTAGTGTATTTCTCTGCTACAATGTAAATATTGGTTTGGGTGTTTTGTCTCTTCTTTAATACTTTTTAAGTAACAGCATTTTGCAGGCACTTTAAAGTCTTTCAGCAAAAAATAATAGTCATTATGTACTGCCAGTAATTTCAGCTGCAGTGAAAAAGTGTAAGATGAAGCTCTGTAAGCTTGTCAGTATCTTAATGGATAAAACATCACCCTCAGAACCTGGAAAAACATCTAAAAAAGCACATTTTAGCTATTCAATTCAAATGTTTTCTAAAAGGGCGAGTTTTGATTACTGTTTAAGCAAGTTTGTGTAATTCCTCAAGCCAAGATTAGTGAGTATATTTCTATATTCTTCTTAAGACCAAATTGGCCATGTTATAATGTTTTTGGCTTCACCCCAGCAGCAAACACTCAACAAAACGGAAATTTAAAAATGTTATTGTTTATAAATTAAACATAGACAATGAAATCCGCAACAACTATGCACGCAGGTTTGGGTTTGTTTTTTTTTCCCACTGCATAACGTATCGAATAGATGAGAATTCTGAAATGGCAAGGTACATTAAAAAAAAACCCAAAAGCTATCCAATAAAAAGAAGCCAATGATGTGCTTAATCTGTCTGTATCACATCCTATTTTATGCCTTAGAAAACCTACTCTATTCACATGGCCCAGAACAGTGCAGGAATTACAGCAGTTGTTTTCAGTGGGTGGACTTCTGGACATGGCACTTGAGGATAGGGTTTAGGGGCAATTCTGGTGGTGCTGGGTTGATGGTTGGACTAAACAATATTGAAGGTTGCTTCAAACTTTGATAATTCTGTGACTTTTCAAAGCATAAGTAAAAAGTCACTGCTGTGAACTAGAAACCAACTTCTTTTCTCAGAGCTGTAATTCGTAATAAGAGGTGTATCGCTTTTGTCTTAGCCTAAACAAAATTCTCAGTAAACTGAGCCTTTTGGTAGAATAGATCTGTATAAGCAGAGACTTCACAGAATACAGAAACTGCACTATGATTTAAAGAAGATACTTAAAATTTTGTTCATTGTATCTGGATTCTCCTTTCAACTACCTTTCCAGTGCTCAAGACACCCTGTATAAAAATGGCCAACCTGCATGACAAGGGGGAATCTTTATTTTGCAGGTGTGCCTGTTGCTCCTGTTGCTCACCTGTTCAGGCACCCAGTCCCTGGTGGGACATGAGCCCTCTCTGTAGTGACTTGCTCTCTGTACTGATGGCTCACTAGTGGTCAGTGCAATCACAAGACCCATCCACACTAAGCAACCAAGTCTGACTTCATGAAATGCCTCATGTATTACCAGACTGGGAAAAGAACAAGTACACTTCCCAGTTGGTGTGGTCCTTCCCACATATTTCTGTAGTATTTAAATAGAAAGCAAAGACCACTAAGAAGAATCTCATTCACATAAAGCAAAATACAAAATCTATGTAATTTATTCCTTTATGTCTGTTTCATGGTCTCTTTCATAAATAATGAACTAGTGCTACTCATTTTTAAGAGTGGGGTTTGTTTTGTTTTTTTGTTGTTGTTGTTTGGACAGAGTAAAAGTAATTAAAAATATAGGTCAACACTCCGAAAATTTGTAACTTCCAGTCAGCCCTACATTTCATATCTATTCTAAAGGACTATTGCAATTTTCTGTTTGAAAGAGACTAATCTAGTAGCTGAACAGCAGCCTTAGAAAATTCTAAAACTTCAGGATACTTGTGTTGTTTTAGTTTCCATTTAAAAAGTGTCCCAAACCTGAATCTGAAAGTTGATAGCCTGACAAATTAACATACAAAAAAATTTACTTTCCTTAGTGTTTATTTCCAACAAGATTATTGATATTAATTAAAAATACGAACTTCAAAGAAAAATGACCAGCTAGAAACAACTAACGACAGTTGTGTTTGTTGAAGAAACTGTGAGCTTCTGAGTCAGCTTATTTTAATGTATATGTGACACTACAGTCACTCTTCTTCACATTATTATAGCACCTAACAGAGCTGTCACCAAACCATACTTGCTAGTTTTGAATGAAGAACATACATTTAGATACAAAAATGCACATTAAAGGCACATTCATACACTCAGATATATGCTAAAGATATTAAGCAGATTCTAAAATTATAATAGGGAAAGCAGGGAGATTACAGGGGGATTACTGCATAATTTTCAGCTAATTATTTAGCTGGTTGACTATTTCAGAATAATTCTGCCACTGCGTTCTATTTACAATTGTCTGAACAAGATTGTATTTATTAAGTCAAAGAAGGAAAAGAAGAAATGTGATGGAAGGTTAAGAAATGGTTTCCAACATTTTCACTATTTATTGATTTACAGTTATTTAATATGTGCAATAAAATCACTGGAATTGCAATAGAAATAGATTTGGCACAAAGAAAGCCATTTTGCACATAACATTTTTGATGGCATACACGAGGGTGCTATTGTTACAGTGAAGACTGGAGCTACAAATTTCCTGGTATGCCTTTAAAAACTGAACAACAATGCTGTCATGGGGTTTTTCCTAATAAAAAAATTTAATGGAAAAATTTAAGCGAAGATCAAACATAGAAATATATTCAGCTGCAGATCCAAGCATGCCAAATATATAAAAGACACAGCCTTGTATCAATTGATATGTTAAAGTTGTACACACACTAGTGACCTACTTAGCATGTTATAAGTTGAATGTTTGGCTCTTGCTGCTGTGTTCTGGGTTTGCTCAGCTCTGCATTTTGTATTTGAGTGTTGGTTTTGCAAAATACTTGAAGTAGCAAGTATTTGAAATTCCAAATTATTTATTTATTGTTTCAGACTTTGTATTGCTTCTTGGCACATTCTATACCCAAAGAAATACAGCACCCTTATCATGGACTATCACAATTTAAGGCTAAGGAACATTCTCTTGTTTACTTATTTTTTATTAAGTAGGTTGTAAATCCTCTGTCTTATTTTTTTTTTTTCCTAGACAGTAATAGTACTTGTTCAATTACAACAAGCCATTTAGTTCTCTCCTGCTTATTGAATTGAAGAGCTGTGAAACAAAAATGCCATGAGGAACAGAGATTCAGAATTCTTACGTGGAGAACCATCTGAACAAATTTTAGGGTCTAATTTTATTCTACACATAATTACCAATTAAGTTTGTTACAAAGTACGGAATCTGGAATTATCCTTAAATGCAGAGTGAGGAAGTTAATCAACTTATTAGCCAGCTGAATCAGTGTACTCTGCAGAGTAATGTATGTCATAGACTTAAACATAAAACATTTTTAACCTTTAAAGCAAAATACTAGAAATAAAAACTGGGAAACATACACTCCAAAGTATTTCCCAAAAATAAAGAGCCATTTGGTCAACTCAGCTAAGCCAGATGAATATTCTTTTTCTAAAAACCAAACTTCAATTTCTTAATGCTACTTTAACATAATTCCTTCAGTACAACAAAGGTATTGAGAAGTAATTACAGTGGCAGACTTATCCTTCTAGCTATACACTGCAACATAGTTTATGATCAATAGACATTGGTAAACATTTCACCCACAGAGTCTAAAAGTAAAATCAAATGAAGACAAAATTAAGCTTTTGGCCCACAACAATTATTTCAAGATTGGGTGTTTGGCAGCAGAAAAAACATTCTCAGTATAAGGAAAACATATTCAATATTTTCATCTGAATAATCTGTTTAGGAAAAAAAATCCTCTAATGGTTTCCTTTAGTACATTAAAATACATAACATGCTGGGGTTATTTTAATGGAATCCAAAGGAGAACTCTTTACAGTAATGCTTCATGCACAGTACAAGAGCACACACACAGACCAGTAAAACAGCTGCAGTTACATTTTCATTGTAACATGTTCTCTTATTAACTGAGCCCGACTTGAAGTTAAATAGGCAAGGTAGGGCAAAGATAAATTGTTACTGTTATGGAGGGATATCAACTTCACCATGGATCTAGATTTTTAATAGATGCAAAAGATTCTTGCTTACAGTCATTTAACACAACTACTTCTCCTCCAGTATGAAGTTCTGTGCCCCTTTCCTTGATTGTTTTCCTTTCTACTCATAGAAAGAGGAAGCAAAGACTCCTACTACTGACCAGTTTTTATTACTGTACTAGGGCAGAAGCCTAAATTGTGGCATTTTCTTGCTTTCACCTGGGTAGGAGACAAGAATATGTATCCAGCCTTCAAAAACTCCTTCATGAGGAGAATTGTTTGAGTAATAGTGCTCCTGAAAGACATAATCTATGAAAATTCCCGACAAATTGATTCAGACACAACAGTTTACCTAAAAAGAAATATGTCATCTGAATGAATTTTAAACTGAAAACACACTGAAGGTAGCACAGCAATGGAGAAAATCAAAAGCAATATGGTACATCTATGGTCAATTCCCCACTAAAAGGATAAAACTAAAAGAAAGATGAGTTTTCAACACCTCCAACAGTCAGAATACATAGGGAAATGTAATTTCCTTGGAACACAGACAGAATAGTAGATAGAAGCAGCAAAAGAAAAAGGTCTGTGTATCATATAAGCTAAAAGACTGGCTAAATTTTGAGCAACTTATTTTCAGTAACTCTGAGTTAATAACAAGGCTATTTTTACAAATATTAAATCCTCTGTATTTTTTGGAAGACTCTGACTAAAGTCTGAAATTCACAAGAAAATTTGGTAAGATTAAAGATTTTCCTATTATAAAAGACAATTTGTCCAACTCACTATTCCAGATCTCTAGTCCAAGAGAAGCACATGTGCAAATCAAGAGAGTTTCCTCAAAGAACACTGCCTACTCTCAAAAAGCCATTTTTTCCCACTGTGGCAAAACTTCAGAGTTAGCTTTGTTGAATTAGAGAACCATCAGCAAAGTACATGAGCAACACTGACAAACAGCAGCATCATACCTGGCAGAAAATAGCCCAATCCTGGCACGAGTACACTGGAATTGCTGAAATCCCCAAAGCAAAAGCAGGCTGCCACCCACAAACCCATGACACACAACACTTGCAGTCATAGCCATGAAGTTGCACCACCCAATGCAGAGAAATGCATGGACTAAACTACAATTGACCAAAATACAGTCAGAGCATCCTCAGTCATAAGAAAGGAGTTGAAAACGTCCTCTGTGGGCTCTGCTCTGCATCCAAACAGGATGGAAAAGTACCTTTCAAAAAGACAAATAGCTACATTACAGGATGATGTTAAAAACATACTGTCAAACTGTCTCCCAGATATTATAATGCAGTAAGACAGAGGAAAAGCATGAAGAATTAACTAGTTTATAAGACAATACTTAAAACTCATTGCAGACAGCATTGACTTCATATTGGTGATATAAATTCAATGTCAAATAAGCCAGCTAAGTGTCCAAGAAAAGGCTGTTATCCCTTTACTGCTGAGGGAGATTTTTGTATCTGGTTCAACACCTGTGATGTGCAGAACTGGGTTTATACATTGAGTTAAACAAGCCATCCTCCCATATGAGAACCCTATAGCACCACATTTAGGCATGGCTGGTAGAGGATGGTCAAGGACAAGTTGGGATCCAATGGACTGCAGGCATTGGGTTTATAGCTAAGCACATTTTTATTGCAGGGGAAGACAGCTAAAACATAATGCAAAACACCATGTATCATGCCACAGCAATTCTTGAATGAAGAAAGGTTTTTAATAAAAATTCCTAGTGGAAACACTTAGTCTTTCAACATTGCCATGAAGCTTATAGTTGACAAAACAGGGAAAATCCCCCAGTTCATATTGTAACAAGACACAGTCTGAATAGCAAACAGCATCTAAAAGGTAGATAAAAGCCCTCTTCTTTGATTGCAGTTCTCTAATTCCATTTGCTGGGTATCATTTTTGATATTTCATTCTTTAGTAAACAGCTGGAGGACAGCAATGGCTCCAAAGCTAACAACACTCTAAGAAGTTTAGCACTTTAGCTGAAATTTCCAGAGTACACAGCAAGTGAAGTGGAGGCAAGCAAAGAAAATATGAATGCTCTACTCTTTTCCAATAGATATTTGTAATAGTAATAGCAGAAAGAGCACACATTTCATATTAGAACAAAAGTAACACTCATCAACGTTATTTTTGCTTGTTTACACTGGATTATGACTGTTTCATGCCAGAACATGCTATAATATGCTTAAATAAAAAGAACAATAAGCAAGTATATGTAATTATTTTTCTAGCATTATCTCTTGCTATACAGAAGTCTAATTTTTTCAGAAGAGGAACAAGTTTTGATAGAAAAGTTATAAAAACGGGTCAACTGTTTTTTTTAATAAAACAGGGTTTTTTATAAAAGCCCTTTAATGATACTAGAAAGCAAAAAGGCATAGAAAAAATATAACCTAAAAAGTGCAATCCAGTGACAGCCTTACTGTTACAAGTGCAGAACATCTTTCTTAAACTTACCTCTCCACCGTTAACATACTCCATCACAAAACACAAACGATCCTTTGTCTGGAAGGAGTATTTCAAGGACTTGCAAAGAAAACAGCAAAATCAAACCAATTATTATATTATATTAACCCAATTGCTTGCACTTAAACTGTAACAAAATTTTATCTTTTTAAGTAGAAAATTCTGATTTTGGTAAGAATTTTAAAGAGTAATTAAAAGTGTTATTTTTTATCTGGAGCTTGAGATGAAATAACACAAAAACTTTCAAGTGTTTCTTCATCTCTGCTTCATGCCCACTGATATGAAAACATCATGCATATTACAATAAAGTATTAAATGGCTACTAAAAACCACAATTTCATACTTCATTTCTTACTGCTATACACATTACCAGCTATTTCCACTCACTCTACTTTATGATGTCCACTTCCACAGTGCCCATGAAGAGAGAGATCATCATATTCTTTTTCAAATGAAATCTTAGAAGTCATCTTAACATCCAGCATGCTTTCATTTCCAAAGCAAGAACTGTCTAGTTTCATATTATGGAATGTTAAGAATGCTAAGTGCCAAATTAATATATTAATTTCCATATAATTTTAAAGTTGCAACAGATGTTATGATCTTAATTAAAATTTTTGATTTATCAACGTTGACTTATCAATGATACCACAGAAAATCTACAGATATAAAGACGGCCTAAAAAAATGAAATGTAGTAGAACAACATGTGACTAAACTGCATGTCTCAATATAAAACTTGCTGAAGAATAACAGAAAGATAAGAAGATACAAATGCAGTACCATTTTGCATTTTTGATGGGAGGTACCCCTACTCCAGCTTACCATTACACTCTAATTCAAGAAACACTGCAGGATCTCTCTCATCTTTACTGGATTTCCAAGAATATATTGGCCCACCAATGCAAATGCAATCTTCTGCTTTCCAAAACTGTTAAGTTTTTCTAAATAGGAAAGCTTCCATGCTATACTTTGAAATTTTAATACAAAAAAATTCCCTGTCTCATAAAGCATGTTCATTATATTTTGAAATAAGGGGGAGTATTTTTTAATATATTCTCAAACAAGAGGAATCAGAATTACTTTAAAGTTAAATCAATTAATCATAATTTGTCATGAGTCCCAAAATTTTCACCTTTTCAGTCTTTCCTTCTATTAAATATTAACCATATGAAGACAAAGGTAATGGGGTTTCAGTTTTGTGGCTCTTTAAGCTACTTATTTTGAATAAATAGTTATTTTTATTGTTTTAGTGCATTCTTGCTGAAATTTTCTTGGTAAAAAATGCTTACACCTCTGTGAAATTAATAACTTTTATTTTAGAAGTGTTTATATAAAAAACTGCAAAAAATTGCATAACAATTACACAGTTCTACAATTAAATTTATTTTCAGTACAGTAAAGCTTTACAAATTTATTAGAAACTTTATTTCTGAATTCTTAATTATATATCCTGATAAAGGATATCATAAGCACCAGATAGCTATTGATTGTTTCCAAATCATCAATGGAAAGAATTCAAAATTTGTAAAATATGTTCAAATAAAGGATGTTAAATATTACCTGCTAATGTACTTAAAACTAATTCCCAATACTTACTGTTAAAAAAGGGTGTCTGGTGTTTTTCAATACTCTGCTTTCTGTAAGAGTATGAGCCACTTCATCCTGAGAAATAGAGAGGAGAAGAAGTAGGTCTGAATTAAGATATACCATTTTTATTAAATTAATTAAAAGGAAAAGGTCAACATTTTCAAAAAGAGAAAGCTAGTGTGTTTTTGAAAAATGAATGAATCTTCACATTTTTTAAGGAAATATTTAACAAGAAACTGATTTAAGATATTGTATTTTGTTTTCTTTTTTTCTTGCTTTAAAATGAAGTCTTTACATACAATTCAGAGAAGAAAGAAATTATAATATTGGATTTGATAGCTTAAAAACATAAGTCATCACAACTTCACAGTTCTGGTATGAATCACCTGAACAATGTATCTGCAGAGAGACTAAACCAATGTGCAAGACACATACACACAGAGTAACTGACAGGCAAATACAAAACCCAGTCTCATTTAGCCAAGTGTTCACTAAAGTCAAGTTTTCTGCTTTTAAATTTTCACTTGGTTTGGTGCTGGTTTTGTTTTTATCCACCCAAGCTGTCCTTAGGAGCCCAGTGGTGAGCACTGCTCGTCTGACCAGGCTGAGCATTCCTAAGGACATTGGCCTTGTCCTTGGGAATGGGAGACGTCCACACAACCCCCAACTCATTTCCAGCCACAAATTGGAAAAGGGGCCCTTTGGAGAGAGTCAGTGACACTGTCCTGTCTGCGAGCCTGAACGGGAAAGAGAAAAACAAGCTCTGTACCAAAGTGAGAGAAGGAAACTAAGCCAGTGGCTGTGGATGTTTGCTTCCTGGCAAGCCCATCCATGTTTGCTCCCGGCTCCCTCCACAGGCCCTCCCACAGCCCCTGGGGTGGGCAGCGTGCAGGGGACAAAGAGGGAGCCTGGGGGTGACAACGAGTGCCAGGGGAGTGACTGTGGCCCCTGACAGCCCCAGGCTGCAGAGACCAGAGCCGGGCAGAGACAGGCAGGGCCGGGCAGGGCCGGGCAGGGCAGGGCAGGGCCGGGCCGGGCCGGGCAGGGCAGGGCAGAGCTGAGGGGACCACGATGGCGGGCAGAGGGCTGACCCTGAGCTGCGACACCCGCAGCTCCTGAGGGCTAGGGAGAAGGGCACAGCTCTCAGGGGGTTCACAGTATGAATACACAGCCATTTTATACAATTCTGCATGTAATGCAGGCTTTGAATCCCCCGGCCCAGGTTGCCAGGGACCAGGCCTGAAGCACCCAGGAGCCACTGGGAGGGTGACACCATTTTCTGTAGTGCTGAGCTTCACGTCACACAGAACTAAAGACTACCCTGGTGTGACTCAAACTTCAACTGTAATCCTACAGAAGTAAATACATTTAGTCAGAGTACACGTTATTATTGCCACACATAACACCAATATAACATTATTGTACTACACACATGCTTATCAGACTATGCTCTGAAGATAAGGTATTATTAAACTAGAAAGTAAACACAGATGTCAGGAGTTTTAAATTAGATTTTAAAAATTGTCAAAATAGGAAGTTGAACAACAACAACAGAGTCAGTGGTAGTAAATTATGATGCCATTTAGTTGAAGAGCAGTGCAACATTAAGTATATACACTACAACGACATACAGGGGGAAACACAAAAACAAAAACAACACCACCCCCCCCCAAAAAAAAAAGAAACAAAACCAACAAGAACAAAAAAATAACTTTAAGGAGAAAAACAAGCATAAAGGTTCATTTATTTGTTTATTTTTAAATCTCTGTGGTTCACCAGATATATGGCATAAAAAGCTGGCAATGGTCAGTTTTTCTGGAATTGTTTCATGAGTCTGTAATACTGGTAGTAATTTCCATGTAAGTGTAGTATTAATCTGTCATGTAAACAGGATAAACAGATTTAATCTGAACTGGACAGATGCTATACAGCTGTCAATGCACCACTTTTCTGCTTCATACTGTGCTTAGGGGTATAACCTACTATAGGGCTACTTTTTTCACAGGTAGGTGGCAACAGGACAAACAAGAGGAAATGGAGATATAAATGAAATTTTAGGAAGAAATTCTTTACTGAGAGAGTGGTGAGACACTGGGAACAGGCTGCCCAGAGAAACTGTGCATGTCCCATCCCTGGAGGTGATCAAGGCCAGGTTGGATGGGGCTTTCAGGAACTTGGTGTAGTGGAAGGTGTCCCTGCCCACAGCAGGGGGATTGGAACAAGATGATCTTTTAGGTGCCTTCCAACCAAAGCCATCTTGTGATTCTAGAGTGTATATTACATCACTTACATGCTGAATTTGGACTGCAGATCTATTCTACCTAGTGACCATATCCATAGCACTGATCTCTAGAGTTAAATGCTATTGAAAAGCCCCATAGAATGCTCACAGCCTGACTGGGCTAGACAGCTAAATTCAAACTTATACAGTTCCATCTCTAACTTCTTCAAAACTTCTCTCCCTTAATACATCTATAAACAAGATTTTTTTGCTCACCTTAGACAAAGTTACCCAATAATCAGCTTAAATCAATTCTAAAACGTCAGTGATATTGTAGCAGACAACAAAGTAATTAGAAAAACCCTAAAATCTAAAAATCTGTTTGGTATGTTATTAATACCAAGAAACAAGCTGAAATGCTCTGAAGGCTGCAAGAATACAAACAAGCAGCTGCAGCAAAGGAGCTCACAAGATCATCTGAGAATGCCCAGATGCCAGGGGTGAGCAGAACACTGGTCAAGGATGTCAGGCTGGAGCCTGAGGCTCAGCACACAGCAACCAGACAGGCTCTGAGCCCCACAGGGCAAAGCACAGAGATTGCTGCCAGGTCTAACAAGGAGGGCCACTGAGGTGCTCCTTCCCATGCAGAATCAGGGGAGTACAGCAGCAATACCCTCTGCTCTTCTGGATCTCCTGACAATGAACAGAGGGCACTCTGCTGCTGTTAGCCCAAACCATGCACACGCTGACCAGGCTGCCACTGCACACAAGACAGCTGCTGAGGGCACGAAGAACTCATAGGTCAGTCTCTTCACTGCTGAAGACATAAATTTAAGTATCTCCCTCTGTAGCAGGGCTAGTTTTAATGATATTCAAAGAAATATAATTGTCTTTGAGCCTCCACTCCTCTGCCAAATTTAATTGCAACTCATCTACACATTCTAAAGCTATTAGAAAGTGAGTGACAGACAATGAATACAGACTGTAAAACTCTTGTAAGCCCGTTTTCATAGGTCAATAGGAAAATAATACAAATCTGAAGGATATTTTAATATTTAATATATGTAAAACAGCATTTACCCATTCACATTCAGTTTTTATGGATACTGATACTGCATTCAAAAATATCAGTCGGACCCACATCCCTCAAAACATCCTCATTTAATAATTGGGATTATTTTTAATTGTGTCTTATGTTTCTATATGCATGTGGGTTTCTTGCTTTCAACTTGTTCTGTGGAAGTGGGATTCAATGCTTCAGAACTGCTAGAAACAAGGCTCAGAGTAGATTATCGTTATTTAAGCTTGAGTGATATTGTAACCAAGCACAAGAGCCAGTGACACTAATCTAGTTTAATTGATTGGACAATGACAGTTTAAACCATAACTACAGATATTAGCTTCAGACTTTCCTTATTTCTCAGAAACTGAAAAAATGGAATCATTAGTCCATGCATATCACTCTTTTACAATATAGCAGGAACAGAGCACAGGCCCATTACATTAAATGTGTTCTCTGAATAAACCTGTGATTGACTCAGAAAAAAAGTGAAGTATCCAATATGCCCCACAATGTACTTTTTGTTGTATCAACTCAGATTGCATTATCCTCCTGGTCAATAAACCCTCTCAGTGTTTCAGCACATTCTAGATTATAAAATACTGGGAAAAGGCATGCAAAATGGTTATACGTGAGTTTTTTTGCATTCTTGTTTTCTGAAGATGCACACAAACTTCTATCAAACTAAGTTATCATAAAAAATCAATACACCTTATGTATTAAATATGATTATTCCATTCTTTAAAATGACCCAATATTAAAAATATAGCCTTTCTTACCTTTGCAATAATTACTTCTTTTTTCAAAATCTTCATAGCGTAGTATTTGCCACTAGCCTTCTCTCGGACCAGGATAACTTTGCCAAATGTGCCTTTGCCCAGTAGTTTTAAGTAGTCAAAATCATTCATTGTCTATATGGAGCAAAGAACAAGGATTAGCAAGACTTAGGTTATCCAGTTCCAACATATAACCAAACCCTGTTACTGATAAAATAAGAACAGTTTACAAAAATAGGTTTGTAATCATAGAATTGTTTATGTTGTGAAAGACCTTTAAGATTGTCAAGTCCTGCTGTTAATCCAACACTACCAAGTCTGCCACTAGTCCCTAAATGCCACATCTACATGTCTTCTAAATAGGTATGGTGACTGCCATTTTCCTGGACATCCTGTTTCAATGATTGACAACTCTTTCAATGGAGAAATTTTTCCTAATATCCACTCTAAACCTCCCCTGGAACAACTTGAGGCCACTCTCATTCTATCCCTTCTTACTCGGGAAAAGAGACCAATCCCCCTTCTCTGGCTATACCCTCCCTTCAGGCAGTTGTAGACAACAATAAGGTCCCCTCTGAGACTTTCTCCAGGCTAAACATCCCCAGCTCCCTCAGCTCCTCCTCATAAAACTTTGCCCTGCACACTTTGCCAGCTCTGTTGCCCCTCTCTGGACAAATTACAGCGTGGATCAAATCACTGAACCTTTCCTCTTGGATTATAGGGGTATCATTCTGCTTCCCCTCCCTGTCTTCCAGTTCAGGGAAGGGCTGAGTGCCCAGACAACACTGGTCTTGCTGCTGTTGACCGAGGCAAAGAACTGCTGTCATTAAACCACCAGGATAAACAGTTCAGTAGTATTATTATAATTCTCTAAAGCCAAGTACTGGACACACGTTTATATTTATGAAGCACACACAGTACAAAGCCTTAGCCTAAAGCAGCATTTCAAGAATGCACCACATTTCAGAAAGTTAATCAACTCCTGCATTACCAGGGACACAAACATGGTGTATCAATAGGTTTTGCATAACACCAACCACTGCACTGATGGCTTTTTTGAAGCATACATGATCCTCACTGAAATACTGTATCTGTAAGACTTCACAGCAGCCTTTGCATTTGAATTACACTTTTTAAAATTTCAGTACAGATTACAATTACATGGTATTTACATTAATCAATCTGGCTCTGAAAAGGAGGAGGTGGCAAGTTTTCATCTTTCCTGTGATTGTTACTGCCATAGTCTTGCAGGTTGAACACAGTACATCCAAGAGCTGGTTCCATCAACAGACAAATAGAGTCTTAGTAGGTTTATCAGCTCAACTGGCGTGCCACACATGTTAAGAATATTACCAGATGATCTCAGATCCCAAAGCAGTACAGCAGTACTTTGGGTACAAGCCCAAAGTTTGAGTCAATAATCCTCTTAGTTATACAAGTTCATTTCACAGACAGTTCAGAAGCATCAACTCCATGGTCTATGCATTATATGCAAAGATGAAGATGTAGAGAAAAAACAGAACAATACTGAGAGCACAGTGACTGCACAGGGCTGCCTTGAATTGACAGCAGAATTTATTTGGCCAATCACTGTGTGCTTCTACAGCACATCTTTCAGTGTGCTCTGTTCCTGGCTTGATTGCAGCACCACAAAACCATCAAGTTGTGCAACTGGAGAAAAGCACTAAAAAATTCTGAAAGGAAATACACTCACCTATTCTTGTTATAGCACTGTCCCTCAGTATCAATGACCTTTCTTCCTTTATAACAAGCACACCTCAAAACATTTTTAAAGAGTAATTATACTCTGAATCTCAGTGTTGCTAAGTTAAATATACTTAATCCTGTTTTGTTAGAGAAAAAGATCATCCCTTATCTTTCATCTTCTAAGTGTCTCTTTCTATCACTACTCGTGGCCTCAGGCAGTTGCTGTTCTGGATAAACTACTTGTATTTTCCACAAGAGAATTAGCACTTTCCTTATCTCTACCAGAAATACCTCTTAACACTGCCTACATACATATTTCACACACATTCCAGGTGCTGAGGCATTGGGCATATCCCTGGTGTGCAGTCACAAGAAGTGGCAGCAAAATATATTCACTTGTGCAAAAGAATAAAGGGTAAAATTACCTTCTGAAATTATTTATTCCTTTAAGCCCAAGTGCATGATACTATTACTGTAGATCTGAATTTGCTGTTGACAAACTCTGAAAGTAATTCATGCATTTGTTCACTCAGAGTCAGTTTGCAGTCTACTCACATAAGAGTTAGAACTGAAGTTCCATCCACCACATTAATGCACAATTCCTTATCTTTAAAGTGTTCAACCTGCAACTTCAAACCTGCAAATGGTCTTCAACATTCCATTTAATACCTGGATACCTGGATGTTTCAAAGCTTTATTAAGGAGAAGATGTTTCCCATATATCAATTTTCTAGCTATATCAATAGGAATTAAATCTTTTTCCCATCTCATTGTTGATCGGTAGCATCTAAGCAAACTAACCTTGATGCTCATTTTGAAGGACTAGATCTTGCTTTGCTGCCCAAACCACCTCACAACAGGAGGAACAAAACTGCATTTATCCCAGCAAGAAATATGGGTAACAGAGATTTCAAAGGCTCTGTATAGTTTTTACCTAAAGCAAACTCACTTTACACAACTGAGTGTAAAGTTAACAGTTTATTAGTACTGACAAATCCTTGAAGAGTCAACTTTTCCAAAAACTACTCTAATGTGTGATAACTCACAGTGCAGGATGTAGCATGCAAAGCTGTAATCACAACACTGTGTGGCTCCTTGTATTCAATCAACTAAAGGTAAGACTTCTCAGTGATCACTTTCAGTTCAGTACTTTGGAAAGTCAGGTTATCTACTCGATGGTTCTGTGACAACCATCAAGCAGAAAACAACTGCCTTTGAGCAAAAGCAGTAAATATTGACAAAAACCCATGAAAAATTAAAAATGCACCCAAACCCCAATTCAGGCAGAAGATGAGTAATTCAGGGCAGAATCCTTCAGTCATAAGCGATCGTGTTCCCTGACATGAAAAAATGGCTGATAAAAAAATACTGAGCTAGTGACTGCAACAACTTATCCCTTTAACAGTCACAAATTTATGACATCACAAGCAGCCTCAAAGGAGTCATATCTCCAACATTTCTGATTTTCTCTAAGACACTGGAATTAGAGAGCGACCATCAGAGTCTGAATAAAACCAGGTCAGAAAAGCTGCCCTTTGCCCATACACAGAAGGAGGATCTCGACTCAGCTGATTGCAGACGTGGATTTGATGCTAAGGCCAGCTAGTCAGTTGAATTGCAAGACTGATTTGCCCAAAATTTGCTTACATAATGTTCAGCAAAGCAGTCATGAATCTAGATGCAAGCTCAGTAAAGACAATTTAAAAATATATGTATATTTATAAGAGAAAGGTAATAGGTTTGCAAGATTTTGAGCCATGGCTTAACAGCACATTATGGTGGTAGTGTTAGTGCTAAGAATAAAGTCTCCTGATGCTCTCATTCCTTAGAAGCTTAGCAGAACACTTAAAGATGATATGCAGTGCAGGGTGACTCAAAAAGTCTGCCAAAGAACACAAGGCCTTGAGAGATAAAAACACAGATGCCATAGCTAGGGGTGTACTGAAAACTGGTGGAAAAATGGAAATACTTCCTAAACCTGAGGGAAGATGGTAACTTTGGAGGCTCCCATAAGATTGGATTCTTTCTCTTTCATGATTTTCCCTAGTTTTTATTCCTACTGTACTCCAAGTTTTGAATCTTTTTCTTCATTACATTACTTTTAGGTTTCCTCTGAAAAATCTGTTCTTTATTCATCCTGCATCCCGGAAATCAAATTTGTAAACGAAGAAAAGCAATGAAGCCACAGGAGACCTCACTAACAAAAAAAACATTATGATGTTCAGCCTTCTATAAAACCTGTTTACTCCCCTAAGGGAATATCTGTTGACCATCTAAACACACCATCCCTATGGATGATCTGTTCAAAAAAATACACCCTAATATAACTGCTGAAAAATCCTACCAAAGAAACTAACATTTTTTTTTTTAATTCCTGATGTGCACAATGATTAGACCACGTGGAGTTTTCATCTGATTTCATCAGGGAAAAACTCTACTAAGAAGTAATAGTACGGTAAGAAATAAAAGTAGTTTGTAAGAATTTTGAGTATTACACATTTTAGTGATATGTAAAACTCAAAATGCATGCTGACACCATTTTTAAAAATTGGGAAAAAGAAGAGGTGCCTCTGGTTCTTCCAGCTAATCTAAGCAGGGTGTAGCCATCGCATCTATTCGAATCAAGTTTCACATCCTAAAGGCTGTTTTCTTTTCACTACCTTTTCAGAGAAGAACAGGCCCAACTCCTCTCTGTCTTGTCTCTTAATCTGATTATGCTCTTCTACTCATATGTATACCATCTGGTGCATGCACAAGCAAAATTCACTGGGCTTAGATGTAACATCAGGTGACAAAACAAGCTTTTGTCAAAAAAGGACACATTGTGTAAAAATCCCTGAAAGGAAAGAAATCCAAAAAACCCCAAAAAAACTCCGAAACCAAAAAAAAAAAGGCAATAAAAATTCATTAAGTCATTACAACTGAAATGGTTCTGATTACATTAACAACTATGAAATCTTAAACAATAGCTTTTCAAAGACATTTCTACAAAACAGAAACAGCTAAAAAGACCTATTATTCACAATCTCAATGAAGATGGAGGTAGTGGCAATTACCTGTCATAATGGTCACTTCACATTTTTTATTCCAAAAACTTCTGAGCATCTTTCACTAACATCTTCCAACAGTTACAAATCTGCTGTGGGATTCTGAGTTTTAATTGTTTTAATTATTTTCTTTTTCTTACTTTATTATCTTTTTTATATATTTTTTCCTAGTTCTGTTATTTTGCTCTGTTATTAGATGTTGAAGATCAACATTTTTCATTTCACCTTCGTTTTGCAAATTTTGCTTTTGTCTTGTTGCCAAAACCATTAAATATTCTGTAGCACTGGCCATACACTGTCCCAGCATATTATTTCAGCATTTCTTAAAGCACAAGTGGCAAGACAGAGACAAAACTGACCCTTCTACTCCTGTTCCTACAAACCCTTTTGTTGTATGGGAAAACACACAGTATTGTGAACAAGGAGAGCACATTCAAGATAAACTACTTGCATCAGACAGCATTAATTTTGACACCTGGAAAATAAGTGTTGCTATGCAGTGGTTTTGTACTCCACTAAGAGGATAAACAGGCTTGGAACAGTGCTTAGATCTTTAACAGAGCTTCCCTTTCCCAAATCCCTTCCACATAATCACACTGCCTCTCACAAGGCTGACACATCTTAAACACTGCTTCTGTCTTGCTGTCATTTATCATATTTTACCCCTGGAGCACAGTCATTAAATATCCATGCCACCAGGCTAAAGGTGCAATGCCAGCCTGACAATATATCTTCAGAGTATTGTTACAGCTCTATATAATTGATTTTACCTTTTTCTATAACATGCAAAAGTTAGAAATTTGCATACAATGAAACTGCATAAAAGAACTCTGTTTAGACTGCAAATTCAAGTTCTCAAAAATTAGGACATGATAGAACTAAAGTTGCCTATGACACCGTTGTTATATTCTTAAGGGTGTAGTCCTCAGCTCTGACTTTTCTATGACTTACTTCATGTAGCACAACAAACAAAACATGCTCTATTAGTAAATAGAGAAATGTTCACCATTTCTTGTTCATCACTCAAAGGCATTCAGTTATGTGAGCTATAAGACTGTTTTGCTCTGTCAGCAGAGTTCTACTTAGTTTTCTACAGGCTTCACTTCTAGCTAGAAAATATAAAGTCAGCTCTATGTAAACTGGTTATTATTTTTCATGCAATTTCAGTGCATTTCTTGATTCATGTCAACTCTGTACAGTAAATGAGAGACATGAGTTTGAGTAGTCTATACAGGACAAAATGGAGACACATAAGCAAGCTTTGAGTGGCATCAGATCTTTAAAACATGTTCTTGGTTGTGTGTTTAATCTGTTGACTCTGGAGATGCAACCACAAGTATGTTATAGCCAACAATGTACATATGTTCCTACTTACACCTAAAGCTGTAAAGGACTGCATAGAAAGGAAATGCTGGTTTTTTCTTACTTCATTGAAAACTAAAGCAGTTATTTCCCAAGTTAGCAAAACCCAAGGTCATTAAAAGCCAGAATCTGCTAGCCTTTTTCATGCAAATTACCTAATTTGTACTGGGTATTATTTGCATGAGAAAAGGGGGAAAAGTACTTGTCCAAAGAAAATATTTTATTACCATACTTCTAAAATAGAAAGCAAACAAAAAGATGAAATAAGAGTCAAACAATAAGCAGAATTTTAGTATGTGCCTGAATGGTTGAACTTTGTTTTTTAGAAGTGCCATATCAGCTTAACAAATTAACAAAACTAGAGCAGTTCAGCTTTATTGAAATAAATAAGCACTTTGATCTTCCAATACACTGAAATTTATGTTTAAATACTATTCCCTGCATATTGCTTTACCCAACCAGATCATTCTACGAAAGTTCTTTTTTAAGGTCATTACCTTTCTTTTATGATGGGTTGTTGAAGCATCCATCTCTTCTTCTCCTATATTGTCTATCTGAGATGTTGGACTACAGTTCATCCTCTCCTCTTCTTGCCTCTGAAGTCTGTCTGCTACAGCCTGGATTGCTTCTGTCCATTCTTCCCTATCATGAACAAGCCAACATCTCTATTAGAAATTCATAAAATACGTTACATAGTTCATAAAGCTTTTCACATGCTACATGGCTTCAATGTTGAATTCCCATGTTAAAAAGCAGAAGATTCATATTAATTAATCACTTCTATTTCCTTCCAAATCCTGCATTTTGATAAAGGGGCTGAAGTTGACCAGAAATAATCACTATATGGATTACTTCAAGAATTAGCAGTTTCTGATTCTGCAAGTATTTTACTGGTGGAAATTTGAAAACACTTGTTCCAGGTATAATACACCTGAGAGCATAGGATGTCCTCTCTTACACAATAGTATTTCATAATAATAACTTGCTATTTTAAGAGACTTTTTGGTATTCCCCCTCCCTTCAAGACATTTTCACAGAAAAAAAATTTATTAAACCATATCATGTGTTCAACTCCTTGTCTGTCTCCTCTTAAAAGTCAACTTACAGGCTTTTTCACAAATTTCCCTCATGAGAGGTGCACAAAGGTAACCTAATTCCTACAAGCATCCTAAAAACCAGTGGCTGCACTGAGGGGCAGGCCCAGGTGAGGGTTTCTGTGGAGGGACAAGCAGGGCCAGCAGAGCAGCACAGACACACCAGGCAGCCCTTGAGCAGGTCACAGCCCCACACCCAGCACGGTACCTGCTGCCTTTTGCTCAGCAAACAAGGGATATGGGATATTATCGTGGTATTTATTACTGAATGCAGTATGACCTACAACACTGCACAGAAGAAAGACAGGGTGGAGACACAGTACCCAGGTAGAATAAAAAAACCTCTATGTGAAATAACAGAAAAAGCAAAGTTGTTGGTTATTTACTGATACAAAAAATAATAGCCAGATCCTAATACTGGTCTCAAAAGGACAGATGTCCACAGTGGGAGGATTCAGTGCATAGAGAGAGTGTGGAAAATTTGCACATGCATTAAAAAAGTTTTCGGTGCATTAAAAAAGTTAATTCTTAAGAGTTTGTGAATGTTTACCGAAACAAGAAAAACTAATAAGCCAACATAAAATAAATTATAATAAGCATGCTGCTTTCTGTGCCAAAAGAGAGGAGAACATTAAGAGGAGTAAGACAGCAAGGCTGGAAATATTTCAATCCAGGCTTTGGATGTTCAAAATTTAACACTTCAGAGACATACCATGACATAGTTTTGGCTTATTTGAACACACTCATCCCACCTACTCGCAAGCAACTCTTACACTAGTTATGAGCTCAGATAATATTTTACAGAAGCTGACTTGAAAATCTTTAATTAACTGCTCACATGTGCTCAGAATGCCACAGTTCCAAGTGCTGATTGCTCTGCAGGCCCAGCAGAGACTCTGCTGAGGCTTCTGCACAAGGATTTGAAAAGGAGAACAAGAATAAAACTCTCACCTTTCCTCTGGAGTGTCCACATGGAACGTCCTCTCTATGACAGTGGTCCACTGAAGACATCTGATAATGAATGTGTTCGGCTTTGGGCGCTCTGTTTTCATCAGCTGACATTCTAGACAAATACATGACATTGCCTTTTTTACACATTGCCAGTTAATGGGTGAAGAGCAAATAAAATAACTTCGATGAAATTCATTCAGCTTATGTATCCCCATTCAGGATCTATCCAGCACACAAGGAAATACAGAATAGCAATACGACCACAGGCTTGAACAAAAAGTAGCAGGTAATAATCATAAGGTGAGGAAAAACGTCAGAAGAACTGATGAAACTTGTATCATTGTCCATATCAAGAGTGCCATTTCCATTTGTTTTATGAGGCTAAGAAGAATATTAGATCCTGGATTGCTACAGCATGCCAAGGAAACAGCAGTAGCCACTGGCATATTTTTCCATCTGCACCCAGCAGGAGAAATATGACATTTTCCCTTCAATGGTAACCATGTCACAATTACAAATAGTACTGTCACTTCAGGGTAAGATTTATTGTAAAATAGCCTAACTAAGAAAATTCAGATGTTGAAATTAGCTTGATTATTAAATATAGAACAACCTCACACACACCACCAGTGGGGCTGCCCCAGGAAATCATCTAATTCTCTTTGTGCCCTAGGGCAGAATCAGGTCTACCTATGGTATTTCCCATAAGTATTTCTGTACACTCTTTCTAAAATACCGAAAAAGTACTAATTTCAAAACCCCTGTAAGCAAACTATTCTATCCAACTATAAAGAAATTAACTATTTTTATCACTGTAAGATTTTTCCTAGGATTTAATGGAACTGCTCCTGTAATTTCAGAATAACGTTTCTTGTCCTTTTGACTAAATTACTTCATCTTTGCAGCAGTAAATGTCTAAATCCCTTTCAGACATTTGAGCACTGCTTTATCTCTCTTCAGTCTTCTTTTAGTCAGTTCAATCGATCTGTCCCTCATCAGTGTGTGTTTTCAGATCTGAGATCTTCCCTGTTCCACAATTCCAGACATAATACAGACCACATATTGCTCCTTTGTTGCAAGACCACAACACTGGCAATTCAGGCAATGGTTTGGTGTTGCTGTGTATTACTTCTACGATGTAGGATAGATACTGCACCAAACATCACAGCTGCAAAACTCTGACAAACTAAAACTCCTTATTCATGCAAATATATTTAAACGTTTTTGAAGAGCTAAGGTTACTCTGTCAAAAGTGTTACTTTTTTTCCTGTAGCTACCTCAACGTAGACACAAACCATCACAGCTCATGTCTGGAATATTATCACTTGTTCAAAGCTGATCCAGATCAAATGTGTGCAAGTCATCTAAAATGATTCATCAGGTTAACAAATCAATCAATAATGATATGGTAAATGAATTCCTGTTCACCTACAATCTGCTCTAACTTCTTTTTGATATAGCTACCACCTACTAGTTGACCCACACCTTTTACTTATGTAGCTTACTATTCTTTATTCCAGTTAATGTCAACGCTTTACAGAGTCATATGACATGTAACACCTAACAAGGCATGCTTTCTTTTCACAGAAATAAATTATTTTGGCTCTTCTCAAATTCACCATCCAGAAACCTCAACTATAATCTACTGCAATTTTTTTATTTGAAAAAACAAAGAGTGGAAGTGGGTATGTCTATCGATAGTATTTTTTTCTGCAGCTTAGCAGAACACCTCAGAAACTTGACAGACTCAGGTACATTGTCCTGTGCACGTGTATTCCTTGATGAACAAACTTATATACTCACCATACATCTATAAATTATTATGTAAGTCAGACTGTTCACGGTCAGGAATGGAGATTACCTACCATTTAACAAACATTTCATTAAAAAAGAGAATCAGTATTTCACCCTCATTGCTTGCACACACTCTGCTAGGTCTTGGATGGAATGAGAGCCATCCTCAACATATAGAAGAAAGATCTACAGCAGGATGGACACAGGAAGAGGGAGTTTAACACAAAAGCTGGAAGAGAAAAGAGGCAGACAGAAGCACAATGAATTACAGCTGCTTGGGGTACTTAACCAGGGTTGTAGCTCGGCGCAATTACTCATGAGAGCAAAGAAATCTCAATCTTCAGGATTATGGTTGAAGTCCAGCTATGATCACCTATGATCTATGATGGTGACAGTGAAGGTAGGGTTAACAGGGGTTTTTTTTTAACTTCCTCAGCTGAAGTTCCAAGGAATGTGTGGGGCTACCTTCCTAGTAGAAGAGACTAGAAGCATTGTCTGCTCTAAGATTATCTCATCGTACTCCTGACAAAACCATCCTCTCATCTTTAATCCTATCACACTTCAATCATGTAGGCTGAAATTTTCTTTACTGGGTGTCTGCCTAAAGCTGCACACTGCTGGAAAATGCTGCTTTTTGGAGAAGAGACTTAAAACTTGGCAAATCAAGACCTTTGATATCCTTTTAGTATTCCTGTGAAAATGTAAGGCATCTGGCCACACTACATGTGGGAGGGATAAGAGTGCAGTGGGAGGAGGGTAAAAAATTACAGTAACAATTACTAAAGCCTAAAAGCATTGAAAGTCTATGCATTGAGTATAATCCAGAGGCTACAGCTATCTCCTGCCTCTCCACATGCTAAATTGAAAGAATTTCACTTATTTTCATAATGCCTTACCGTCTTTCTCAGGCACTATGAAAAAGAACCTCACTGAGGCAAAATCCAATGTAGAAAGATGGCATACAGCAAGTTATTTACAGGAGAGCTGCTAGGAACATCAGACTAGAGAACAAAGGGAGGAAAGTGGTAACAGGACGGGAAAAAGACTGGAACCTATATGAGAAAGAAAAGCATGGGGATAGCTAGAGTATAGCCACACTAGAGTACCTAGGCTAGAGGAAGGAAGGTGAAAAAAGCTGCCAGGGAGAAAAGTGAGCTGACAGTGTAAGGATAGCCTGAAGGAAGAAAGGTACAGAGACAAACCTGCAGAAAAATCTGTACCAATCAAAAAGTACATCCTCTCCAATGCCTCTGACAGAAGTGGAGATTTTGAATTCCACCATTTATTTTCTCTTTGCCAATATATACAAATATGCATACATTTAAATTGCATTATTTAAGTTTTCCAACTCACGTATGAAAATAATGGAACTAATAGAATTATACCTGTTTATATCCAAATGCTATGTATAATATGGTCTTCACCTATATATATAATATAATATAAAAGTATAATAAATATATATATTAGTATGTACTTTAACTAAACCTGTATCTAATATACTACTTCTATTAATTTTTTTCAGTCAGCCCTCAAAGTGATTATGCACATTATTAACAAGAACAAAATATTTATTAACATTATAAATAATAATAAAACATTATTAACAAAAAACCCCCACATTTCTTCTGAGTTTTCATTACAGATGATTAACTGAATCTATGAAAGGTAATAAAAAATATCTTAAGAATTGAAAATGCTACTGAAAACAAAAAAAAAGCCAGACAAATAACCCCCCAAAATGACATTTCACTACCATTGGAGGAAATCATTGGAAAACAAAATTTGGCAAAACTAATTAGGTTTGGTTATTTCTGTTACAAGTGGCTAAAGATTTGATTTCCCCGTGGAAGGTTAAAATGGAATACATTCATATCCGTCCCTTACAAAGTGAAAAGGGTTTCAGAAAGAAGTGGAGGACCAGAGTATTCCCTAAAGAGGTGCACTACCCATTCTTCTCAAGCAGATAAAAATAAATGAAGTCTGCTGATATTTAGTGGCCCCACATGTTTCATGTGCTGCTGTATACAAATGTATGGGATAAACAGTATTCCTGCCATGACTGCAACATGAATAAAAAACTTCTCTGTGAATATCTTTCACCTACTACTAAGGGGGAAAAAAATCTATTAAAATGAATAAGTGCTGTAATACACAGTTACTGCTAATTACCAAAATATTTTTCTACTAATTAGTGGAAAAACCATAGTAGCTTAAGACTGAGTGAATAGTTTGGAAAATACAAAAGCACAGAAGAAAGAGTGAAACTGGCTACTGAGAGCTGGCTCCGAATGCTCGAGTGATAGTTGGGTCATTACCAAGAGTAGAGAACATTCTACCATAATGTCTTCAAGTTTGCTACTATACATAAACATATGTAATTAAAGGACTGAATCTCAACTCAAAACAGTTGGAAGTCTAAATTATCATTCAAAAAGATGAGTAAGCCAGTAAACAGACAGACTCAACTTTGTGTTCTTGTATGCTAGCCATCTACAACTTGGAATTACACATTTTATTCCTAAAGCTTTCTGTCTTTCTGGGATGAAACACTGATCATGAGAACTTTTCCTTTAATATTAGAGGGGAGGAAAAACCTTGGGGGAGAACACTTGTTCAAAGCAGCAAAATACAAAAGCAGTAACAGAGAATTACAGCTCTGTTCCAACAAGTGCATAGGACTCCTCTGGCCATTTTTGGATGTATACAGAAAATGGAAAAAAAATTAAATTAAACCAGTACAAAGAAAAGCAATGGATGTTTCTCAGTTACTGAAAATATCCTTTTAAAAAAAAAAAAACAAAGCCAGGTACATAACAGAGGTTAACTTTTGTCTTCATATCAACAACCAACCTGACAATTCTAAAATGTTAGACTATCTTTTTCAAATAACTGCTACTGTCTAAATTAAGTAGTTATGCTAGTTAAACTCTCCTGAGCAACTCTAACTACAAACTGTATTTCAAAACGTTCTGTTTACTTTACACCATTCTGAACCACAGATGACAAAGTTTGCTTGAAGCTGTAATTACTCTGCAAAGCTGGGAAGCCAATTAGAGGGCCTGAAACCTGCCAGTTCCAAAAAAAAAAAAAAAAAAAAAAAAAGCACAGATCATCTGTTCAGATTTTATTAAAAAGTTTAAAGTTTGAATTCCATAACTTTAACTGTATAATCACCAGCATTTCTTTCCTAAATGCAGTCATTCAGCAAAAAAAAAAAAATAGAACACTAATACCATTTTATAATTTCATATACAAACGGTTTCAACTTCAGCAGAATGTGTTGATATGGCTAGACAAGAATACTAAACATTCAAGCAGCCATAAAAATTTCTACTAAAAAATGAACAGAAGGTTGCATATCTGAGGAATTATTTCTAATACAGACAATACAGACTGAGTTTTAGCACAGAGGAGAACTTCCTGTGATTATCAAACTATATCCAAAAAAGAGTATCGAGTCACTGCTTGCATTGTTTAGTGTTTAACATATAGGGAGAGTGTTGTCTTTACACAGATCTATATCTGTCTGTGTATCTATCTATTTGCATAATAATTTCACCTTGATTTCTTATTTTTCCCTTGGTCTTTCCTTTACAAGATAAACATTTTTGTCCCAACCTTTGTCTATTTAATTGCTAATCTAATTTTTTTATATGAAAATATAATGAACGCTCCTCAAAAATACCTTCTTCTACTGTTGCTACTCTGCACTCCAAATCCACACTTCTCTCATGACCTCTTTTGTTAGACAAATAGTAGACAACTAGCAGAACTAATAGACCATTTTCATAACACAGAGACAGATACATAATATTTTTGCTCATATACACATGAAAATCCATGAATTTTACATATAGGAACAAACATATGTGTGCACCCATACACACACCCTTAGTTTGGTCCCCTTATGATTCTCCCACTTGTTTACTTACTCCCTAAGGGAAATCTACTTTTCCGAGGCTTTCCAAAAGGCCTTGCTCTTTCTTAATACGTTTTATCTTTGGGGAGTATCACCCTAAACTTAAATTTGGTCACACAGAGATTTATGTGAACAATTTATTATCTCTTCTTTGATCCAAACAAATAGAGACTTACCCTACAAATGTTATTCCCAAAACTGTTCATAATAGATTGTTTTTGTCCATCATTCTCTTGATCACACCACTCTTTTTTTTGGCATTTCCCATCTCTTACCCAGCTCTATCACATTAAATATAGGTAGCTTTTCAACATTGTCTGTCCCCACAGTCTACTCTCATCCTTGTCATCATTTTTTATTCAGTATTAAAATGCCACCCATCCCTTTACTGTTACAATTTCATCATCAGTTCTCTAAAGCATTTCTAATTTCTCTCTGTTTGTGATACTAGTTATCTTTAAAATCCTCCTTAAAACTCTCCTTCACCATGCCTCAAAATCAGGAGGGAGGGAAAGGGAGGAAGAAAAGAAGGGAGATGAGAGTAAAAATCTAACCTTGACAATGGATTAGTTGTTGATGTGCTGAGACCACTGCCTGTACTACAGGCTAATACTGTCTCATAGTTTTCTCATACTCCCCCCATCTGTTTGCATCCATCTGCTGTCACTTGTTTTATATTTGGAATTTTAGTATTTTGGAGCAGGGACTGACTTTTTGTTCTGTATGGGTAAAAATCCCACTTCTGTGGGGCTTGGCTCATTATATGTGCTTTGATAATACAACAACATATATGACAAAAAAAAAACCCTAATTATATTCCTTGAAGCTGTAAAAGATTAAACTTTGTGCAGTTCATCATGCTGCGAAGTTTTTTATTTCCAATACTTCAAAAAGTACCAAAGTAGCATCTATGCTTTCCTGTCACTGCAATTAGCTTGTCATTTTCCTCTTCATGCAAAGAGGGAGAAAGGAAATAGGAGATTCCTGCATGGGTTTTGCCTGGGCTTTACCTTTTTTCAATGGAAGACAGTAAAATTATACATCATCTCTGTCTTTCATGCAAACACCCCCGTTTTATTTAAGCAGCTGGGTATATCACACTGGCATAAAAACTTTCAGGCCTGGCTATAAACTTCTCAGTCAAAGGACCGGATAGCCACTGTATCACCTAGAAACCATTTAGAACACAATTTTAAAGCCTCCCAAACATTTCTCCATCCAACACAGATGGAAGTATTTCCTATACACAATAGATTTGAGTTTGAATTTCCATAGGTGTATTTGCAAATGCAGACAGGCACACAGACTTTTTTTCTCCACAAGTATTTTCAATATTGAATGGACATTACTTATTCAATTCTCGCACTATTACTTTGGAATCCAATTCACATTGTAATTATAAATACAGTTATGTCTTATCTCGGGGTTCATGGAATCTAGTATTGTAACACATTTTTTTAAATGGACCTAAATTTCAAAAAGTTGGAGTTGCACACAAGGTCATGTCTAATGCAGAAGTATTTTGATATATAAATTGATCTCACTTGAAAAAGACATCCATATTTTCCTACCCATTTCTTTAAAGAATGTCTTCAGAATTCTTTAAGCCCTAACATCATTCCACTGAAACCTTGAAATTTTCCTGTTTTTAAGATTTTTAAATCCTAAAAATAATAAAATCTTGTCTCTGGCCCACTGAAAAGTTAAGACTAGGAAAAAGTAGCACAGATTCTCCATTCAGAGTAGCCAAGGTTCTTGATAATCACTCCCACAGAGAAAATAAAAACAAAATAAAGTTTATAAAAGGTTATCTTTTCATAATGATAATATTATAATAAACTGCTTTTTCTTTTTAAAGACAAGAAAAAGGGTAGCTGTACCAGAGTGCTTAGAAAGCATTATCTTTCAAGATAGGAAAAAAGTTCCAGGTGACATCATTTTTGGCCAAAGCTCAAAGGATACTGTGAAGGGATACAGCTCTTCCCAATTATTCCCCATGTAAAGATCAAAATGAAGGCAAAGGGCCAATTCTTAGAGATGCTTCATCCCAAATGTGCTGTGTGATTACCTACGCGCTCACTGCGCATGTGAGAAGTTGGGTGTTTTTTTAAATCAGTCACAAATCTTCCTTAAGTAGAACTGAAGTAGAATTCTTCCCTACTCTGCCTTCCCAAATAATGACAACAATCAAAGGCCAAAGTGGTTTACATAAAGCAGCGTTTATTCCACTTACACAACAGTGGGCCAGTTGAAAACAGCATTTTGAGGCCATGCTGGGTTTTTTTGAGGGGGTAGGAGAGAATTCAGGAAATACATCCTATTACCCAGAGTATTAGTTTTGTTCTCAAAGAAGCATAATGGAGTTTTAAAAGACAGGACTTTTTTATCAGGCCTTTGCCTGTACAGAAAAGTCATACCAACTGATTCCAAAATTATTTTTAAACTGGTTCTGACTGCATAAATACCTAAGCAAAAGCAATTTAAATTAACATATTTTATTTTGCAGTTAAAGTGGGCTAGGAATGCACACCCACTCAGTTACCATGACTCAGTCAGTCAAGAGTATCTGTACAAGCTACAGCAGTTTGCTTACTTGCAACTGCTCCTCTACCTGCAAAGAGCTGAACTGATTTTGAACCAGACAATTCCAGAGCTCACACCTCTGAATTTACCCCTGAAAACCAGTACCACCCTGTTCCAAGTTTTCACAATGAACTTCCCACCCATGTAATTACACCGCCTTCATTTCTCTTCAAGTGCATGGTAAGATACCACAGCAGAGCTTTTTGTGAGTCTCAGTGTCAGGGATGAGCATTAAGGGACTAACAGCCTGCTTCAAATACACAGCTCTCACAACTCCCATTTAAAAGAAGGTGGTTCTGTTAGGTATAAAATAAGCTGGCTCCACAGGAGAGGAACCAGTGATTCCTACACACGACTCAGTGTCACCAAAGCTGGCTGATTTGTTCACCCTGCAACATTGCAGCAGCTCCAAGATGCAGTGCAGGGTGCCCATGGCTGCCTTCCCTATGCACCCAAAGTTGGGAGAGCAGTGGCCACAGGAGGGTAAAGTCCATTCAGGACACCTAAGGCCAGCCTGTGTCCTTCCCACTCAGCTCAGCTCAGCTCCACTCAGCCCCACTCTGTCGTACCCTTCACTTAACTGTGTTTCATCTTCAGTGCTCCAAGGAAAAGAGATCCCTCATCTCCATTTCAGGCCCACATGGTTCCCCTGCATTTTGGGAGGCTGGCAATGGACCGAAGCACATGTGTGCTGCCTCAGTTTCTCCCTCTCTAAGTAAAGAGTCTACCTGTTTACACACACACTTCCTAATGCCTTCCTCCCACATTTCCTCCTAGATCACCCCGACGAAAAGGGATGGCCTCTGAACACTCCATTCTGTGTCAAAACATTCCTCAATGAGAAAGGCTCTGTCAGCAAAGAGTTTTATCACTGGAAGCACTTTTAGCACTATAAAATAACTTCATTCTCTCAAGCCTTCTCATCATTCCCAATGGAGTCCACAGATGACAAAAGACCAAGGAAAGAGGAATGCTCAGGTGCAGAACTTTAAAGTTATCTTGGAAGGAATCAGGGAGCCACACTAGGGAAAATGATCCTATGCCTGGGAAGAGATGACACAGGAGTTCAAGGCAGGGGACACTGGTTGGAAAATATCTCTATGATGGAAGTAACCAGCTTGACAGAGCTGCTTATGAAAGTTTTAAACCACACAACAAGTATCATACAAAGTAGAACTGTGCAAACATTCCCATGTTTAACTCCAACAGTACTACGAAAATAATACCACAGCCTTGGCCTTTTCTACTTAAATAACAAATTGCAAGCAAGAGCCAAAGATGTCTATCATTTGGAGAGCAAAAAGTAGACTGAGACCACACTCTCACTTTACAGATAGCTACAAAGATTACATGAAGATAGGACTGTAAAGACATATCTTTAAGTCCCTGCCAACCTAATCAAGATGGTATTAACAGTGATCTCACACTCCATCTGCCTGGCTAGTAATTTATGAAAAACGTACTTCACTATTACAGGAAAAATATGTTGCGCTGCTTGTGGCCACAAACCTACTGCAGCAGCTCAGGAACTCTTGGATCAGAGGCCATGAGACCAGTTCTTGACATTTACCAGGTACTTCCCATGAGATGTGATTCATTCATACAGCAATTCTGTTTGTTTATTTGCCCTACTGATGATCTCATCTTCAGACAGATAAAAGAGCTGGTAAAAAACTTAGTCCCTTGCAATTTAGTGTGCAATACCATCCTGGTTTGTTTTTCATCCCGTGAATTCTACACAGGCACTCCACTTAATTTCATGAGATTCTTTTCACGAGTGATACATCTCCCTATTCTTGCACTGATCAGCCAACATTTCTGATAAAATTATGCCTTTTCCTGTCAGAAAAACAGAAAAGTCATCTTGCTTCTCAAAACTGAATTTTTTTCAATTAATATTGCATGCTTGTCCCTTTAGCTTACACAGCCTAAGAATCAGACCTATGAGATTTGCTAGTTGCAGAATGAATTTTTTTTTGGCAGGGGGGTGGTGGAGGTGGTGATGGTGTCATTTTGGAAAACAATGTGAAATCTTTCAATTTCTGTCAAGGTAAAGTTCAAGGACAGCATTCTAATATCAGAATTACATAACAGAACCTCTGGGTACCAAAAAAAACCCAACCAAAACCACTACCAACACACTGGTAATTATGGTATAATAATTGCTAATCCTGTATTTCTTTGCTTAGCAGAACTACCATTTGGATCAGCCTTCTAGTTGCTGCAGCAAGGAAAGACAGAATATGCAATGAAGAACATGGTAAGGCAGGACAAAATAACCTACTGTGTTTCTAGAAATTGTCTTTCTGCTTCGAACTGGGGAAAAAGTATCTAGGAAAATACTACCTGCTAAAAAGGAGTAGTTAGAATATATAGAGCAGTAACTAAGGAATGAATAATAGCCTATGATTTAGTCAATTCTTACTCATATGAACAGCTTAAAGACATCACTCCTTTTATGCTGAATACTAGCAAGGCAAAATGAGCCTCTAATACTCGTAGAAGATTTGCACAATCAATATAATTTTCTATTGCAATCAGAATACACAAAGTTTTCCTGTTATAGATGAGAGATGAGACATGAGCTTGGAGCACGAGATTATTTTCTCACCAAATAAAATATACAAATTACTTTGTATACACAAAGGTTGACTCAGTCTCAAGTACAATTTTACCAAGAAAATAAGAAAATTCAGTCTCAGTAGCATTTGTTTCATCTTCTGCAGTGAAGATGAAGGGAACCCTTTCCCTAAGTACAAATATTCTTGTGGTGGTTCCTATATTTCTCTAAAACTAAACACTGCCACTTTTTGTATTGTAGTACACTTAATACAATTTTAAAAGAAATTGGGTAAACTTTCCTCTGAAAGTTTCTAGTTGTGACATTTGCAACTCAGATTTTTTTTGCCCCTTAATTTTCTCCTCAAATACTTTCATTTCTGTACAGAAACGCTCACCAATCTCACTCTGACAGATGAAAAACCCTACAAATTTGTCTTTTAGAAACATTCTTGGTAAACACACAATCTTCACTTTATCCAACATACACACTTTATAGCTTTGTTAATATATGCAAATTGTCTGATTGCTTGAAATTACTCATTAACCAGGCTGGAGAGCTGATTACCTGATTATCCAAGAGAAAAATAACTTAGCATGATTTTGTGTCATTTGAAAGTCTAGATAATTTTCTAATTAATTTGAGTTTTCGAGTGAATTCAGAGATACTAATGAAAAACAAGAAGAGGTCAGTGATCTAAATAAAGGTAAACTTTCCAGGAATTTTCTTCTTACAGCAATCACTTGTCAAATGTCATTGTTATTTAGAGACACTTCAAGCACACACACAAAAAATGAGAACTTAGCCTTCCAAAAAACAGTCAAAAACCAATGCATGGTTCTTCCATGCTACTGTAAATACATCTTGTAGAGCTGGATGCAAGATTAGTGGTGCATTAGTATGGCACATGGCATTAAACTTGCAGTGTTACCAATAAATTCTGAATTATACACGAAGCAATATGTAGCAGATAATCTGTCAATATGCTGAGAGAATAATAAATACTGGAAATACATACTTGCCACTGAAAAGTTGTTGAGTGGATATGGCAGATCCACATCCTGGGGCTTCTCCTTATAGCCTATGAAAGAGCCATCTGTCTTTAGCAGGAAGTATCTTGGCCGCCAGTTTTTTATATATTCTCCTAAAGGAGAAGAAAAAAAAAGTTCATTAACACTGTAGAAAAAACCTCAAACTTGAATATTAAAAAGCATATCATATTATCAGTATCAAACATTAAATATACCAAAATCTTTTCAGATGTTTTCAATTTACAAAGATTTAACTCTGTCCAAAAGAAGGGAAAACTGAATTGCAGTGGTAAGCCTGGACTGTACAACAATGCCTCTGGAACAAGAAGCTGTAAGTATGGTATATTAATATTGTATAATTCTGAATTTTATCAGATTATACTTTTGAAATATCCTGCATGCTTACACCATAAGTATTTTTTTTTTCAGGAAAAAGAAACAACTCTACATCTTGACTTTTTAACAACCAAATGAAATCTAAACTGCTACAAGGTAGAACACTTACCCTGCTGAGCCAAACCGAAAGTCATTAATTTTCTCAAAACATACACTAAGCAAATACAAAGAAATTGGGGTAATGGAAAAACCTACACAAAATGTACTTTAAAAATAAAACTGAAAGCAAAAGAAATCAACAAGAAAAAGTAGAAGCCAATTACCTTCTAAGAAATAAGTCCATCAATAAACCTGCCATGCCACCTTTCCCCTACTCCAACCTGAGCAAAAGATTCTGTATTCTGAATCTATGAGGAATTTAGGATCAGAAACATACAGAACACACAACTCCTTAATTAATGCCACTTATTTGCTATCAAGGGTGAAAAATTTCCTTAATACTATTACACTTTACAATGCCACACCAGAATTCAGCAACAATTTCATTTTTAGAGTGCAATTACTCAGTTCAGTACAGGTTAGTTCAGCTTTGCCCAACTTCCCTCATCTTTGATTTCCATAAATTCTGCAGAGCAAATAATGACTATTACTAAAACTTTATTTAAAGTCACTGTTTCATTATTATACAAGTGAACATTTTCAGGAAAAAAGGTGTATTAACAACACAGAATTTCCAACAAGGAACCTAGGACTTCTCACCGTTTGTAAGATGCTCAGAATGAACCATCCCAGGGGCTGCACTGCTGCTGGGTTAAGCCCCAGCCTGGCAGTGCCCTTTTACCACCTCAGCACCTTGTTAGCTACAGCTACACAGCTTTTAGGCTATTCAAATGGCAGGAAGCAATTTACATCCATCTAACGTGGAGGTTACTTTACTAAAGGGTAAGCTAAAAATTCATTAACTGCACCTTCACCTTTCCATCACAGCAATCAACTAATTGTCACTGAAGTCCAACATGGGAATTGCTGATATGGCCATGATGGACTTAAGCACAGCTTGTAAGGATTTTGGCAATACCCATGACTTAAATCCAACTGCAGCCACTAACATGTCCAATTTTCATGTATTTAAGCAGAGAAGGCGAGTAGGGAATACAAGATGGAGAAGAGAAGAGAACACTGGGCTATTCAGGCTGGCTTATGTAGCAAAACTCTTCCTATTTAGTCCTGCTTCTAGATAGCAGGGTACTTACTTGACTTTGCTATACAGACATTTTCACATAGGTAGAAAGAACTGAAAAAGTCCAAGTGTGACTTAATCTGACGACTAAACAAATAGAGTAGATATGGCATTAGTTACATTTCTATTGATGCAGAGCTGTATCTCAGGCCTCTGGTTCTAGGCTGGGTACATCCCTACAGATAGTGCCAGTCTAAATTCATTTCACAGCAAGAAATCCCAGTTAACATGAAAGCATGCAAGAAAAACCAAACCAAAACAAGCAGGTACAAAACACTTTGTAAGCTGAAGAAGAAACCCAAGTGCAGCTTGGGAAAACAAACATGCAACTTTAATACCAAAACCAATGAAAAACTATATCAGCATTACATGAAAAGCAATAAATTTGGTTTGCTGTATACTTGAACATGAAATAACTACAGGCCTAAGTAAAGGTATGAGTTATATTTTAAAAACATTTAAAATCTGCCCTGCAACAAATTTTCTGAAATCTGCATGGACTCAATATTTGAAGCTAAAACAAAACCTTATGTATCAGATCATCCAATATAAGTTTCAAAAATATTAACATCTTAGTTGCTTTCTCAAAGAAATGAAAAAGAGAATCTTCTGTATTTTTCTAATAAACCATCTCATTTCATTGTAAGAGTAAAGGAGAGAGAGTGCCTGTTACTGGGTTTGCAATCTATCCAGGTCTCAGCCTTACCTAGAAGGCAGGCACCTAAACCTGCTGAAGAATTTAAGGACAGCATGGAGACAATCTCAACATGCCTAAAGCAGGTCAGGCATCCAAGGGCTCAGGTTTCAAAGAGAGTCCCTCCTTTCTGCAAGGAATAAACTGGAGAGGGAGGTAAGCAGACTTTGCTCTAAGGATCAGGGCTGAGAGAGTAAGTACACTTAATAGTCACTCAGGAAAGAAGGGCAGCCTTTGTTTGCTTACAGACACTCTCCAGAGTGAAACCTGCTGGAAAAGGAGACCATTCTAGCAGGTGGCCTTACAGACCCAGCACACACTCCTCCAATCCTTACTGCCTCTTCACCGCTTTGGGTACCCAGGAGCAGCCAAACACAGATTCTCTTAATGAGAAAACTGGACAGAGTTTTAATTACCTACTGAGTTATCCACCTTCTTCTAGAGAAGAACCATTAGAAGAGCAGAATAGCACTTTCAAGCTCGTCTGAAGAAAGTTACCAACTCTGGATAAAAGCTAATCACAGGACAGATAAATACCAGTTTACCTATGAGCACAGCTGTGCCTCTGTCTTCACTCTACAGACCACAGCCAGAAACAGAAAAAGAAATTTAAAAGCAATTGGAAAACACTATGGCTTCATAAGAATCCATATATTTCTTTCACAGACATATTTCTTTGAGGAATGTTTCTCCCAAGTGGTTTCTCAACATGAATCAAGGTCAGACTACTTTTCCAAAACATCTATAAGAACACACACAAACCTTGGTTTTGTCTTGAAAATACCAGTGTTCCAATTCCTCTCCAAGGCCTATATGTGAATATTTATCATCTGCCCTATATTTATTTTGTAATTTAACTAACAAAGGGGTGAACACTTTTGAAGACTAAACAGTGGTATCAGTGAACAGTTCATTTAGCTGTTCAAGTGGGTTAAGGGCTCTCAAGATGCTCTCTAGGTGCTCTCTTATAACTGCATTCCTTGTACGTAATCTGCCTAAAGATAGAAAGACATTTAAGTCCATACTTCTTAATACACGTGCTTGCTGATTTGTCTTGAAAGAAATTCTCCATACAAAAAATGCTAAAGCAAAGCAGAGTATTTGAAAAGAAAAAACACTTCCACGTCTTCTAACTTAGCAGCCCTGCATTTAAAAAAAGTGTATTTCCCAGTATTACCAATATTAAATCACTTTTAAAATATTTGGAATGTATGTTTATTAAATATCTCAACATAAGCAACCTAGAGGAAATTCTCATGTGAAATTTCTTAAATCAAGTGAAAAATAATTCTATGAGAGAGGAGAAGTCCAGGCAGGCTAACCAAACCACAAGACATCCTGACAATTTAATAAAATGGAGCTGCAGTATTTAAAAAAGCAGTGGATCTGCCATAGAGCAACAATCGGTTTGTACCCTGCTTCCTGCTGAGTTAATGTAAGTTAAATTATTGTTTTGCCTAAATTTACACCCTTCTAAGTTGAAATTCACATTCTTTTAGATCTGTTTATTAGACAGTAAGAAGAGGTCTCTAATTGCAACTACTGCAGCATAGAAAGCCAAGTAATTCCTACATCATTTTAATTCTAGGCAAAGTTTTTTAAGCTACTTGAGGAAAGTGGCACTAGAATATGCATCTTGCTGATACATACAAACAATAAATACATATACACAAAATACAAATTTTATGTTGTCGAGGTCTGCTTTTTCTACTGAGAGAATACACCCAAAAGATTAAGTAAGAGCAGTATATTCACGAAGCACAAGAAAATTCAATCTGATCTTCATGCAAAAAGCACCCTCGTAACATGCAACTCTTTAATTAACGTTGTATTTAATAATACACTGGCTAACAACAGTAACAAAGAGTGCTTAATGAAGGTTTGTTTAGAACATGACCCTCGTGGCTGCCTCTTTCTTTGCCTCTGTACTGCAGCCTTAATGATTTTTCTTTTTTTGCGTTTGACAGCTAGTAACAAGAAACCTGCCTTCAGGACATTTCACAAAATATGTTTATTCCTTTCAGTGATGCAATGTTGGTCGTTTTCATGCTGTTGAGAAGCTTCAGAAAGGAGAGCTTTCTAAGAATTTGTAGGAGCAGTAAAAAAAAAAATCTGTGTTAGACAAATGCATCACCCAAAAGTTTGTAATTTTTCTTACTTTACCTCATAACCCAAACTCTCCCTTCAAACATGTATTTCACCTCAAATTTGGCAGTTGCTATTGTTAGTCTCGCCATTTGTAATCCTTAAGCATGTGGAAATTTAGCAATTATTGAAAAACTAATCAGTAATTTTAAATTAATCTTATTATTTTAAAATGTTTTTTAAAAAAACACTTTTGCAAAACATCTACATTTTTCAATATGTAAATGGTTTCAGAGGTGTGAAGTAAATGTCTTTAATATACAGTGCTGATAAGCAACAGAAACCTGAGTTCAAAAACTTGCTTCCTTAAAAGAAGCAACAGCTGCCACACAGACATAAGTGAGATTTAAGGCAGAAAAAAAAGTGAGGGGAAAAAAACCTTCCAAAAAGAGAACACACCAAAATTCTCCATCTTGTCTGTTTCATCAATTTACTCAAATGGATTTAATAGGAATAATACACAAACATTGCCCCCTCTTTTTTTTAGGCACTTTTTTTGTTAGATCAAACTCCATACAATAACATTTAATAAACAGAGGGGGAAAACCCTGTATTTATCCAAGAGCATTAAGCAACGTTACATAAAAGTAAATCACACCATTATACACCATTTTTTAAAAAAAAGAAACAACTGTAATTAATGTCAAGTAAAATAAAATTATCACAAATAATGCCAGTGGTTTTGAGATTGAATTTCCTTACCTTGGCCCTCTGAGGGCAGTGTTACCTAACACACGATTGGAAGCATCAGCAGACTATTTGATTAAGTCAGTAGACACTAAGTAAATGCAAAGCACTTCTGTTAAAATATTTACTTATTTTTAATTCCATTATAAGAAATTTGCAGCATAGTTCAAAACTACTGTAAAAAATAAATGTTTAAGATAACTAAAAAATATACCTATCCTCATAAATTATGTCCTTCAATCAAATGTAAGTATGTAATATTATGCAAAGTATTCTACCAAATCTTATTGCATAGTAAAAATTTAACTGAAACTGTGATTTTTTTCTGCCTTAGCATTTTAAAAGGTACTTTTATTAGATGCCCTCTCCTAAGTATTTGCTGGCAGTTCAAAGAGAAGCAGAATTTGGAACTACCACTCTCTGATTCTCTTTTACACTTTGAGTTGGTGATTATTTATTTATACTAACTGTTTTCCCACAGTTCCCACTAATGCTGAATGACATTTTGAGCACATCTGTACTTGCATTAGACAAACTAATTTCTCCAGTCTCAGCTGAGAAATAGGAAACATTTCATGGTATATATGGCCACTGGCTTATACCACAGCTAGGTTTCCATTAAGTTTCTTGCAAATTAGAAAGTTTAGGTGAGGAAGTTCAAGTACCTTTCACTGTCCACATCATCTCAATAATCCAGCTCAGATAGAAGCTGCTCAGTTTATGCCCAGCTATTGAGAGGTATGTGGCCAGAGCCCAGTGCAAACCCCACAGATGTGAATATTCTGCAGAAGGCAGCGAGCAGCCTCGTGTGAGCTCCAGAAGTGCCTCAGCTGAGCAAGGGGGGAGGAAAGCAGGGACAACCCTCTGTCCTCCATGCCAGCCCAGATGCACTGAAGAGCTGGCAAACAGTGGATTCTTTGTTCCTGAAGCATTCTAAGTAGTGACCAAAGAGAAGGGCTCCTACTAGGGAAGCAGATTCCTTCCAAGCAGAGGTGCAGGCACAGGCAGGGAGAAGTCACGGAGCAGCTCTCCATGGTTTCAGGTGCACGTCTGCAGCTGAAGTGATGGGCAGGACCAAATCTCCACAATGGAAAGATTCTCCCTGCTCTTACTGTGGGGTTTTCTTCCCCCCAGGCTGTGAATGCAATGTACAAACATATTCCAGGGTTCTAGGGTTCAAATTACCAGCCACCATGGTTTTTTCATTATGTCTGGTGGAGTGAGTCATTGTCCTATCTTGTACAAATGCAGCAGCACTTCAGCCCCTGCTATTTATTCAATGATTTCCTGTTGCATTAATAATCTTTTCTCTAAAACATGAAAAAAAATCTAGAGGAAAGTATTCAATAACAGAGAGACAGGCATACCATTATTCACACATAAATGCAGTTTTGAAATTGGGTGTCTACAATATCCACTCAAAATTACTGGTGTGTTTTGGCAACACATGGAAAATAAATGTTCATTTTCATATGCATGCAATTTTGTCCTTTTAAAAAATCATACCAGAAATACTGAGTGAGCTGACATCCTGACAAATTGAGAATTGACCTTTACCATGCCCATTGTGAGCCAGCAGGAAGAAAAACTTGCCAGTTTCAACATCACTCTCACTTCCCCCTCATTCTTGAAGGATAAGAATTAGAACAATAAATAAATTAAATAGCAGTTGCTATTAGCACATGCTGTCTGGAACAACAGAGTCTTGTATTGCATCAGCATCTCTGAGCAACAGAGGTGATCAATATTTTCTAAATATGCTTGCTATTCAGGAATGGAAAACGAAGGTCTATATTCTGGAAACATTTAGGAACACTGGTCACATTTTCTAAATAGCTCTCTTGAATAAGGCAATATAGGATAAAAGCCCAAAAATGCTGCACTATTTAGATGGTTTTCAGAGCAATTCTTCATTTTTTAGTAGTGTTAAGCTGTACTTGTGTAAACGTAAGCATTTTAAATATTGTTTCACGTATTTTTATAGCTAAAACCTTAATGTTCTCAGTAATTTAAAACATTTTTTTTAATATAGCACTATAAGCATCAAGAGGTACTTTATATAACAGAAAAAATACTACTTTCTTTTCTTCTGCTTTTATCAAGTGCTAGCAGACCAAAGGACCTTTTTCAGGTTTTGAAAGGATTTTAGTATTTTAATATTATAATATTTTTAGGACACGTATACAAATATTAACCTATAAATTACAGTGAATAAGAAAGTCAGTTACAGCAGCAATAATTTAAATTCATGTACTTGGCAAAAATGTATTAAGTCAGATGATTAAAACACAAATGCTTTTTACATGTGGCCAAGTTGAGTTAAACATTTTCTTAATATTATCTACTTACAGCATTTTGTAAAAGAGCTAACACTGGTTTACACAAGAGATTTCAAACTTTCCATTGTTTGCAACAGAACATGGTAAGTGTGACAATAGCATTATCATTCAACTGAGTTTCTTTAACAGACACATGCGTTGACAAAAATTATGTGACTTTTCCCCCTTAAAACTGGAACACTTGCTAGCATGTTTTCACAAAGCAAATTGTCTCACTTTCAAAACTGGCACGTTGCAATAATTTTAAAATAGCTCCTCTGAACTTTCTCCTTGTCACTAGGTGTGCTCCTAGCCTCAACCCTTGCTAGGTGCCAAAAGCCAGCATCAACACCATTCCCCTACGTTTCTTCCTCAAGGCACATCACTGAAGTCAACCTTTTTGCTTTTTTGCTTTGCCTGCATCATTTGCAAAGAATAAGTAGAAGATAAGCCCAGACATTCCTCAAAGTGCTGGAGCACCCCATTACTGCTGCACACGTCAGGGGGTATCTTTGGTTGCATGAAGTGCTTCATGATATGCCTTGCAGCACTGCCCAGAGTAACTGAGCTTCCCACCAGCAGTGATGGAACACAGAAAACACCACAGCTCTGGGAAGAAGAACCAACAACCCAACTAACAGGCAAAAAGCAAATCTCCTCTGTCTAGGCTCAGATGCAGAAATCGGTACTTGGGCAGGAGGCAGCCACACCTGAATTTCCAGTTAAAACTGACATAATCCAAAACTGACATCTCCCACTCTGCCACAGTGATGACAGAAGGGCACATCAAATGCTCCCATCAGTAGTTATTGTTATCAAGGACCTGCAGATGCTTATTAGATTTAAGATGGAAGACACAGTAAAAAGGAGTTCCTTGACTTTTGGTAAGGGCTTGGTGGGAAGCCCTGGTAAGGTTCATTCCAATAATATTTAAGGCATGCTGTAAATGACAAAAAAACCCTGATACATACTGATAACATGAAGACATGTCTGCAATCCACATCCACCTCAACAACTGCTTCATTTTCCATTTTTCAGTTCAGCACAGATATCTGAATGTTGAATGTCATGTAATATTAGAGAAGAAAATGCATTGCTTTAAAGTTTCCATGTTTATCTTCAAAGAGATCACCTGTATAACAATGTTTCAATTTAGCCTTTAACTTAATTTCCCTCTATGCTTGTATCCTTTCTCACATTTCTTTCACAGTACTGTGGAAACTTACCATAATCACTGAACAAGAATAAGAAAGGATTTTTAGTCAAAGAAAGAAAACTACATTCCTATGGAACGATCCAAATTTATTTTATGTGCAACTGTCAAACGAAAATATAAGTTATGCCCGACCAGCTCCTTGCCTTCAGAGAAAGAACTGAAAATAAGATCAAGCGAAAGAGAAAATTAGTTGCTAATCTCATTCTAACCCCTAGCATACTCTATAATGCAAGACAATCACCAATTGGCACTTTCTGCATAAGAAAAGCTCAGGATGCAGAAGTAGGGGTATGCAAGTACCAGCCTTGCAGCAGACAGACAAAGCTATGTAAGAACTTGCAAAGCACCTGTCCCCCAAATGTCTGAGACTGAAATAACTACATTACTCTTTCTATGTCCACAAGTACCAAATTTGTTAAGTTGTTGCTTGGGATTTTTTTTTTAGCTCACCACATGGAGAAATCAAAAGTTTTCTTCCCTACTGCAAGAAAAGGCTCTTTTTAGGAATAAACAACGGAGGGAGGGAAGATATTAAACTCCTGAACTAATTAACAGAAGTAAAGGAGGCGGTGGGGGACAATGATAATTAATATGTACCCTCCTCCTAACCAAATCTCCACATACATTCATTCTGTATATGCACACACAACAGCAGCATCATAAACCGTCTCAAGTTCTTGCCATTATTCAGTTCGACATCTGCACATGTTTATGCGTCTCTCCAAACAACCTCTTGAACACCCTGCTGGAGCTGTCATTTTTTTCTTCTCCCTATCTGGCAGATGGCAAGTCAACAATCGGCATCAACAGCAGCCGAATATCTCCCCCCTCCATCCAACCCCCCTAAACAGACACAATAATAACTTCTTTGTGCTTCCCCACAATGCAGCTGCTTAAACCATTTCGCTACAAGGCTGCTTTGCCTTAATAAAAAAAAAAAAAAAAAAAAAAAAAAAAAAATCCCTTCTGTCAAGTCTAAAAAGCAGCATAATGTTAAGCAAGCTAAAGCCACAGCACAGCTGCAAACGGGCAGACACATTGACAGCTCCTCCCTTAACAAAGCCCTGTGAATTGAAGGGGGTTCATCTGAGGCTCACACAGTAATTAGTATAAAAAAGTCCGACAGCCTCTATTATGCTAGGAAAAAAAAACTGGACAGAACTGGGCTGCTGTTTTGCGTCAAGAGTTCTGCTGCAGAGTAGATAAATCATGTTGGGTTTTTTTCCTCTCTTTTTAAAGACAGTAATAAGGAGGATGAGAGAAGCTAATTTGAAAACTTGGACACAGTAATTGTACCATATGGTGAGCATTTATCCCTTCTGAAATACACGCTAACAGTCACTTACATGCACAGTGCTTTGTTTTACAGTTGTTATTCTCCCTACCATATTCATAAAATGGATCTGAATATCCGATACTCCAGAGAAGTTGTGTGTAATTAGCAGCAAAACTGCCTGTGCTTAATATATTGGCCTACCATAGCAATCCAATTAATTGGAAAATCCCATGCCCCCGAATTTAAATAGTGTCCACTTCAAGGACTTCTTTATTTCTCTCAAACTGGCTAAATATCACACATAATAAAGTTCAGAGAAGTAATTTATTGACACTAATACTCCTCGATACTGTTGGCTAAAGCATATGAGCAGGAAGTATTTTTCTTCTCATCCATGCAGTATAGAGGAATTAAGTCAAGAACCATTTAAGAGTAACCACAAAATATTTCAGTTCCATCATATTTGGGACAGGAACTACTCAATAAATGAAAGGTGAAACTGAACTTCAACACAGGGCACGGGAGGGAGACAAAGACTTCAAATCCACTCCTTCACCTCCACCCCCATTTTCTTCCTGAATCATCCTTTGAAATATTTTTGTTAATAAACCAAACTCTTAATTCATAAGGACCTGCAAAATTTGGAAGATACACCATCTAGCCCTTAGGATCTGCTTGTTCCTTAGCACATACCTCCAGATTTTCACGCTGTTCTTACAACCAAATCATCACACACAAGATAAGGAACCAGCTGAGTGGAGCTGGGAAAATGTAGGTCTCTTTATATAAAGAAACACTGTAGTGAAATGGGAACGTTAATAAATCTTAAAATGCTGCTTTCAGAAAATAAGATATAGTAAACTTCCAAGCAAGGGGAAAAAAAAACCAACTCAGATTAGAAGATGAAAATTTGGTGAAGAATAAACCAGACACAAAATGAAGTCTGCAGCTGAGCATAATACACAAAAAGCCAGAACGTTTTCTCTCTATTGGCTTTTTACCTCAGAAGACAACAACAGAATCTACTTCAGGTAACAGAAAAATACTTCCAGTCACTCTAGATCAAAAAGGAGGTATTGGAGCTGACTGTTAAGTACTAAAGGGTCCCAGAATTAGGCAGAATACATCCACAGTTACTAAGAAATTGTAAGTGAAGTGAAAGCTACAGGCAGAAAACAGCTATCCTTTACTGATAACTGTTCAACTGAAGGATTCTAATTGGAGAATTATACCCCACAGCCCCAAGAAATAAAAAGAAATAAAGAAAAAATAAGTTCAAAAACACCTTGAAAATTTCAAGTCACTTGTCTGGATGGCAATCAAAGAAAACTGCTTAAAATTCTATTTTTAATCACACACTTTAATAACACAAACTTACATAAGATAAAAAAGGCAACATTGATTTTGAGTAGAAAAATTACACCCATCATATGGGCTATCTTTAAGAATGTCAAGAAAATAAAATGGATGGAGACTGACACAATTTATTTCATCTTTTTAAAAAAGCTTTTAATAAGTTTAAAGAAACTAATTGTGTGAATGAAAAAAAAAACATGTGGTAGAACAGAACAGAGAAAGGAAATTGGGTAAAAGGAGGAAATCAAAATAGAAGTACAGTCTCATGTTCAACTTTTAATCCATGAAGCTCAACAGTTTTCTGTTAGGAGCATTTTCAGTCAATATATACAATGATCTAGGGTTACCACTGCATATAATACCTGACAGTAAAACTATTCGAGTTTATTAAGAATGTGAAGAATTTCAGAGTGGCAATTCTATGTCAGTGAGCTGAGAAACAGCAGACGAAATACAGTGAAGAATTACTTGAATTAATAAACAGTAACAGAAATAACCTGAAATGCTCACACACTGTTTAGTTTTAAATTAACCACTAAAGAATAATTAATATAATCCTTGTTTAAGTATGCAACACTGAGAAGAAATGAAAATATCCTCATTTGTAAAGTTACTGAATTTTACAAACACTGTAAATACTATTCCAAGGTAAACAAATAAATTACAGTTTTGAGAATTACATTTCTAAAAAATGACAAGACAACAGAAGAGCTTCAGGGACAAAACACACACACACACAGAGAAATAACCAGAGATAGAGAGAAGCAAGAGAAGCAGAGTGAGGAAAGACCAGATTAAGCTTCACTTTCAAAGGAAGGACTGCAACCAAAGGGTTTAACAACACAAATGGCCAATAGCAGAGTTCCAGTCATTTCACAGGAACATATTTTCAGAAGAGCTCAGGAAAAGATTTTCAAACATTCTGTATCCACAGTCCTATCTGAATGCTATAAATTCACCATGAAACTAGTGGTTTGCACCATGGCAATGCAGTCACTCTTCCACCAATTCAGCATCCAATCCTACCAGCACCTTTAGGAAAAGCCAGCCTCTCCTTGAATGCTGTGACACATTTCCAAACTTGTGTGAGCGCTTTTTCTTAAAAAAATAAAAGCCTCACAATCAGGAAATCAGAGTAAACATTCAACACAGGCATGTTCTTCCTTTAATTGCTATGCATCTTTTGTTCTAGCACAAATCTGGTACTAGCCAGGAAGCATTGATGGTGAATGAAAGTCCCAGTCCTTGGCCACTTGGTTCACCTCAAATAAAACAACCATAAGAATTACCAGGGCACTCCATTTGGGAAGGTGAGGAGCAGCTGCACAGGAAGCATGCAGTGTATGCCATGTCCCACTGCATCAGCACTGGCACCCACACAGCTGGGACAGGTGTAAAAAAGCACACCCCAAGAAAAAGGTTTTGACCAGATCAAACCCATTTCAGGTATTGCTACAGCTTGATACAGCTAGTATCAGCACAAAGGAAAGATGGGAGTAACTGGCTGGGTGCAAGGAAGAGGCAAAGGAGAAGGGGCATCAGCATGAATTTAGGCAAGATTAACTACTAATTAACCAGACTGCTGCTCTGCTTTGTGAGTGCAATTCTTGTTTTCCAGTCAAGCTAGGAAATCAGGTTCAAGTGATTCAAGTTTCTAAGATCAATTGCATCTCTAAGTAATGATGCCACAATGGTTCTGACAAACTATTGAACCAAGAACTTCCCTAATACAATTGCACATTCTATACAACCAAATTATATCCTGACATATGTGTCAGAATATACTCTGTCATTTACTCGACACATATACACTGAAATTATAAATTAAAAATACGTAAACTGTACAAATCTCTGTACTCTGACAAATAACTGAAAAATCACTTAAAATGCACAACTGGAAAAGCTAAAAATACAATACTTCTACATGTATTTGTGAAATAGTTATTACAATTTACTAATATTACAAAATCTTAGCAACTTATAGATCCCAATATAAATTGAAATTTTGAATTAGCTGTGAAATATGTCCCATCCTAACAGTAGTGCTAAGAAGATAACTTGGTCAGTATTTTCTTAAATTTACAGATTAAAATTAAAGAAACAAAAAAAAGAAAACCTCAACTCATTTATAACCTCAGAATTCTACACATTTCTAAAAGCTTTCACTGCCTTAAATTTAATAAAACAGCTTATAACTCCCACATAAGAACCATAACACAGTTCAGTTCGAATACACATTTTATATAAATTTATTTTGCACTATTTTTTTATTACAATTGCAATAAATACTCAGGCAAATGAGGTGTTAAAAAGTCTTTTGTTTCAAGTTTTTTCAGCATCTTAATTATAAGAAAGAAGGAAAAGCATAGAATTTTCAGCCCTGCCATTTTATCAGCATAAAATTTTTACATCCTTTTCAATTAGTTTAGAAACTTTTAAAACACAGCTATAAAGTATGACTCCAAAATTTCAGCCACAAGATGGAATTGAAAGATGACTGACCTGAATAAGACATAAATTTATCTCACCAAGCTCAGGGTGAAGTTTGTTACTCTTTTTTTTCACTAACAGACACACATCTTGTGGTTTCTCTGCTATCAGCATACAATTTCTTCCTGATCTAACTACTGAAAAATGCTTAATGACTTAGCCTCCAAAACAGTCTAATAACTTACAGGATGACCTTACTCAGCAAACTCTACAATTAGTTTATTCAATGCAGAAGTGAAATTTCATACATGAGAAAACACTGATAATCTCCTCCTACATCTGGCTTTTCTGAAATTCTGATTATACATACAATAATTAACTGGCACCAAATATTTAACATTTGTGACACCAAAATAATAGGGACCAATAAGAAACTGCAATTTTCAAAAAAAAAAATTTGCATTTCTATTGAATTAAGTAAACAAATTTGATACGCTTTTGGTGACTTTTTCCCTCTAGAAAATAAACAGCACAATTCTCTAATTAGCAAAAATGAAACAGAAACTTACAACACTGACTTGAAAATCCTTGTGAAAGTCTGTACTGGTGATGTCACAAATGCTGTCACATCTGAGCAGGTATTGTCTGTAGAAGGTTCAGAAATGTCCATTTTAATCAAAGCATTTGTTGAAGGAAGTTGTGTGTTTTGCTTTCATTTTAATGGATTCAAGAATTCCTTAGGAATCATGGTTCAAACTACCTTTAAAAATAACAAATTAGGTAAAATCTAAATAGCTAAAATACAAAGATCTGATCTGTAATGGATATAGAAAACTATGTAAGAGTGAGGAGAAATCTATACTTTATGCTTCCTTCAGCCTTTAATAATGATGTTTTCATTACACTGATGTAACACTCATATTTTCTAATTTGCTCAAAATGAACTACAAATTATCTCCTCAGAGTACTGAAATGCCAGTGATAAAGTACTGCAAGGCAGAAAACACAACTTCTCCGTGCTTGCAGTTATTTTTTAATTCAATATTTCAACTTCACCAAACTTCGAAGCCAGTAATACCTTTCATTATTTTTCTTACGTCAAATCCTCACATCACTGGTCCAAAACCCAGAGACAGAGATGGGGATTCTTAATCACCTGGATGAAAGTTTTAATTGTCTGAAAAGAACCTTGTCCTTCTCCCTTTTTTCCCTATGCAATTTGGGAGCACGGCACCGTCAAAAGGACCAAGCTGTACTATGGGAAGGGATTTGAGCTGTGTAGGTGCCTGAGGAACTCTTAAACATCCATCTTCCTATTTAGAGCCTAACTAGATGCCTAAGCTTCTTATGATGCAAGTCATCTACATTCTACAATAATTTCTCTATGTCCTTTCCAATAAAGACTTAGAGTGAGAAAAACTTGAGTACAGAACTTCTTAAAAGATCTTTTACAATTTCACGTCTGCGACATAAGAACTGGATCAAACGACGACCGAATAAAGCTCTGCTTTTATTTCAAATTTCAAAGAAGGGGGGGAAAAAAAAATCTCATGCCAGAATGAGGTATGAGGACATATGGCCAGTCTATCACCTGACTACCAAACAGCCCTACCAAAGCTGCCACATGTTTGTTAATCCCGAGAGGTAAAACGCTGCTTTGTCTTCCGGGGGTGGTGCTGCAGATGAGCGCCCGTTATGATGCTGATGCATTTTTCCATGCTGACGTTCACCAGGGAATACAGGTTCCACATCAGGGAGAAGTGACACAAATTTTTCATCTCCTCTAAGAGTCTTCCACATTTCTGCTCACCGAGTGCATGCACAAGAACGCCGAGCATCAGCAGCACAGCTGAAAACAGTTTTAACAAAAGCTTTTCTTCTGGATGTTTACAGATTCATTCAGTTAAATTTTATATCTCGTCTATTTAGTTTAGGTACATTAGGCATATTTAGTCTTAATATTAAAGAATATGGAGTTTTCAGTGACAGCTTGGTCTTGCAACAGCTGATAACAGTTTGATAGGGAATGACTGAAAGTTAGTGATATGATTATTCATTTAGAGACAGTAACCTCTCTTCAGACAATCCATGATTAAGGGGAGAAATATTTCCCAGAGATCTGGCTGTTCTCTAAAGTACTTATCATTTCTGTAAGGGGCAGAAGTAGGGTGATCAGCAAGTTACTGAAAAACTCTAGCCCTCTACAATGTAGATTCTGAAACAAACCTGTTTTTTTCAGACTTCCCTAGTTCTAACAAAACCCTTCAGTGTATTACAGGTGAAATTTTTCACTAAATCTCTAGCAGGATGTTTTGCCTGGAATCTGTTTGGCCTGGAATCTGGTCAGAAGACAAAGCCATGCACGTTCTCTGTGGGTTGCTACTGGTGGCACCATAGTGGTATTTCTTGGTGCTGAATATGCTAAAAGGCCAGTCTGGCTTACCAGCTTCAAACACACATCTGTCCCTTTGAAGTAAGACTTGACAGATAAGCTGCTAAACTGACCTGGAGGCCTAGGACTGGCAGGTCACCCTCTTTACGTTATAAAAGTCCAGTCTACTTTGATACAAGTTGGATTCTTCCACATCCTTTTCTTGAAATGTCTGGAGTTTCTCCTGTGGAGTTTGTGATGCCTCTCTACAGTTATTTCCCAGAGACTGAGAGAAAGAAGTATTCATGCCTGGAGTGTGGTGAGATACATCAAAACCTCTACTTAATGTTTCCTTCACTAGCTTTAACATAATTGCTTTAATATAGTGCACTACATAATTTATGTTATACTACAATTGACTAGTATTTTTTAGCTTTTATACTGTGTAGTAATTCTGATTAAGATCTTCTATCTGTTCATTTGTTGTAATAAATAATTCATCTTTTATAAATATATCTGATTTGCCATCATTAAAACCTGCAGGATACAGTGATTTAATCACACCTCTATAATTCCTTATATTTAAACTGCTGACAATATCTGAGGCTAAGGCAGGATTTACCTTCATTTAAACCCCTTTCTATGAAGGAGTTTAAAAACACAAGGGAGTTCTGTCTCCACCTCAGACTCAAATAAAGGGCTTCTCCAATGAAGTTTCTCTAAGCCTTCTACTCCCTCTGTGACAACACCTCAGCTGATTCAGCTGAGGAGAAACTCCTCATCCTTCCAGTCCTGCTGCCCAGTGGTCTTCCTTGTGTGATTTGCCACTTGAGCAGCTCACTAGTCCAATAGGTTTAAAAAAAAAAAAAGGGGCGGTAGAGCAAGGCAGAAATAGAACAGCTTCCTGCAAGATCAGATAACTGACCCCATCAGCTGGCAAATCATATTTCTGAATTCATCACAAGGTATCAGAGAGTCTATGTTTCAGGCAGGGTCTACCTGAATATCCCCTTCATTAGCAGTGTACCATTTGATGTGATTAGATATAAAAATGAAATCATCCTTTAGATACTGTTTTCAAAACTTCCTTCTCTCCATGACAGTGGACAGACATCTGCCTAAAGGACCTGGTTATGTGAGTAACAAAGTGGGAGGGTGTATGTGTTACCTACTGCTGATTGTACAAGCACCCAAGCAGACACCAAGAGGTTTTTGCTGTCCCTCTCTGTAAAAGGACAGTCCTGTTGCCCAGTTTCATCTTTCATGCAAGTCTGCTCCTTAGGTGAAAGTGCAAAAATAGTAACACTCTGCTTTCGGTTAATGAAAAAGTTAACAGTGGATTACACAACACCTTTAGCTCCCTACATCTGTAACTGTGCCATAGAAAAGATATTTGTATTCTGAACTCAAGAACACAAAGCACACTACAGAAAGTGCCTTTACAGGGACTTTAAAGAACTCCATTTACACAATATGTCTAAACAATATTAAGAAATTACTTCATTACCATGAATCAGGTACCTTCACTTAGAAAAATGTAAGGACCTAATGGGTTTAACAATACAATTAAAAAAAAAATCCACAGCAACTGAGCTATGCAGACACTCCACATTCAATAAGAGAGCCCTAACTTTCCATGATACTCTTTAGGTAAGTGCCAAACTGGTGGCAAAAGCAGTGGCCAGCTAAAAAAAGACTATGAAACACACCAGAAACGACAATAATTTTATCTTTTAATACTGATGCAGTGTTTCTCAAACAGCATGTCAGAAGGGACTTCAGAAGGAGCAACTGGATTTTTTAGTGTTTCATTTAAATAACACTCTGAGAAAGTCTTGGACAAATTCTCACCAAATTTACATTTCAGTGCTAATCTGAGTATCTCATGTGCAAATCTGTATAGGACATTTTATGATTTTTATTCATGGCATCATATATTTTAAGATGAACAGGAACATCTCATCAGTTCAGTATGAACCCTTCAGAAAAGACAGGTGACAGAATTTTCTCCTATTGTGCAGGTACTGGCAAAACTATGTGTTTTTTTTAATGCTTATCTTCCTGAATCCACTCTGTTTTGATGGTATCAAAATATTCTCCTTAATATTTTTCAATCTTTCTCTTAATCATCCTCATCCTGGTTCTGAATACAACTGAATTCAACCTTCAGTCACAGAGCTCCATGCTCTTTAAGCTGCTACATTAAAGAGCTCCTTTACATTTCTGCACTAAGATTCTTTCTCATGGCAAGGCAATCCCATATTCCTCAATAACCACACAGGCTCTCAGAATCTCCAGTTCTAGAGGCATTCTCTCCAATGCTGAAAACACTACCATCTTTTCTTCTCTATTTTCTTCTCTCTGGCATGTAAATATTCATTTAAATATTAAATATTAAAAGAGAAGCTGGAATGGAACCATGAATTCCCATTCCCTATGCTAATTTACTTTTCTGTGTTCTTACTATGCATCTTGAAAAGCTTCAAGGAAACCATTTTCTGCATTACTTGACTAGGAACTATCAAGAATTACAAGCATTTAAGAACTGAAAGATTTTATTTCACACAATAGATTTCAAATTCTTTTCAGTTCATGGAACTCTAACATTTTTCAGCAGAAACATAGTGTTTTAATATCAAAAGAAATGCAATGTATTCCACTCTGGACCATTCGGTTAGTTTTTTCTTAGTAAGCTTTTGTACACTCTTCCAGAGTAGTCCACAGATCCCCCTGAATCTGCAAACAGGATGAAAACTACTTTATTATTACTTGAAGCCATAAATAAATTGTTTTTAAAATAATATTGCTTCTTAAGTACAAGATTCCCCCTCTCCCAGGTTCATGAGTGGGCTTAGCACTGGGGTGGAATAAAGCTGCCCAGTTAAATCTGATATGCAAGTATTCATCATTAACACAAAAACATAGGTAAAAATAAGAAAAACAGTTTTTTAAAAGGCAAAGAACTAGCTCAAAAGACCTTACAAAGAAGTAGAATATAAATGAAAATACTGAGGCCAGAAAAAATGGCTGCCATGACTAAAAAAGAAAATAAAGTAATTCTCTCTTCCTAGCTCTCTTTCCCACCTGCCAAGGTCCACTTGGATGTCTTAATTGAAAAGTTAAAAGGTGATAATAGGAAAAACATCAGTAGGATGCATGAAAAGCTACCTAAAGAGAGAGGAAAATGGAAGATGATAAAATATGTCAGCAAAAGAAAGAGTCAGGAGGTTCCCCAGCAACCAAGGCTGGCATGATTTTTGTGTACCTTCCTCAATGACCTAGACAGAATCTGATCTGAGACATCTTACAGATGATACTACACTGTAGCCAATAGTCAAATGCCATATGATATGATATGATATGATATGATATGATATGATATGATATCTATGGCATAGGAGAACAGAAGGATCTGATTTCACAAAACTGAGTGGGCAAAGACGAAAACTGAACATTGGGTACATAAATGTGAGGTATTGTATCTAGGAAAAAATAATACAAACTATGCCTAACAATGTTTACTTTAGAATCATAAATTATACTTTAGCTGAGTCCTGGATTCATCACTGACAGCTCCATGAAACAGTAAGTGCATGTAAACAACAGCCAAAAAAACCTGACAAACGTTGGGCATGTCAGAAAGGATACTGAGAACAAGAGAAAGGATGTTGTTTTGCTGATCCAGAAAACAGTGCTGTGCCCACATCTTCATTACCTTGCACAGTCTTGTCTCCAAGTCTCAAGAAGAATGTAGTGGAACTATGAGAAATCAGAAAGAAAGGAAACCAAAATGATCCAGGCATTGGAACAGCCATCTTTTCTAAGACAGGATGAAAAGACAGGAGCTCTTTAGTTTGGAGAGGAGAAGGTTGAAGTTTACAAAATCGTGAAGGCAGTAGGTAGGTGCAGAACTGCTGTTCACCAAACTGCAATAGTTAGGGCCCTTGGTGAAACACATCCATAGATATGCCATCTAACATTACTAATGCAACAGTTCTGAACACTAGCAAAGTGCAAGGGGATGAGAAGCAAGAAAAGGACCAAACTTGCAAGGTCTCTCTAAACAGCACACCCTCTGCCACCACAGCAGACAGAATGCTGAGCTAAATGGCCCATTGGTACGACTCACTTGGCTATTTCTCATGGGATGCTTACTTCAAAAAAGATTTCCTGGTTTGCAATTCAAACTGCATTGCAACCACAATTTCTTTTCTCAGTGTGCACATGAAGAACATATCATGTGATGACTTCTCTCTTCACATTTAACCTCAGGAACTGCAATTCATTCTGCCTATACTCATAGGTCCCTAAATCATTGATCTCTCTCACTGCTATCTCTGAGTAATAGTCTTTATAATCTTGAACTGCAGCAGCCAGAAATGGATGCTTTTGTCCAGCCAAGACCCTAAGTGTCCAGTGGAGCAGAAAGATGCATCTTACAATTCTATTCGTGATCATGCACACGTGTGTTTGCCTTCTTCACAACAGCAAGACATAATTATAATGCCCAGTTTGTTATCCATGGTACCTACTGGACTTCTTTCTGAAGAGCTTCTTACCTAGCCACTCATTCTCCATCAGCTTCTTTCCAAAGTAGATCATTCTAGAATGCATGTCAAACTTGCTCCCCCTCAACAGCTTCCAGCTCCTCCCACAAAACACGTCTCCACACTAGCAATACCATTCAGAATTCTAACCCCATCCTCCAGCACACCTGCAGTCCTTTTCAGTTTGGAGACACCTCAAAATATTAATAACCATTTTCTTTGCCATCACTCACCATGTCAGTGAAAGTATTGCTTAGGCAGAAGTCAGGAAAGAGCCTAACAAATTCTGCTTCTAGTCTTCTAACAGTTTTGCTCTTAGAAACAAACCTCACAGTTGTTTCATCTAATCCATGAATCCTTTTTTCCCCCATGAAAACACAATTCACAGAATATCAGAAGCCTGAATAAATCCAAGTTACAATATTCAAAGCCTCTAACCTATACACAAAGACTGCTACCTTGTCAATAAGAGGAAATTTGCTGACTTTCATACAAATTAACCTTGTCAAATACACAGTGACTCATCTGATTTTCTAGATGTTCATAGGTACTTGTTGTAGTATTCTCTCTTTAGTTAAATTGATGTTAAGCACTTAGCCATATTAAAACACATTTTGTTTGAACATATCAAACATGAAAAGCAATCCAAATAATTTTCCCGGTGTTATTTATTAATTACTGTCTATGTCACCCATAAATTTCATCATCAATGATTTTGTGTTTGTTTTCCAAAGTACTGAACCTGCCAGAGAGCCAGTTGTAAAACTAATCACTGCTGAATACAAGAGTATTTTTAGTCATACTTTCCAGTTTGACTTTGAATTATATAAAACTTAGAGAAGGAAAAAAATTGAATCCATCTTAGTCTCATAAAATTATGAAGGAAGAAAAAAGGAATCCATCTTAGTCTTAAAAGAAGTAAAGGATTTACTAAAGGTCTTATTCCTTTGTGTACAACAGGGCACATGACTGATCTTTAACTCTGACATTAAAATAACATAGTAAGTGTGTTCCAGAATAATGGTGTAATTAACTCAAAATGCCTACTGCAAATATAAAAGAAAAACACCTTCAAATATTCAACAAATACCACCTTGCCACGACTATTGTTATCTGCTGCTGCCAATCAGTATTGCTGTGGCTGTACAAAGACTCCAGTGCACCAGACTGTCGCTAATTATGTATATTCAAGTGATTAGCAAGCACTTGTTGCCTTGTTCACACCACCCTCCAAACAGCAGCCTTTGAGAGGAGAATAGACTGTAAATTTATTGAGAGAACACTGTTAATCCTTTGGGGAGAATGTAAATGTAAACAGGACTACTCTACATCAAGGTGCTTTGACAACAAAAATCATCTGCATAAACACATGCTCAACAACAAACAGGTGTTCTATTTCACAACTAGCGCCCATTTGATGCTTTCAAGTAAGCATTATGCACAAACTGTTAGAAGTACTTTGAAACCAGCTGCAATTACTATAATTAGCTGTTTTCCTACACTTTGGTGGGGTTTTTTCCTGTACCTGTTCAGTATTGTGCTGGTTGCAATCTGTAAACCAAAGTGAAGCAAAGGTTCTGGCCTCCTGCTAAAAGTTTGCTATCCGCTCAGTTCAGCAAGCTCTATGCTAAGTTAATACTTATCACTAAAGTGCCACCAGTTAAAAGAAGATGTTGGCATTAAATAACTTAACAGCCCTACAATTGTCAGGTCCCTCATCTAATACTCATCATGAATAGGAAAACGGGGAAATTGCCAAAATGGCACCATAAAAATAGTAAACCTTCAATGTTCAAGATTTCCCTTTTTTTACAGAAATGTCCCTAGGAACACACAAGATCTATTTCCAACAACAAGAATTTTACTTCTAGTCCTATCAGATAATGGGTGGTGAAAATCTTTGCTTGCAGACAGCTACTCATACTAATATGCTCCAAGTAAGTGTATTTAAAAATTATTTGGTCAGAGTGCTCATACTTCCTTCTGTTTAATGAGGACAAAATAATTACAAAGCACCTCTAACTCTTCTTGAATTTTATTACTATTATGTGTTCAAGCATTTTTCTAGTCTATCTCAGCCTTTCATGGCATCTACACAGCTTAGTTTTCAGCAGTTCCAAATGCTTCATCACAGTGACCCATTTCTATAGGTGAGTTCAAGACAAACAAGTCCAGTGGCCTTCTCCAAAGTCAAAACATAATGGGCTAATTTCATAAGCCTGGCAGTGCCACCTACACATAGCTGAAATCCAACTCTCCTACCTCATAGTTTACCAGATTTTAACCACTGAACTGAATAATTTCATATTCAGCACCTGCTGAGAGATTTTTTTATACACAGAACTAAAAGGACAGGCAGCAGAAAGAAAGAGGCTCCTGTACCTTTGTGAAACAGGCAGGAAAATCTATGATCAGCATAAGATAATCTACAACACAGCACCTTTCCAATACAGTAGATTTATGGTTGACCAGTTTATTTCACGTCCTCCACCAATATCGAAATGTACCTGAGGTCCTTATAATACTTTTTCCATCTGTAACAGAAGACTTCTGGTTTTTTGGACATCCACACTGGGTGATTAAGAGTGCTCTATACATTTTTAACTGCCACTGCCTTCTTCCCACCAACTTCTGCTCAGCTGGAAATCATAAAAATTCTTCAGTTGTGTTGGGCCAGCCAAGCAATATACACTGTATCCATAGAAATTGTTTCCTAAGAGGCCAAAAGAATGACCAAAAAGATTAATAAAGAGTTGCAATATTAAAATTTTTTAAAATTAAAAATAAAAAAACAAAAACAAACTAACTAACAAAAACCAGGAAGCATTGTCTAGAAAATTCCAGAAAAAGCTAATTTCTGGGCTTCTTCCAGAGACATCATCCTTTGTGAAGCCCAGGGGACAGCAAACCAATAGGTACTCTCATTTACTCCATTAGCTCTTATGGCAAAGATGTACATAGTAAACCCAACAATTTCCATTGTACAAACAATCTCCACAATGACACAAACAATTTGCTTGCTCTGCTGCTTCTTTCTTAACAAACAGAAAAATCTGGTAAGTTATAAAAACAAAAAAAGGATGACTGTATCTACAGGCTGTATATTCAAATATGAAGAAACACAAAATTCAGTTACTTTGAGCTTTTCATGTACACTAACAGCTCTAACATTGTCTTGAATTGGTCATCTTCGTGATTTGTGTTCCTAGCTCTCATTGTGTAACAATCCAAAATCAAATTTCACAATACGGTAGCACCCAGCCACTGAAAAAATGCAAACATTGCATATCATCAACACCTGCAGTAAAGTCAAAGCAGTTATGTATCTTTTTAGTAAGGGGCATCTTTTTGATGTCAGTTTAATTCCCTGAAGCAACACTCTTTGCTTAGATGAACACTGCTGCTACACCAGAAGATGTAGCTGAAATGCACATGCAAAAGTCACGGTTTGCAAGCCCCTCTTTGCCCTTCTAGGGAGACAGACATTATCTTAGCTAATCTCTCATCTCAATCACAATCTCTTCATCTCATCACATGCATTAATATGTAATAGTTTAAGCTAAATCTTCTGATTTTGTAAAAACATGGTAAGAGTTAGTATTTTGTTACAGAATTTCTGATGGGAACAGTAACTTCTACTATCACCACATGAAGAGGCTGCAAGGGGGGAACAAGCAGCTGTGAAATGCTTCAACAGCACCAAGCAGATACACAAATATGGTTCCGTTATTTTATTGTCAAGTAACTCGGGTATATGCTAAATAGAAAAGACTATAAGGGTGTTCACTCCTCATTCATATCACCATACAAAGTTACAGGCAGACACATCCGCTTTCTGTTTGTTTATTTAAGGCTCTTTGTGAGACTCAAAGGCAACTAATTAGGAGAAATAGTCTATTGAATTCCAACATAAGGAGGACATTAGCCTGGTTTCCCATTTATATACACAAGTATGTAGTGTTCCTGTGTTTCAAGTAAAAGTTGTAAGACAGAGTTAAAGAAGAATGCATAACAAGTCACTATCAGCATTTGCAAAGTAATGTACATTATTTGTTGAAAGTCTCAAAGCTTTAGAAACTATCAGCATCCTGAAAAGCCCACGCTTATGTTTACATTTACTTCAAAACAGGACATAAATTTAAACGTGTATATGAGATCAATATGGTACGTTCTAAACAAATGCTTTGAAATTGGTACGTTTAAATGCATCAGTAAAAGAAAAAATAGAAATAATAGTCAGCCATGGGTTCCAAAGAAAGAAACATAATTTTAATAGATCATTCTGAGCCTTATAGCCCTACAGTTATCTCTGCTTTATTGTTTCATTTTCACTTTTTCCATGAATGCTGCATCCAGATTTTTCATTTTTTGCATGTATTCTGATGAAAGGCGAGATCTTCCTAGAAAGAGCTGGGCAGATGAAAAGGACAGGTATTTTTGCATCAAGCTCAAGTTCTCAGCTAACCTTACTAACAAGTCTTATACCAGAGTATTGTTTCAAGATTATATTCTTCCTGAACAACAGTATATAGTGGTTACACATGCATTAGATCTGACTGCTGGATTTCCTCAGGAAGACTGAGGAACTTCAGGGAGGACCAGCTGCAAAAGCTCAGGTAAGGAAACAGGGTGAAATCTGAAGGAGATGATCAGCCCTTCCTTTCAGCATTCTATGAGTCATTTGTTAGCTACCATCCATCAGGAATGAAAAGGTGACTAGCACGAGCCAAAATGTCACCCCTACACAGCCCTTGTGTCTATTTTCTCGTATTATTTTGAAGTCTTCTTGTTTAAGAGAACTAACTTAAAATGCCAGAGAAATGATGGTATTTATCAGTATGCTGAAGAAAGCATGAGCAAATCTAACAGCCTTCAACATTCTCCAAATGAAGCAGCCCACAGTCATAGCCTGTAAGCTTTGTTGGCTAAACTTTACCCAAAAGTTTTAATGAGGTCAGAATTTAATTGTTGGTAAGAAAAGGAAAGCCTCTTTTCAGAAAGTCCCCCTTTTGTGGCAAGGGCTCCATGCAGACTGTGCACGTCTGTCTATTGCAAAAATGAAATATTTAGGGCTCCTATGATAGGAGATGCAAAGCAATAGAGGAGCTGCAGCTCACAGACTGGGGGACAGAGCAAGCTAAGAGGAGTAACTAATGGGAGCAGTCAGACACCCCCCAGGCTCGGAAATAACTAGCAGTGAACAAAGGAGCGACTAGAGAGGTTGCCAGAAACAGCCTGGTGTGGACAATGCAGAGTTCAAATCAAACACTCCAGAGCACCAAAGTCTGCATAAGGGTGACCACTAAAGCTGTAACTGCTCATACAGCCTCGGCAGCTGGGACCAGGGAACTACCCTGTCCATGAGCCAGGGCACCAACAAACCTCATGAAACACAACTAGAGGAACAGGAATAGTGGGAAGCTACTTTGGCATGGCCTCATAGCCACTGCCAACATGTTTTGGGCATGGTTATAACTGTACTACCAACGGTTCAGACTTCCCAAACTGATCTTTCATTGTCTTTCACTCCTTTTAATTATTTGCTGCAATGGGGAAAGTGGTATCTACAGAGCAGTTAGAAAATGCAATTTAGTGTCTTGGTAAGAAATTAAGTTAGTGACATTTAAGTGTTTCTGTGAAGATCCCTTAAGCACCTAACATCATCCTTTCCCACAGACCAAGCTTCTGGAAAGAATACATTCTCCCTACAAGACCATGTGCTGTAAGTTGAGTTCTCTGGCTGCCTCCATATTTGACGTTCCTTCTAATTTCCTGGTGGAAAAAAAATGCACAAAACATACAAGATCATAAGCTTACAGAAAGCATACATACTCTGTGAAATCCTTCTTCAGTGGACTGGGTGACAGTACTCCAATCAACTGCTTTGTTGTTTAACAAAGAGAGCACTGCTTGTACAAATATTTTAAATAAGTACACTTTCAAAAGCAGTTTGTTAAACAGTTTGTAATAAATAAAACACTGTAATACATTTACAGCTAAGGCAGACTACATGAAATTTGCTTACACCAAAACACCCATGGCAGAGAAAGCATATTGTGATGGAGATCAGAGTCCCCTGCACCACTCTAAGCAGAGCACAACTCTTTTTAAGCCACGTCTTTGTGGTGCACGCAGTCGCAGCCCCAAGGCAGCGCAAAGCAGTTCCTCCTCTTCTCTCCCGTTCCCAGCACATGCAGGGGCTGTGAGCAGCTTTGGGAACAACTCTTAGGGCTGATGTCATGCTGGAGGCTGCAGGGAAAAACAGTACCAGGGAGTGTCAAACCCTGGCACTGTGCAGGGGATCAGCACAGGGGGCAGGTTGGAAATCTGGCCCGGCACCAGCGAGACTTTAGATCACGATTTCACTCGAGAAGGCAGCTGTAGCAATAAACACAACGTTCGCTTCTGTTCCACGGGATGTCTCAAATGTAAACATTCACTCTATAGCTGAATTCCCAGTTTACATTACACTAAGCACAAAGAAGAAATGCAAATAGCTGACCTCTAGTAAGGCTAATAAATCTCTAAGTGTTGATTCCCAAATACTTTCGGATAATTCCCTTCCCCACTTCCACAAAATACCTTTGGAGTGACATCACTACGGTTTTAAACAGCAAACTACATTTATGACCCTGAGAAGTTAAACAGAAGGAAGAAACAATGAATGAGATCATCCGAGGAGAGGGGGGCTGTTTCTTTTCACAAATTACCGCCACTTTCTTTTTTCCCTTTTTTTTTTAATTTTTACTTTAAAAAAATTTGCATCCTAAAGCTTTTCTCAGTCTCTCCATTATGTAATAGTTCTTTAGGAAACAGCCAGCTACCCTGACAACTGGGATGTTTTGCCAGAGTGGCTTTGTCTAAATCCTAAAGCAGTACTTGGCTATGCGCTGAGCCCAGTGCCTGCCTGTGATCTGAATGCCAATTAAGAGTGCTGCCCTTCTTGTCTGACAAGTCAGAGACTTAAAGGTCCATCTGAGGTCAGCAAACTGTCTGGGCTACTTTTGTGAGCTTAAGAGACTAAGAAACACAGCCAACAACACAGTCCTTTCCTTTAAGTGTCACACTGGGCAAAGACCATTTCATGTACAATTGTCATTACATTCTATTTAAAGCAAAAAGAAAAATATTCATGTTTTACTTCAGTTTGCTCCCAAGTCTTACTTTCATTCCCTGCATCACCAGTGAAATTCAACCTCCTAGTGGACAGGTAATGATGAAGACTAAACTACTTGTACTTCGAAGTTAATCAAATAAACATCCTGGGGTACATCAGGTGGCCAGCAGGTCAAGGGAGGTGATCCTGCCCCTCTACTCAGCCATTGTGGGGCCACCTCTGGAATGCTGTGTTTAGTTCTGGGCTCCAGACTTCAAGAAAGACAAGGAACTACTGGAGAGGGTCCAGTGGAGGCCACAAAGACAATGTGGGGTCCGGAGCATCTCTTATGAGGAGAGACTGCAGGAGCTGGGCCTGTTCAGCCTGGAGAACACTGAGAAGGATCTCATTAATGCATTGAAACCTCTCAAAGACAGGTGTCAAGAGGATGCTGCCAGACTCTTTTCAGTGGTGCCCAGCAACAGAATGAAGAGCAATGACCACAGACCAAAACTCAAGAAATTCCACCTCAATACAAGGAAGAACTTGTTGCCACTGAGAGTGGCAGAGCACAACAACAGTCTGCCCAGGGAGGTGGTGACATCTCCCACCCTGCAGACATTCAAAACCTACCTGAACTCATTCCTGTGCAACCTGCTCTAAGTGACCCTGCCTTGGCTGGGGGTGTTGGACTGAATGATCTGCAACCCTAACAATTCTGTGATTCTGTAATATCCAAAATTCAATTAACAAGATGAACAAAAATTCATTGTGAAATACAAAATAATTCCAATTTGGCATGTGCATACTAACTCTACTGTACAGGCTCTATATTATTTGACTCTCCATATTTCCTATGAGTCCTCATTCAAAGAAGTCCTATATCCTGTGCCCAAAGCTTGCATTTTTTGTTGCAAATCATGTAAAACAGTGCAGCAGGCCAAAATGCACTCAAAATGCTGTTTACCTGGATTTGTTATAAACGCCTTGAAATACTCTTCTTTTGACATTTTTAGGAGATCTTTTAAGATAGAAATGGATATCTAATTTATCAGTATCAGGAGTTATAAGGAAGGAGTAACTTCCTTTCCATTCTTTCACATAGTTTCTTCTTTTGGAGGCAGAGACAATTAACTGGTAGCTACACAAAATATTATCTTCCTCTTTACTATTGCTTTTCATGTAAACAGTGAAATCTTTGTCTTATGAGCTCTACTGAGAATGCCAGATTTTTTGTAAATATTTTGCTAAAACTATGAGCTGAGACAATTTTCTAATCTAATAAACTATCATTTACATTCCCTGTTTTACCACCTTTCCATTGTAATTGGCATTTTAAGCTTCAGTTCTTCTCATGGGAAATTGCAGTTTAAACACTGAATTTTTTACATATGAGCATCTTTAATTAACCCCCAAAGGAAATGATACCCTGCTTTCCAGGATGATGAAGACAACTAAATTTTGCACAAGGTATTACTCTACTGTTTCCATGAAGACTTAGTGAGAACCCACATTACTGGATATTAACATACATTCCAGAGATAAGATGAAGAAGAATTGGAATGCAGCTATCGATTTTTTCACAAGATGTTTTAATTTTAGACATTACAGTTCAAAAATTAATGAAAAAAAAATGCAAAATTGGTCATTAACTTGTCAGATAATAGCACAAATTAAAGAGACATTCAAAGAAACAGTTTCACTGAAACTAAGGCTAGATCTCCCACTGAGAAAGGCTGCTAATATGTGTTTGAACTTGCAAACTCTTCTTTGTACAGCTACATTAGGAACTTACTGTGATATATTTTTGGCATATGATCTTGAGGAGGAGGTTGCATTTTTTTCTTTCTTTTACCTACAGTAATTCATTCATTCTGAATGTTACTGTGAGAAAGAGGGAGAACTGCTATGGAGTAACACTTACGTAATTGATAGAACAAAATTCTGTGTGATATTTATAAATACATAGATGTGTATTTAAAGTTGCATTAAAAATACTGAAATGAGAACTAGGTTATAGAGCTGTCTTTATACAGAAAGAATTTAAACAAGCATATCTTGTAATTTTTTTCAGTTCATCTCCTTCATTATATTATCTTAATTTTTCTCATATCTCAAAAAGTACATCCTAATTCCTGACCAGAAAAGGAATTGCACAGATATATCCCTACATAAAATTTAGAAAAAACACTCTCAAATCTTTCTTCCAACTTTTAACTCAGGATACCAATACTTCTGCTAGAGATGTGTACAAAGCACTGTATGCACATCTCATATCAGTGAGCTCCTCTCTGAAGTTTCTAGCTTTTATATGACACATCTTTAACTCACGTTTATTCTTCCACATCCACAGGCTGTTGAGGTCTTGTGGAAATTTTCCCTCTTAATTAAGTGCTGAGCAAAATGCTTCTTAAGTCAGTGTTTCAAAAAAAACCCCTCAGATCCCATAGAACAGCAACTGAAATTGCATCAACATTAACATAAGCAGGTGCCTCAGGGCCAAAACATCAAATTTCCATTACATAAAATTGAGGCATTCTCTGCCCCAAATAAGTATTATGACCTTCCAAAATAATCAAGGCAGCCTTGTATGACCATGGAAAAACAACCCTTTATCTGATAAATTTCACAACCTCCAAAAGAGCAGGAGCAAGTTGAAATGAATAAATAAACACTGCACTAATCTGTTACCCCATGTATTCAAAGTCTTCAGCCACGCTCACAGTGCTGCTGAAAGGCACATGCCTGACACCCCTCCCACAGCAACACACACCTTCAGGCTCACAGTCAGTGGACAAATCACTGACTGACAGCACTGGAAGACAAACTCCATGAAGAAGAAATTCAAAACTTCCTCCACAATTTCAAATAATCAGTTCCCCAGTCAGTTCTTGTCCTAGGGTGAGTTCCCCATGGTTTTTTTCAAAAGTAAATTTTTAAAGTTTTGCAGCTTTTGTGTTAGACCAGAACTGCACTACTAGTTATCTTATTAGCCTTCTGATTATTGGTGAGCATCAGGAAAAGCAATATATTGAGCAAAAACTATTAAGAAAAATAACATCATGAAACTAACTGCTTACTTTGATTTCTCTCTTTTGTCTTCTCTCTCAGTAACCATGCAGCATCACAGCAGTCATAGGAGAAACTGTCCTAGATATTGACATCACTTACAACCCCCTGAATACATGGCCACAACATCCACATCCGCTAACAGGCAAAATCATTGTGCTCAGCACTATGCAGCAGCAGTTGAAACACAGAATTTCAAAAGGATGTTGACCAGCAGAGTATCAGCTGATGTCTGCAATACAAAGAGGCCATGCAGGTTTGACAAAGTCTCACTGTTAAAGCACATTTTACTTTGGGGGAAAAAAACAAACAAACAGAATTTTATATATTTGGGATACTTATTGTGATGAATATTTATATATTGAGCACAGCAGAGCAGCAGTTTGCTATGTTCAATATAAATAATATAAGTAACCCACCTTATCTAGGCAATTTCATCTGGATTTACCTTTCCAAGAACTAAGAAACAAAATATGTTTTCTCCAACTCCTTTTTTTCTCCCTCAGTTCTTCTCCAGTCTTTGTCATTCTGTAGTTTTATTTCTACCCCTGATCTTATATTTCAATCTCCTTTTACTCACTTTGTGTAAATTCAAAGCTACTGCTCTTTCAACATTTAAGGAATTGCCTCTAAGACAAACCCCCAAGGCCCATTCAAGCCTACAAACATAAAGAGACTTAGTAAAGCAATTTTCTGCAGCATTAAAAGCCACCGTGCTACATTTTCTTCCAATGCAAAGGTGTCCATGAAATCTGTAAGAAGCGATTGTAAAGAAAGAGATTATCCTTGACACAACAGACATCATACATATAAGCACAAAAGTTGGGTTCACAACTGAATCACATTCCCTATCTTTTGCTAAAAACTCTGCATATGACAAGGGGGAAAAGGAAAAGTTCTGAGAAAATGACCAAAGATGTGTTTCAGCATGCTGAACAACTGTGTGATTTTGAGATCAGGTGAGAACTTCTTACATGCCTTCACAAGAAATTCCATAAATGTCTGATGCTGATCATCACCGCTCCTTTCAAATAACTTCTGACCTTTCCACAGCAGCCCATGTGTGTACATTCACTACCTCCTCTTCAGACAACTTTGACTTTAAAAGGATTTTAATTACAGATATACAAGTTTGATCATGCTTTTGAGGATTTTCACCCAAGTGGCTGTGCTGGAAAATCCTGCCTATACACTTCTTTAGGTTTACATGTTAATACATGAAATCACATCAAGTGCTTTATCAAGTTTTTTCCTGCTAAAAGACAAATGAATTAAGCAGCATAAAACATAACAGCTCTCCTTCAAAGCAAATACTCCTTGCTTTCTCAACTATCTTTTCTAACCTTTGATATTTCACAAAGGATGGTCTACCTTTGCATTTGTTTATGTGCTGGTAATTCAAGAAATGTTACCTAGACAAATCTTCTGAACCATTCTGATTTCCTCTACATTCTTCCAATATTAATGCAACTTAAAGAAATTCTAGTTGGTGTTCCAAATGAGGTCCAGAAAAACTGAAAACCAAAAAACTTGACATCTGAATTGAGAAAATTAGTATAAACTACTCTCAAGAAAAAAATTAGTGGGCAGACAAATTAAAAAGTGTCAAAATAGCCACTATAAAAATAAATAACATCTCAGAAATCTGAGGTTTCTTTTTTCAGGGTTACTAAGTATTTAGATCAGAAAAAATTCCAATTTATATAGACTGTCTAGGTTTCCAAACAGCACTCAACTATGTCCTTAACCTAAAAATCCTCAAATCTCCACTGGACAAAAGAGTTGACCTTCACTATAAAAATAAATACAACAAATTTCAAACATTCAGAAAGCAGGTATAAAAAGTCAGAGTAAGTGGTCAGTTTTCACAATGAAAATCAAGGTCATCACTGGAACCTTTCAGTGACCTACTCTTAGGTCCAATATATCAGAGACGATCAGTAAAAGGGATGGCAAACCAAGGCTGATGATGACACAATACTGTCCTGGCTAGTAAAGAGGAAAGCCAGCTGTGAAGAACTGCAGAAGGTCGTAACATCTTTCCTTTTTTTTTTTTTTTTTTTTAAATTCTTCTCTAGCATCAAATATTAGCCACTCTCAGTGACAAGACATGCATCAGAGTTACCACTGGTGCTATTCTTACTTTGTTGTTCACTTGCAGGAGAACAGGTCTTTTGTAGACAAAACCAAACCAAGTCATAATCAGATGAATGTTCCAGGAGTTGCACTGTCATGACATCTTCTTTAGACATGGATATTGTTAAATGGGTTCTGTTTGCTTTAATGGCTTCTTGTGAATGATACTTCTATGCAGGGTTCGTCTATTCAGTATCAAAACGTTTTAGAGATTCTTTCTCAAATCCTGGCCTCTAGCTACAGGTCGAACTATAATCCCTTGGAAACAGAGACCAAGTCTCTCAAAAAGTAGAATTAGAGCATTTTAACTTCTGGACACAAGTGTTGTAACCATAAGTACTGTTTATTTCAAGCCTGGATGGAGAGAAGAAAAGTCATTTTCCTGTGTGAGTTTTAGCTCCTTCACACTGCTTCAGCAAGAGCTGGCCACACTTAAGCCACATTCACTTCAAAATGTGATTTCCAAATTACATCACACTCTTACAGACTTCTTACATTAAGAGAGCTAGTTGTGAAAAGGAAGTAACAACTCTGCCACCACATACCTAGAAAGCCTTGCCAGACATCAAAGACAAGAGTACAAACTCTTTTCTTACCACCTGTGCAAAGAAAAAACACAAGTGTCATCTACTGTCAACATCATTCCCTGGTCATCTGGACTGCAGACTTCCAGAGTGCTAAACAAGATGCTGGAAATACTCCTCCCCTGCATGCCTGTCACACCAGACATGTTATTTTGACAGATCAACAAGTCTGGACTTCTGGGGCAATCAAGAAATTAGAACTACCCATCTTCTTTGCACAATTAATATTAGAAATTATTTTCAAAAATTACACCTGGTGTTAAACAATTTTAAGGCTTTATTTATCAAAATTCAGGCAATTTTATTCCAAATAAATAATTACATGCATGTATGTACTTTACAGATACCCTAAAACACATTTACATTTTAAAAGCTGTTTGAGCTCTGTATTGATTTACCTACTATGTTTTTGTCAAATAAATGGAATATTCGTGTTCAGCTTATATGCACTTAAATTATAAACCTGTATTTTGAAACCTTTCCTTAACATGTAAATCAATTCCTTTAAATTACCTTGTGCTTTTCAGAGAAGGATATGCCAAGATTGTTCAACCTCTTTACCTTCCTCCTTCACAGTGTAACAGTTACCAATCTCTGGAACAAAATCTGAGAGTGTTAAAGGGCAGCATCCCCATATTCAAAGCATGGCTGACACCAGCTGCTTGAACAGTAGCCTCAGCAGTCTGAGCCAATTCCCACCTTACCTACAGGTACCCTTTCCATTAATATATCTGAAGCTGAATACAAGTCGAAACAAGTTAAGCCAGTTATTTCTCAGGGATTTAGGGGAAGGTACACAGCCATGCTATTGTATAAAGACATTATAATTAATCTTCTGTCAAAAATCTACAATCATTAGGCTTTGAAATTTGACTTGGAACTTGGTGTTTGGCAGAGAATTCATTGGATGTCAGAGATTGTATGTATGAGCATGTAGAGCCATTCAGATGTTATTAATATTTATATACAGATAAATATACTCCACATCTGCTAGGATAAGACTTGTGGAGCCTGGCAGCCCAGTTCTCCAAAGGCGTGTTACACAAGCCACTTGCCCTCCCCTGATGCAGAAACCAATTGTTATTTCCTGCAATTCCTCCTTCTGACAATAAGTTTTCTGCAACAGAATGAGAGCAGAGGGGCTCTTCCCTGCACTCCAAGTATAACCTTTAATGATGTCTGGTTAGTAGAGAGATGAAGGAAGCAGTCCACATGGAATAATTCAAACCAGGACAAATGCACTGCAGAATTCTGAATGAGGCAATGGGGCAGCAGGTGATAAAAAGAACAAGCTGGCCAGAGTGGGTACTTGGATGGCTGGAACATTTAGAAGTTGAGAGAAATTCAAAATTGTCACAGAAACGAGCTGAAAGCTTGGAGCAACAGCTGGGACTCACAATGCTCTGAGAAGACCCAGAGGAAGAAGAGGGCCATATCTGGACTGCATACATGCAAATGGAGAGTAGCAGGACAGCCAAAAGAAGAGAATAGGAATCTTGAAGGAAAGGGCAGATAAGAGCTTGTTACAGCCACCAGTTACACGTTTCAAGTGCAAATGTCTGTTCTAACCCAAACTGAGAGGTAATTCCACATAATTACAATTACTTTTTAGTTGGGCTTTTAAATAGGAAGTCACATCCAAAGCAAAATACTTTAAAAGACTGGCCAGGTAGTTATCAATTAAAGTATTCAAAAAGTTTTTTAAAATTCCAGAACTAAAGCTGACTATACAGGTTTAATTTCAAATACATACATATTAGCATTGGAACTCTGCTCCTGTCACTAAGCAAAACCTACTCGGTATTTCCTTTATTCTTTATTTAAGAGTTGGACTGGAGTTGCTTCATAATGTCTAATGTCTATTAAAATTCTCCAGCAGATACATTGAATTTAAGGACCTTGACATACATTTACCTATTAGAAAGTTTATTGTGTATGCATATTAAACATAGTCAATTCTATGTGTACACATTTGAAAATTAATTTTCCATGTTACATGATTATTTACCTACATTTTAATTCATCTTTTTATTTCAAAGAGTAACAATTGGTATACTGTATTTTTTCTTGCATTTCTTTGTCTAGAGATCTCCCCAAAGAAAAAAAAACAAAAAACAAAACCACAAACACTCCATAAAAACCAACCAAACAAACAATCCAACAACAACAACACAAGGAAAACCCCCAAACTCAATGGCAACTGCAGTAACAGTATTCAATCACAGATTGAAAAACTGAGAACTGCAATGTGAGATAAATTGTCCCAGCTCATATAGAATAAAATATACATGCGTGCATCTTTCACAGTGTTGGACTGCTGAGGGAAACCTAAAAAGAAAATGAACAATTTCCCTTACATATTTTCTGTAATTGTTTATTTTTTCAATGGGTAACAAAGAGTTGAAATTTAAAAATTCCTATTTTCTTGAAAATGAAAAAAATAACCTTGCAAATGGTTCATATTTCACCCCCAGCCCTAAGAAAAGCCCCAAATCACAGAAAAATTACAAACATAGATCTGCTTCTCAGTAAGAAATGTCATATGCCAAATGTGATATTTTAACATTCAAGTGCTTGGAATTCTTTCAATACTCAAAGCTGAAAGACTGTTTTAAAGAGAAAACAAACAAACTAATAATACTGCTTTCTTGCTTTCTGCTCTTCTGAGTTCCTTTTAAAAAAATAATAATATGAGGCTCATATCAGGCAAATTCAGCTTATGCTTTGATCTAACACCTCCAACAAAGTGATCAGCAACAGAACAGGGATTTATTCTATGTTACATCCATCTCCCATATGAAACTATGAATATCTGTCTTTCATGTCTCTTCATAAACTAGTGCTCATCCCACATGTTATAGAATTTAACTGATAATTAATTTATAATATTTAATTTATGATGTAAATTCTCAGTAATGTACATTCTTCCTAAACAAATACAGAAAGCAAATTATATCATAACAAACAAATTTCTATACCTCGTTTTTTAATGATTAATTTCATAACTTAACACTAAATAATACTCTAGTGAACACTCAAAGTTTTAAGTAGGAAAGTGGTTTGTCAATATTACTTTTTACAGTCTTTCAAATCAGAAGAAAAACTCACTAATAGCGTGGGGAGGTGGTCTGATGGTGATTGTTTGAAATTTAATTCATCTCTATTTTCCTTCTTCCTATGATTTATACAGCTATCAGTAACCACTAAGAGAAACTCAACCTTTCACTGTACCATATAATTGTGTTCTTTATACAGTATGCTTTTATTGCTATCTGTTAAAAAACCTAGTTTTATCATTTAATCAATATACCATAGTATTTTGCAGTAAAATTATATCTGGTGAAGAAAGAAATGTATCAGAATGATCTCTTTTATCTGGCTGATGCATAATCAATGATCCTTCCTCTACAGATGGCTATGAAAGCATCCAAAAATGCTTAGATGTGAGAGTTCATCATGTGCCTCAAGATGCTTTTTTTTTTTTAATTAGATTTTTAACATACATCCTGTGCCCTGATCACTAGTCCGTTCTGGGCTTCAGTGATTTTTAACAATAAATAATGAAATATGTGAGTAGCTGAAGCCCTGATCTTATCACATCTGGCCACACAATTCATGCATTAGAAGGATAATACTGATGATTTCAGACGCAGGCACTCCGTAATTAAGCACACCTACTTGTAGGCAAACAGGCTAAAATAAAAACATACAAATGTCACCTGTAGGAAGCAGCAAAAATAAAAATATACAATTGTCTCATGTACACAGCACATCAGGCTTATCAAAATTGAACATTTAGTGTGAACTGAATGAACGACAAGTCTGTCCCTCCACCCATCACTCCACCTGTACTGTCAACAGGTACCCATCCCGTCCTGCCACCAAAAGAGGAACTTATTCACAAAGTTCATTTTAGTTAGTCAAAAACTCCACACACCAAGAAACATATTAAAGCTTCCTTTTTACAAAAATTACCAAAAGGAGAACTGTAATCACTGTAGGAAAGAATGCCCAAATGACATTTGTGCATGTCTTGGCTGCATGAACAGGGCACTCCCATGGCACTGAGGAAGTCTTGTCCTCCTCAGGCTGCTTCCCTCTCCACTAATACCCCAGATACCAAGACACAATCCCCCATCTGCTCCCTCCCAGCATTACGAGATTTTCTCCAAGTATCAGCACCATTTCTTCACTCTCCTGTAAAAAATAGATGGCCACATTCAAATAATGATCACTACCATGCTCCTAGTAATAATTAAAATCCCTTTGACACCTTCTTTGCTCTGTAGCCACAGTAAACACTGCATGACAAAGCTTCGGAACTGAAGCTGCAGCTACTGTGAAGTCAGATGCTGTGACAATCCAGCATACCCCCCAGCAAGGCAAAATTTACGAGCAATAGAGTTCCTTTAGAACCAAATTAACTGTCATTTTCATTAGGAAAAGAAAAAGCAAGCCAACCCACAGCTTGCATTTCAGTTGATACTGAAATACAGAAAAAAACATGACTTGCAAAACAATTCTTATTCAACTCAGAATACAATTCCCACTTAGCCTCCATCAACATGTATCCTTTATCTTCTCCCACCACAAACAGCAGCTTTCTCATTAATTCATTACTTTCCCCATCCTCACCCAAAAACTACCCTTCCATTTTGTTCCTCATTTTCACCTGAAACATTTTTATTCCCTTCCTCATTCACGTGTCACCATCACTAAATTATTCTATCCTGAATTTCTCATTCTGCTTGTTGACACTGAAATAATAAAGCTTGAAATTTGCTCTAGGTTATTATAATAATAGATGAATGAAACTTAAAACCAGGTAAAGCTCCTGATTACTTTAACTACAAAATACAACACTTATTTACTCTTGCAATTTTTATTTACAGCCTCCTAAGGAACAGCAGAACTGCCTCTCCTGAAACATAATAGTTTATTAGGGCTATGTAGAGTGAATCAGAAAGTGTTCCAAAAATACCCCTGTCCTCCTTTTTATTATATAATACATTACAATAGCTGATTAAAGCAAATTTCAATATGTTACATATAGGGGGAGCAACATGCATTTTCTACCAATCTCTCAAAAATATTTTACTCTCTTACTTTGGGGACATGCGTTTAAACATTTTGTGGCAAGTTTCACATCTTATGAAGTAGAGGTCAAAATGCAAATAATAGCAATTAATGCTACAAAAATCAAAAGGTTGTCACAGATGAACTGCCCACCTCCGTAAATTCCACCAAGGTGCAGCACTGTCGTGGCAATAATTTTTTAAATTCCTTACAAACATATAAAGAATCCTATTTCATGCACAACAGAAAATGAGTTTAAATTGTAGTAACAAAGAACCACTAATAGAAGAAGTGAAAAAATGGAAAGTCTATATTTAACTTGGTGCTCAGTCATTAGAAAGGTGCCCCATAACGACCATATGTTACTCAAATATGTTATCACACCTACAATTTCATCATATGTCTCCCAAGAAATTAATTAGCTCTAACTTTTTCAACTTTGACAAAAATGTCTGCAGTAAGTCAGATTACTAGCTGTTGCAAATGCTTCAAAATTCAAAGCTTGCCTCAGCTTTTATTTAACCTTTTAATTACAATCATTGAATAACATTTGGAAGGCAGATGTTCCTTTTTTTGCATATGTGGTTATTAATAAAAAAAGACCATTTATTTTTAATTAATATTACTTTTTCAAGTACAAAAATGCTACGAAGACAATCTTTATACAGCAAAGAATGGATACATCAGCAACACTAAAATACCAGTTACCTTAATTAGGAGGAATAACCTGAAGAGAATGAATTCCAACAGCAAAAAAAAAAAATCACATGGTATGATCCATTTACAATAAAGAATTGGAGCAGATCAGGAATGTGTGCTGATCTGAATATACTGAATCAACAGAGAAGAGCTCACCTTTCATGTGTCACCTCAGGTCAGAAAAAACAGTGTTTAAGCTTGACATGGGGATGGATGAGAATTGAGTCATTCCATATTTGCAATTTGGAATATTCCATATTCCATAAAATACAAGGGTAAAGTTGGAAGGATGTGGCATCAAAAAGCAATGTTATATAACCTATGCTAACAGTACCCACTAAAATGCCACGTTTGGTGTGTTTGGTCAAGCCTAATTCACAATAAACTATAACAGTCTGGGTAGATGACATTCACAAATCTGATTTATTTTGTTGTGACAGCTATTCCAACAACATCTTCAGTCTAAAAAAACTACCCAGTAAATCACTACCTATGGAAGAAATAATAAAGATGTTTTAATACAGGCATAACAACATTCTAAATGTTTTCATCACAAAACACTGAAGTTTCAGTCAAGGTATTAACAAAAAATAAAAACCAAATTAATTTTACAATCTATACTTCCTCAATTCTTAAAAAGCATTAGGCACATCAGTATAGGGCTCCTTGAAGAAAATTTGTACTTTACAGTAAAATCATCAAATGTTTGAAGAGAAAGAGGTTACAGCACTGCTGAAGGCTTGTATTTAGAATTCCTTGAGGAACAATACTATAAACCCATTAATTTTGCACACAATTAACAACTAAAGGTTCAGAGAACAACCAATATTTTCAATTAAAAGGATGAAACTAACATTTCAACCAACTTTTTCTTAAGTAGCATGACATAACATGTTTCCATAAACAGTAAAACAAATAACTCAGTAATTTATTTTCTCCTCCAAACACAGAGGAAGACTTCTATCACTTCATCCACTGTCAAAACTCCCCTTTATAGATGCATGAACACGCATGGAATATATATATATATATATATATATATATATGGGAACAGTAACATGGAGTGCATTTTCCAACAGTTCTGAAGATGGGTAAGTAATTCCTGTGATTGTCTATAGGTTTGACTAACCACTTATAAAGGTCTAGCCAAAACTTAACTTAAACCTATCCTTTATAATTACAGACAAGAAATTTCAAAAAATTTATTGAATTTAACAAACCTTAACTCTGTGTGTAATGATACCATAACGAATTTAAACTAACTGGATGAAAGGAGGAAAGGGGAAAGGGAAAAGAAAGAAGAGAAGAAAAAAATCCCTGTTATTTTTATAAAGAAAAAAGCTTGAGTGGGGAAAGAGGGAAAAGGATGCTGAACTTCAATTCCATCATCTGCTACTTTTCTCTATACATGTTTCAGTTTCAAGTACAATGTGTCACTATGTAGCATTTCTAGTTAAATTTGCTACTATATAGTTTGGTATACAAAATATCATGGGCCAATTATAGCACGTGATCATATCCAAACAAAATTTCTATAGCATCAAACATTCAAGGGCAATATGAGAGTGGAAAATAGATTTTAAAGTAAATATTGAAAATACTTTCAAGACAAAAAGAAAAATTAATGCATGAAAATTCATTAATACAGCTGTACTGTAAATAAAAATTTTAAAATCACACTTAAAAATTAAGAGAAAAAAAAATCATGTCTAGACAAGCTTGCTAAAAGCAGCAAATCGCTAATATCACCCAGCCCTTAGCTCACTCAATCCAACATTATAATTTCAAGTAGTTTTTCTACATCTGATTTGAGGGGAACTGTCCTCAACACTGAAAGCCAAACTAACTGGACCATCCACAGGCAGCACTAGTAATTTTAAAGTGTTTATTAATTTTAAAGTGTTCATCCTACACGTTTCACATAGCAAATGAACTTTCCCATATAGAAGAAAAAAAGTCTGGTATGAAAACCATGCACCTAGGTGTGCTTCTGCTAAACCATTAAATGGAGTTCACAATATTTTTTCTAATAACCAGCCTCCAAACACTTGAGTACAGGTATGAAGACAGAAAAGCTGCTTCCTTGCCCTCAGCTGGGCAGGTGTTGATTCACATCTCCTTAGGAATGTTCTGAAGAAGGAGATGACACTCAGATAGAAATCATACCTGCCTTCAAAGGAAATCCACACAAGACATGTATTATTGCCTTAAGAGTGCTTGGAAGAGAACACAGAAATAGCTGTGCCACATAAGAAAAAAAATACATATATCCTCTTAAACTTATTTTTTAGCTAAAATGGTGTGTGCTAGTAATAGCTATATATTTTTAAAAGTAACTTCTAGTGTTTACCATCATCATCTAGTTCCCTTTTATTGAGGTCAGTCAAACAAAGAGATGCAATAAAAAGCCATAGAAAACCAACTGTGATTCAGACTGCTCTAAGTGTATGAATAAACAAACCAAAGTCAGTATGCAAAACATGTTTTAAATGGTAGCACAAAATTTTATTTGGTATTGTCAAGCAACAATCTTTACACTTCTAAATCAGTGATCTTATAATAACTATTAATAAGCATTATCCAGCTTTTTTGTAGCCAAAGACCTATTTCATAGTTTTAATTAAGTACTTTGTTAACACATGCAGCCCCTCCAAAGTTTTCACAATTCCCTGATTTTCTTTGGAAAAGAGAACAACAAATAAACAAAATCCAGAAAGTTCCTTCACTACCAATGCCTACATACTCACTTTTCCTGCCCTTCCACAAAACCCATGTGCCAGAGTGGATGTACCTGAAAGGAAACTGTCAGTCCATCCTGATTTTCAAGAAACAGTTTTCACTTCCCACTGAGAACTAAGATCAAAGACCAGTAGAAATTTTCTGTGTTTCTTTCAACTTGTGTCTACAAAATTCAAGAAAACACAAAGAAAAACCCAAAGGATACCATACTATCACCAGCATAGCAAAAGGATGCCTACAGAGGGAGGAAATAAACCCAGGAATGTTCACACTGCTCATCAAGCACTTAGCACCTTACACGTGGATCCGTGTAGCTATTCTCCTTTTCCACAGGAAAGCCTTCATTCTTCCAGTGTCCCTGAATACAGCACAAACTGAAATCCAAACACAGAGCACTGGGAGGAAAGGATTCTGCTCTGCTTGCAGGCCAGGTGAATTATGTGTACTATCAGGATTTTTGCCAAAGACAATCCAGACTTTTCCCAGCACGGGGGCAAAAAAACCCCACATTTCACCAAAAAGTTTCTGAAAGTGCCCCAGTTAAACTCTCCAGATGTAATTTCTTTTGTAGCAATCAGACTTTATTTGTTAGTTCATATCCTAATCAAAACAAAACAGGCAAAAATAATTTGCTTACTGATGACACTTTTTTTTCTTAAAAACTGTCTGCCTTTTTCACGCTCTTCCTCTCCCACTTTCGTGTCATTGAAATAGCGACTGACATCAGAAAGCAGCTGTGCTGCACACACCCCAGCACCGTGCCACAACTGCACAAGAGCCTCCCAGCCTCCCTCTGAAAAGCTGAAACCTAATTAGGATGCTTAAGATAGCTTTATGGATATTGCAAACGATAAATAACTAACCCAAACATATAGGCTATCACAAATGCAATGGATAATTTTTTAATCTTTTTCATCTAAAAATATTCTGGTGTTCCTACATATTGCACAGAAAACAATCAATGCCACTTGAAAAAACGCTTGCTTTTCCATTTTGCACCTGCACTCTTCTGCTGTGAAAGTGTGTTTCGCATCAAGATTTTTATCACTAGTTCTCAAGGTGGGTTGAATTAGAGTAACAGTATTTCTGGAAAACACACCACCATTATACTGAGATTCTTTCACAGGTCTAAGTAAGCAATAAATTGTCCTCTTCACATTTTTAAGAATATTTTATGATTTTGTCTGTGTTCTGTAAGTGGACTTAAAATATTCCATTTTTAATATTAAAGGAATTATGCATATAAAAAATTACATAACCTTGTAATTTTGTAAGCTACATAAGCATAATTCCATATTATTTGAGGACAGACCCTAACTCTTTATTCAGGCACCTGAATAGTTAGACACATTCCAAGGTGTAAACATCACCAACTCCACAAAAAGTTAATACATCCAGCAGGGGAGCAGTATCTTCAGAAAAACAGAAAGCCCTACCCTTAGGGATGTAAAATTCTGGTATTGATATTTCAACATCCTGGTGACTAGAGAGAAAAGGGAGAAAAAGAGAGAACACAAAATGCATTAACTAATGCAGATTTTACTCATTCAGGCAGAAAAACAGCAGAAGACTGGTGAAAACAGTAGCTATGCCTGACCCATCACACTTATTTTAAAGTTCTCTGAGCAGCCACCTGCACAGGTCACAAGGGCTGAATTCAAGCAAAACTCTGCTGAGATGCAGGGATCCAAGTGGCTCTTCTGTCCATCAGAGGCACCAGCCACAGGCAAAGCGAGAAGCCCCAAGGAACCCAGCAGCAGTCAGAAGGCAGAGGATTTGCCCAGGCCTCTGCTCAGCTTTCTGTTATTATTTTTCACCCTCAAATTCCAAAAGTGTGTGTATTTAAAATGCAGTGCCATATTATCTGGAAATCTATAATTTTAAGGCGAAATTACCGCTGTAAGAAGTAAGGCTGTAGCGCGCCAGAGAAATGCACTGGCAGTGATTCAAATCCATCTCAACAGGGCTCGGCACAGACATCAGAGACCTTCAGCAGAGCAGGCAAACCCTCCCGTGGAACATAAGCATTCAATTACATTGCAGAGTTACATTGCAGAGTTTGATTCAACTACTACAGGCTTGGGTACTTTTATCGAGGCAGTCTTGCACTGTACGTGTAAAATGTTAAGATATGATTACAGTTTCACAATAAGGAAGCTCTCAGGTATTTAAACATTTCCTGTCTGGTCTTAGAAACCTCATTTCAATATCTGAAGCTCAATAATGAACTTTTTTAATGTCTTCACTAGCAAATTTTTTATCATTACAGATATATTAAATATTTAATGGTTATTATAAATTTCCCTTACTCTCCCTTAATGCAATACAAGTCACAATTTGCACTTCTGATGTGAACTGAAATGATTTTACTCACAGGTCTTTACCCGGGTCCTTCCTCTCCACCCCAAATATTGACAACTAGAACAGTAAGGATTTTACGTCCTATCTGTGTCTATCATTACACTTCCATCAGGTTTCAAGTCTTCCAAATCTAATGGCATCGAAGCAAAAAATTAAGGTACTACAGCATAACTGTGAAATTATTTCTCCATACAAGGATCATATTCATAGTGCAGACATTTGTACGAAACCACAAAGAACCTTTTGGATATGATAAAACAAGTAAATATTTGAAAATATAATTAATTTCGAATTTGTACTTTGTGAAAGTGTACTAATTCACAACACAATCCTCATATACCATTAAGCAAACATTACTTTAGAGAAGAGAATAAAAAATGCAGCTCTTCCTGTACATGTTTTCTGAAGAAATTATGTCTATCAAAATGAGTTATAAAAGCAAAAAAGGAAAAATTTTCTACTGCAAATTAAAGTGAATTAGATCAGGATTCAAAATTTTTCCAGTATCACCATTTTATATTACTGCAGTGGTGGTTTATATATCAGTGTGCTTATGTTCTATAGAAAAAAATCTACAATGTTAAACTGCAAAAGTACTGTTCATGTAAGGTTTTTTCATCCAGGAAAGTAATTTATGCAGAATGCAATCAAAACACACATTAAAGAGAAGTACCACCTAAATTGCTGAAAACAATGCCAACTGGGCCACTGGACACTCATATCCAATTAAAACAATTTGATTTTGAAATAAGTTTACGAAAATTTAAAAATATCATGCTTTAAAAATAAAATGCTGATTTAAAAATCAGCAAAGTTTGCAGTCCTGCCTCTCCTATTCCTGTGCTTCATGCTTCTCAGACGAGTGACTTCAAAATTGAGAAGTATGTCTCAAAGCTGATTCACACTCCTAGAACACTTGACTCATTTGGAAAAGCATTAGCTGATTATGGAGTCCTTATTGTGTCTGGCACTATAAACAAAGCTTTCAGCTACATCCATAGGTAAGAATAAAACAGACAAACTTTTTTAGGTTACTTGCAACAACTGAAAACAAATTTCTAAGCGTTTAAGGCTGTAAGAACAAAGAATGGAAAAGGAAATTACTACTTTACACAGAACAAATGAAATCAAATCTCTGCTGGCTAGCTCTCTCAAATAAAAAAAAAAAAGAAAATTTTAAAAAATCAAAAAAGGGAGAAATAATGATCAGCTGTTGGAAAAATAGCTTTAATGAGCACTTGTAGCACCACATTAAAACACCCAATTTGCTTAATAAGTAGGGAATGTGAGTCTAAAACTACAAAAGCAGTGTGAAATCCCATGCTACAACAAAAACTGTATCAGAGTGCACTGAATTTAAGTAAAAATCTACATGGAAGAGTACAATAACTTCCTAGGAATACCATACCAAGTTTCATATCTCCAGCTTAGCATTGCATGGCACTTGCCATCTCTAAAATAATCCAAGCCCTCAGAAATGCATGCTTACCAATGTATCCTGTCTGGAGTCTCAGATGATGGAGATCAGGCAAAGCTGGGGGCTGGGACTGGGAGGGGCAAGAAGGGAAATCAGAACCAACATCTATCACAAGCAGAGATTACTGCTGCCTGTGCAGTCCTAGGCACCCAGACACTGGGCACCTGTGATCAGCAAGTTAAACCTGACTGACCTGCCTTGGGGGCTGCCATCCCAAATATTTCTGTAGACACTCAAAGGCTGAAGCTGTGAACTTAACAACTGCTTTATGGGGGAAAACCTTTTTTTTTTTATTTTAAAAAAACCCTCTCCACATGTCTGCAGTTAGGTCTCAGCTGCTGTGCAAACTCCTGCTAACGTAGGTGTCTTGTCAGAGCAAAGCCTACCCACTGCAGGAAATCCCCACCTTTTAATCGGGCACAACCTGAAGGAATCCTCCCTCACCGAGGGATTTGTTCTGGGTTGTAAGAAGATTATCTCCTCTCCGGCAGCCTCAGGTGCTGCACTCGCTCTGTCTGCCTGCTAAATGGAGCAAGGTGAACTCCTGTGCTACAGCAGCCAGCCACGTGTGACTGCTCTCCCAGGAATTACCTTGCCCGAGCTCTAAAATCCCAGGTATGTGGCACAGGTGTCAGGCAGAAGACTGCCTGCAAGTTTCCCAAAAACACAAGGAGCATCTCCTGAATGCTCAGGACACACGCAGGGAACTTTTCACACAGCACCACTTAGGAACACGGACAGTCTGTTTTGCTAGAGGCAAGGGAAAGGGACAGGGGAAAGCACTTCAGAAGTTTATTTCCTATATAATCACACTTACAACCTGCTGGAACAAAAGGAACAGCCAAGGAAACCACAGCAGCAGAAAAGTTCCGCTGGATCAACTCCACCCCCTACCCTATTAGAGCAGAGAGCCCCTTTTTGCAAGCAGATGTGGGAGGCAACAGGGAGGAAAGAGGAAGAAAAAAGAAAAACAAAACAACAAAATAAACCCCAAAAACCCACACACATATCCCCCCCCCCAAAAGAATTTAATATATATGTATTTTATCTTTAAAATTAGCACTAGCACAAACCTGAAAGCAAACTTCTCAAACAGAAGTAAATGCACTGAAAAAGAACCATCCCACCTAAGCACAGACTCACTTTTAAAGAGACTTTGTAATCCTGCCACAACAGATAGTAGGGGTCACAAGTAAAGACTATCTAATCTTTTATCAAAGCAAGATTTCTGTAGTGATCATTGCTCAAAGATTTTGTAGATCATTGCTCAGGGTACCTTCACCACCTGTGACAGTTCAGAATATCACTGTATTTATTTTCCTCAGGTGAAAACAGTAAGCTTTATATAAGCAAACAGAAAATTGTTTTATTTTCTCAGTGAATAAAACATTGCAAAAATATATCATTTTGATTTAAAACGGTCCTCTGTCTCTTCAGAGAAGACTAAAAATTACTAAAACACTCAAAATAGAAACAAATATTAAAATATTAAAAAACCCACAAACACTCAAATGCTATTTTCAGTTTTCTTTATAATACATACACTAAATCACACAAACTAAAAATCCATAACACAAAAAAGTCATAGGCAAATTTAAATGTAATAGGATGTGTAAATAAAAGATAAGATCATAATAACACTATTACAGTTGATGGAAATCAACAGATTTTAAAAAGTATTTGAATATTATTCATCCAGTTTCCCAGAACAATCAAAATATCCTCGATCACTCTGAAGTCACCACTCATTAAAAGCTTCAGATATTTTTTCCCCCTAACATACTAAATGATGCAAAGAAGAATAATTCTCCACTTCTCATTTCTTGGAATTCTGTTTTTAGCTGATCAGCGAGCTGACAGTCACAGCCACACTGAAGAGACTATTTATTTGGGTATAATAAAAAAAGCTATTTGCCAACAAGAAATAAAACCCCCACAGAACAGATTAGTACATTTTAATAGAACACATTTGGAATAAGGATGCTTTTAGCAAATCAGATACAGAATAATAAAGAGCAAGATAAACATTCTAAAGGTAAAAAAAAATGTAATCCAGTTACAAGTCAGTCACATATGGAGACACCGAGACAGCAAGAGTTCTTTACAATAGTCCAGATTTAGAAATTTGATTGTCTTAGAAAAATCTGTGAAGAACAAGCAATGCAATGAAGTTACAAAAAGGACAAATCCCATAAGAGATAAATATCATTATACTATGTATTTACAAAGATTTTGCACACAAATCAAGGAAAAAATAAAAGAATTTATTCTTTTTAATCTGGCAAAGATAAAAGCTCTGAAATATCAGAATTTACAGATTTTGAGCACTAACAAATTAAGAGAGGGGCCACTAAATTGGTAACAGTCCTGAGAGAACCAGACTGTACAGGGGTTTTTTTGCTTTTAAGAAAACACCAAGTTTGAGGTAAACTAAAAATAACTAGGCTAATCCTAGAACAGAGAATATGGTAGGGAGTAAGAGGAAAGCAGAATATAATAATCTCAAAATATGCAAGTCTCATAAGGAGGACAGTGATTAACTGTGCTTCGTATCTACAGATGGCAGTACAAAAAACGATCAGCAGGGAAATTTAGACTACATGTTGTTAGAAAGTTGGTCCAAATAAAGTTTGTCAAGTTGCAGAGTCCTTTGTATCCAACAGTCACTGGAGCTTTCAAGAACACCCAAGACAAACATCATGCACGGACTTATTTTGGTTTTGAGTCTGCATCAAAATGGGGGACACACAATTTTAACACTCAAAGTTTCTTCCAATGTTACATTTTAAAGTCAAATAAAAATGTATCAATACATAATCTCAAGTGGCAGCCTTGTTGGAAACACAGATCAGTATTTTTTGCACTTATCTTGTTATTTTAGTAGGTGGTTTACAATATAAGGACAACCATACTAGTTCTGCCAGCTTAGTGAGGCTAATGAGAAAGTGACACATTTCTCTATTACCTTATTAAGAGTATCTACACTGCAACTCTCCATTTGTTCAATAAACAGTTTTTATACACAGAAAGCACTCTTTTGTCATCATAGGTACAACATTGATAACAGTCACCTTATCAAATATTATAAACATCAGAAAATTAAAGATTACCTAGATTTTAAGTAAAGTGTTTTCGGAGGGGAAATTTTATTTTGCTTTAAACAGTTTCTGGGAGGAGCACAAGTGACTACACTCAGCAGTACATCCAAAGGGAAAGTGGAGGGAAATGCCAGTCCTTCTTCACAGGCAATTCCCAAAACAAAATCTCAACCCAGCTATGAAAGGAATAAAGTTGAATCAGGGACAAGGACAAAACAACGCAGGCGTGCTGACCCTACACAGCAGAAGGACAAAGACTGAAACATTCCAATTTTATTACAGAACTAATTTAGTAAAAAAACCTGGCATAGACTCAGCAGAGCTCTACTGTGGGAACCCACATACTCTCATCTGTGCAAACTAGAGTTCAACACCAGAGAATCACTCATTCAAGGCTATCAATGTGGCAAAGCCTCTTAGTCATAACTATTACCCTGTATGTCTAGATTGATTTTGACTGTGCATTAAATGGGACTCTATGAAGACTCTTCTTACAAAAACCCACCAAGGACTCCTCTCATCCTACTGGAGATCTTCTACATGGAGGGGTTGCTTCTTTCTTAAGAGATCAAGATTATGTTAAATTAGATTCTGTAGTATATTGTATCAAAACACTGCAATGAAAATGCACAGAAATATACACAGTTTCAACAAACAACCACTTCCTTAATAACTGGGATTAAAATTAAAATTTAAACAATGTTTTCTTTTTGTTCCTACTTTGTTTAATGCAATCAAACTTAATACTTAAAAATCCTCTTTCTTAAAAATGTGTTTTTAATCCTCTGCTCCTGAAAAATATGTCAATATTTTTAATGATCATCCTATAATTGTTCTCTTCAAACAAACCTTGAAAAACAATACATGGTGACTCCTGCCAACTCTCTGACCACAGGTCAAAGAATACAGTAATCCAGTATTTTTAGCTCCCGAAGATTTTTTATTGTTATGTACTCTTGAGCAAAAACCTTTAGCAGTGAGCACAGGAATTTCAAACCTCTAGGCAACGCATAACTTGAAATAGTATATTACACAATGTCTTTTCACTTCTTTCATTGCCAGAGACATTATTTCTAAGTTTGCCTTCAATACTACTAAAAGTACATTATTACAATCTGGATAGACAGAAAATTCAGTTGTCATGCACACAGAAGTGCAAATGTCCATGGAAACAAAAGGAAAAGAATATTCTGGAGTGTGCTGGATTAATTTTTTCATATAACATAACTGAAATCTGCTCTGAATTTGACAGAATAGAAAACCTCTGACAAAATGTGTTAGTTTTAACTACAATCCTAACTGGACCTAATCACACAATAAATCAGATGCAGAATCTGTTGAAGTAGAAAATCGTGAGCGTGTAGGCTCTGCAGGACAGACTAAAGCTAGAGGCCTTACCTCCAGTGCATGAGAGGAAGGCATCTGAACTGAGCTCCATCAACACCAAATGTGCAAATGGGATTAAAAAAAACCAAAACAACTATCTGTCAATACTTTTGAAGAAAAATGAAACCAAATTTTGTTTCCTCAACATTGAGCCTGTAAGTACAGCTGAATTGCATTCAAAAGCATTTCTCTCCTTTATGAAGCTTTAAGAAATAATCAACGTAACACTCATCATACCATAAGCAGAAGAAGCAGAAAAGCTGCAGATATCAGGAAACTCTGGAAATGTTTGAAGAGTTATTCATTTTGCCTAAATGTTATCCTGCTAAGTGGAACAGTCTTAATTTACTACTTAGAATCATAAGATGCATCTAAAAGGTGAATGAGTTGTTCAAACTTCTCACAGGATACACTCATTCCCATGTGTTAGGTTGGGAGTCAGTGAGATGATTCAGTGAGGGGGGAAAAAACAAACAACCCAAATTAACAAAAACAAAACAAAAAAAACCCCACTCCCCAAGGAAACAAACAAAAAAGCAGTAACACACCCACACCCACCCACACCCCTGTTTTGGAGATTTTTTTCCCCATTGAATATCACAAGGGCAAAACAAAACACAAACCAATTCTATTTACCAAGTCTGAGGCATTACTGAATGCTTACTTTGGACAAACTTTGTTGAGATTGTTATATTCTAATAAAACGTTTTGCATAACACATGAGCAAGAGACAGCTTGAGATAACAGATTTGAAAGCTTCCATTTCAACTAAAAGTCTTTTATAAAATTTAAATTCTGCTGTTTCCAACACAGACCTTTGCAATATTAGGCTCATAGTAGGGCAAGTTAAAAGATACTATATTGCAGAGAGATGCTGGTTTGGAAATTCCAGAACTCCTATGAAGTGAAATAAGTACAAAAATATAAGAGCAAGTGTTCTCAGAGAAAATAGTACTGTCATCAACTGTAGGTTACTTGGATAAAATAAGCCTGGATTTTTATTGAAATAATCCTGAATACTCTATTATACATTAAGCTAATCAGTGGGAATGCACCTGAATATTTATTTAATTACACAAACTCTTTCTCTTTTCAGGGCTGAAATTATATACAAATTCTAAAATAAACTAAATTACATTATAATTAAATACTCTACTTAATCTGTACTTTTTCCTTCTGACCTTCAACTTTTAATCACTCCTTGCTATCTGCAATATTAAGAGAAAACAACTCAAAACTCTTCAGTTTACAGTACTGAAAAAAAAAATCACAAAGAGCCAAAAAGCCCTGTGCAGTTTTTGTCTGCTCTGAACCACTCCTTGCACATTCAGTGTGATGTCCCACAACCTTTTTTTACCTTTGGCGTTGTTTGATGGAGAGACTCTTTCAGTTGGTGCTTTTTGTGTGTTCCTCCAGCTGCCCAGTGGCATGCTTTCCATGACAGATGCTCTGGCTTCATTCTTAACATATGTTCCAGATGATAATTCCATCTTCTTTTCTGGATAACTTTAGAGCCAAGGGGTTTTTGAGCTGTCTAATGAATCTTGGCATCTGTTATAAATTCATTCCATTTAATACATAGTATTTTTCTAAGGCATTTGCTTTCAAAGGCATTTAGATGTCTGTACCTTTGTTGGATTTCCAGCTTTCACATCCATATGTTGTGATGGAAAGCAATATCTGAGTTGAAGTTTCACACCCTGGTCTTTAAAACACGGATTTTTATGACCGTATCTTATTTAGTTGGTAAATGAAACTGTTGCCTTGCCAATTTGTAATGCTAGCTCCTTACTGAAATCCCCAGATGACAGGCACCTTACTACCGAGATATATAAATTTGTTCCTTTCTTGTATTCTTTTACTTTTCAGTGCAGACTTGGAACTGGGAGTTTTCAGGGATAAATTTGGTCTCTATTTTTTCCTTATGATTATATAATAGCATTGTAAACAAAGCACTCAAAAAACCCCAAACAAACAAATAATGGTTTCAACTTTGTCTTCTCAACACTGAAAGACAAGGATGCATGGCAGCATGGCAGAAGTTACTGCAATTACCGTGGACTTCTTGTTTGTTTAAAAGACTTCTCATGGTTTCTTAAGTAACTAAAAATTACCAGTTCCTGCAAGCCTTCAGTACTTATTCTCTGAAACCCTGTCTCCACATTCAACTTTCTCCATTTTACAATTCCTTGATGTTGTATCTAGCAATACAGGTACCCCATTTCCATACCAAACTTGCTCACTTTCCCAGCCTATCTAACCCATCTTTTAAATTTCTCCATTCTCTGTATCCTTCCCATTTTATCACTCACTCTCTACTCTCAGCAGGCTCATGAGCTGCTTAGAGCCACACAAAAATAGTGGCATTTACCAGTGACTCTTTCAAACAAGACCAGAGAGCAACTGCAGCCAAGAGAAATGTGTTGCAAAACTAATGACAGATTTTTACACCAGAAATATCCAGTAAGAGTTACAGTATGAACCAAAAGAAAAACATCTTGAAAATATTACAAATTCTTCCATTTTTACAATTTCAAACTAGGAACAGAATCTCTAACTCATAGAAGCTCAAAATATGCATCAATGCGTATTTTTCTTTCAGAAAAAAGTGCTGCCCAGTGCAGCATGAGCGTAAAAGGCTATTTTCTTGGAGATTATCCTTTAAAACAGATTCTGAGAAAGTTCTCCTGACCTTTACCCTGCTCTTGGTACCTGCTTGATAGCCCAGGCTCCACAGCAGCTCCCATCATTCCATAGTTAAAAACAAACAGCAGTGCAGTTAAGATTTACAAAAAGACACCTTTTTTCTCACAATGAGGATTTAAGGAAACTGCCAACTTCACATGCTTTGTGGAGTTCTATCTTTCTGATTCGAAGTCTCTGCAAGGCTTTACAAACACTGAAACCTTTTGTGTTTCAGATGGTGCATTTTGAAACACATTACTCTTCCTATTGGGTGTGTTCTAAACAGCAATATCGCATTCCTCAGACATTGGTTACATCACAATGTATGGAATTTCTCAGTAGAGTCATTCCTAATATTTATCTATTCCGAGGAAAGATTAAAATAGATTAATTTCTTGCTTTGTGTGTTAAAAAAAAAATATCACACTGTAAGTGAAGAAATACAAGCAGATTTTCAAGGAACTCTAAAGATGAAAACTTATTTGGAGCATTTTTAAATACGTTAATTTGCAAAAGACAAGAGATCATGGTAATCCACCCTTTTTATAAACTATGCATGTAATCAATATAAAACTTTACTCTGTGCTAAAGCTACAAATATATTGACATCAACAGCTCACAAACCACAGATGGCTTTTAGGGAATATAGTGGATTGCAAGAAAGGAAAGGCTATTAATATGCTAAAGCTATAATGCAAGATTGTATTTACTACAAATATACAAATGCTTACTGTGAGGTAATTTACCAGTGACAATTATTTCACTGAATATAAGAACCTGTGGTTTTCTGTCCACCAAAACTCATAGAGATACTTTCCTTTTGTAAGGAAAGGTCAGACACACTCTGGATGACTACACAATGATGCTTCTGCACTCATGTTGCCTCCCAATAAAAAGAGCCTTTTTGTCCCTGTTTATTTTATTCTGCTCTGGAGTAGCAACTTGTTATCTTTTTTACAGGAAAATTCCTTACAAGAAACCAACACAAATTTGGATTTTATATTCTTATGCAAGAGTAAGTTAAATTATTGAAGCATGTTCCTCAAAAAGAAACAAAAAAGCCTATTAATGTTAGAATTTCTTAGAATGTGACCTTATTTGAGTGGGTCAAGTTTTTATTATTGAAGGAGGGGGATAACTATACTAATAGTAATAATGTATTATTGCTGGTTTTATTATTATTATTATTATTATTAATACTTATCTACAGCAGATTCCTTAAAACTTCACTGCCAATGCACTCAACATCTGTGTGATTATCTATTAATGACTACACGGATACAGAGGAAGCTGACACAAAAAACATATCTCAGATAAATGCATTAGTAAGTATTACACAGCTATTATATACCACAAATAACATGCTATAACTGTTTCATCTCCATTTGTAGACTAAATAATATCTGCCTCTAACTTCTTGGATCTTCTTCTTTACCCTGGAGAGGACGTAGGGGAACACAAAGTATTTGAAAGAATCCCTCAAACCAGCTGGTTTGGTTTCATTTGGAGGTTTTGACTCTTCATTTGTTTTATTTGCCAAGAAATCTTTTTATTTCATGTAATATCAGCATGGCTGTCCACAGAGCTGCAAATAACAGCAATTCCCAGTCTCCTTTGGAGCAAGGATAGCTGGAAAGGGAAATGTTCATCATCTCTACATAAGCCTCTTTGTGCCAACAGCAGTTTCACATAAAATCCTATGCACATGGTGTAAATTAAAAGATACTGAGATTTAAAACCACTCAAAGGGATCCTAAATACATTGTTTACACAATGAAAATTCATTTGAAATATTCATGTGCAAGTTGAAATCAAAGAATATGATCCTTCCCCAAACTTCGTTATATAATCAAGCAAACCCAGAAGTAGGGTATTCATTGCAAAGCATGAAGTTCAAACAAAATCTACTTTACAAGAATTCAACCTAATGTAGCAGAAAATCTACCAGAAAACTCGAGACTCTCACAAATTAACACTACCTAAAATTTCACTGATTGTCCATCAACACAGTATGAATATTCTGAACTCTGAAAAACCACCAAGTATCATTTTAATCTGGAGTAATAAATAGAAGTCAACAACTCACTAGCCTCAGAGGAGTACCTACCATAAGCTTGGAGAGGTTTTTTGTTAAAATACTCTTTTTAAACACCTTTCAAGCTATAAACACTAGGGGATTACAAAGGTACTCTATTATTTAGATTAAGGAACCACGTAATGTTCCAGACATTAGCCAAGTCACTCTTCTGTGAAAAAATTCTGTTTGTTTAAAAACTATAAACACACAGGAATATGAATTAGCTAACCCTCCTGGTGGCATTTTTTAATTCAATCACATTTAGGACTAGCAAAGAATAAATCAATGGCCCTTTTCTAAACACGAATTTCAAAGAAAGACATCTTGAAATACAAACTAGTTGCTCCATAGTCCTGTGGTGGTGACAAAAGAAGTTTTAGGTGCAGTTCTGTAGCCAATTCACTCTTGTAAAGGTGAGGGCTGCCACTAGCAGGGAGCTGTCCTGCCCCTCCACGTGGCCACTCTCCCATTCCCGTGTTTGCCAGCTCTACTGTTTGTGCAGCTACACGGTGAGTCAGGTCAGGGAAATGATCATCTGAAAGTTAGCTAGGAAAATAAAAATAGAATCATTTTCAGCCAGATAAATTTCCTGGCATGATTCACCATGTCACCATTATGAGCACAAGTGCCAACACAACCAAGCTAGGGGAGGACATGACACTTCCCCCATTTCAGCAGCAGCTTCCACTGACGTTTCAAGCAAACATGGAAGAGCATCAGGGGCAAGTTCACAAGCTTCTAATTAAAATATAGTAGCTGCTGTTTCTCAAGATAAGAATAAAGTTGTTCAGAAAAGTTTCCAATGTATTAGTCAGCATGCATAAACTGGCATGATATTATAAACCAACACAGTTCAAAACAGAGTGAATACCAGCCTCAAAGTAAAGCAAAAGATGCTATATAGAAGCACAGTGCTCTGCACGAATTTTCACGTGTGTAAAACTTATACCACTAATCCATCTGCAGTTTCATGAGATCAAAAGTGTGCAAGCATAGGGAGAGATGCTGTCATGTCCCTACAGATTACTCTCTCCCAAGGATCATTGTTCAAGGGTTTCCTCCAGTATCTCTGGAAGACACCAAGCAAAAGAACTAACGTTGAGATTTTTCCATTTTCCTTAACAAGTCATGTCTTTGCATGACCGAACAGATTTTACCTCTTCTGCAATGCATCAGGATAAACAAAATTTTAAGAATCCACTTCTTCTCATTCAGACTAAACTTCAACTATTAGATTGATTTTACTTCCTATACAAAAATTATATTTCAAGTATATAAAATTATATTTTAAAAAGCCTGAATACTGTAATGTAAAGCCTTTAGAAGTTTCACAAAGATAAAGTCACATTCAGGAAGTCTCTGAGGTGAAGTAACAATACTATTTCCATTTTATCTGAGGGAAACTGACTTGGACAAATTCAGGTTTCCACAACACTGAGTGCCAAATTTAAGGTACTATTGGCTCAATTCTTTATATGATTTACAGTCTTAATTGTCTTCCTTCACTATGAACTAGGTTGTCCATACATTTATCACAACCAAAATCACAGAGCATTTGTATCAAGTAGCCCTCAAATCTGTTGCTGGTGGTGTGGCTCTCAGTACCTCGGCCTAATTAGCAGCTATTTGTGAAGATTGTTCTGGTAACAGTAACTTTCTTCTTGTGGCAATGTTGATAAAAGACTATCAGGAAGCTGTGCCCAGTAATTTTTTTTTACATTTCAGCAGTTCAAATGTGAATAATTGAGGCTTACACAATTTGGAATTTCAATGCAAAAATGATAACAACTAATGAAACTAGGAGCTTTCTAATTTTACACAATTAATATGCTACCATATTGTAATTCAATATTTTTGGGAAGACTACTCCCAAAGTCAAGACAGCCATCAATTTGTAAGTGATCTTCTGAATCTACCTAGAAAAAGAGAATGTGTTTTCTTATCAGCCTGCTGGCATCTAGGCATTCATTTCCTATCTTCCTATCAGTTTTTAAGAAAGCACTTTGTTAGAAAGAAAACTATGAACTAAGAATTTACAGTAAACAAGATGTCAGTTGCAATGATCTGATAACAAAGAAATTTACTTAGGTTTATATAAAGTAAGCTAACAATGCCCTGAGTTGAAAGGGAAGGAATCAATAACAGACTAGCTGAGAGATAGAGTAAGTAGTAAGAGACGGTATTAAATTTTATATTTATTTATTACTGCAAAATAATAAAAACTGGATATTACTGTAAAAATGAGACCGGAGGTACACCAACATTACAGATAAGGAATATACATCTAAAGCAAATCTCCCAATCATCAATTACTACAAACTTTGGCTTACACTGTGGCCATCACTCATCCATTCCCACTGCCAAGGGGCTCTCAAGTCCATAGGAGCAGACGTGGCAGTGTATCCAAAGCAAAGCTCTGGAAACATGCATATGTAGCTTGAACCAAAATCTAAGCATGTCCCAACAGATCTGCCTCTATTATGCTGATGGAGTCCCACCCTGGGAAGCAGGAATCCCTCCCAGAGCAAGTTAAGGTCTCTGCTGTTGGAATCAAGCAACAGTGTTTTGCCTGCCACTTTGATTAAACTGCTCTCAAGAACTTGGAGATTGAATAAATCTCACTCACTGCCAGAATCTTTCCATGTTTTGATGGAAAAAAGCCTCTCATTTTGTCTACAATTTGTAGAGATGCTCATGAAGGGTCAACAATTCCTCTTAAAAAAACAAAAGGCAACCAAGACAGCACTGAGTGGTTATAAAACCTTCTTGTCTGGTCTTCTCCCTAAAGTTGCTTTATTGAAGAAAAGCTTATTTTCAATATCTCAATCTGCAGTCTCATTTGTCTCATGCCCTAAAACTCAGTCCAGTCCTAGAACTCTTTCAGAACCTAGTTTCAGGTCTCAGCTGTTGACCTCAATAATGTTTTTGACAATTACAGCAGGGGTATTATTAAAGAAGTGGTTCCCACAGAGGCATAAGCTGATTGACCTAGCTGAGGTGAGAAGAACCAGTACACAGACTGCTTCTGAAATAAAATAAATCACAAAGACTTGGGAGATTTGTTGGACTGGCATGTAGGTATATTGAGAGAAGATGATTTTTTACAAGGTATCAAATGTTCTAGTATTGCAAGCATATTATCCTTACAAAAACAATGTGAAAGGAACACAAACACAAAGGAATTTCAAGTGTAACCAATGTATTACAGCATGCCAAAGGTATTATACAGCGTGACTATTTAAGCTTCAAGTAAAAAGTAGAGGTTTTAATGAACAGAAAACATGTATTTGCCTAATGGTTCCTCAAATTCTTCCCCAACAGCATCCCTTGGACATTTGCTGGTCATGCAGTACTGCCAGGCCAAAAGGGTCGAGAGCAGGAAAAGGGCAATGAATTGTCAACATCTTGCTTCCTTAATCTCTGCAACAGAAAATGTTTAACCTTGCTTCTAAAGTAGTATTGCTCTCATGGGTAACTAAGTAGTGTGAGTAAGACAAACCAGCATGAACAGAGAAAGCCTCCAGAACGTGAGCAACCAGGCAGCATTCACCATACAGGAAATGGAACAGACATACAAGAACATGTAAGGCCAGTGGGTGCAGAACACTCCAGAACTCCCATTGCCCAGGTATTTTCCTGTGTAACAAGCAACTCGTTGCTGTCAGGAATAGCAAAAACACTTTTCTACCATAAAACTCAGGAAATGCAAAAGCTCTAAGCCCAATGTGATAAGCACCAGAAACATGCCTTACAAGCAACTGCAGGGAAAACAAAGAGTCGATTTAGGTATTGAATTTGGTTAACTTCTTTTCAGAAATCTGAACATCAGTAGTTCCAAGGTTAAATATATTGCTATGCCCATGAATGTTCCATGTTAATAATATACTATTATTACAGACACAGAACACCTTCCTCCATTTGAAGATACTCCTGTGTCTTCTATCTGACATATTACTGATAGGAACTAATACATTCAATTGAAGAACATGCACAGAATTTTAGCCACTATCATCTACAATACAGCTCCATGTATGAGAGCTTCATTTTTACTGATGAGAACCAAAACTGTATAATCATTAAAAAACTTGTAACAGTCTCTATTATAGCTATAATGAAACAAAAACAATTTAAAAAAAAATTTAAAATTAATCAACCATGCACAATTATCTAAACTGGCATTCAACAAAGATATTGCAGCAAGGATAATCTTGAGACTGTTTAAATACTTTGCATTTCATGCTTCAATCTCTATTGCAAACTGCCTTTAAGAACATAAACTGGTAATAGTACAAGGTAGAGAGCTGCAAAAATTGCACTCACCTATGCACTACCTAAAACGTATCTGGAATAAAGTTATTTAGCAAAGAGAACACCTCATCCTAGTTACATCAATTTTAAGGTTTTCATATGGCTCTGATCCTCTTCATGGAAAAGTATGGATAAAAAGGTTATAATTATTCCAAAAGGAAGATCTTGGTAGTCAACTACAAAGTGAGTGGGACAGAGAAAGGGCTCAGAGGAACTCCTTTCCCAGTGGGCTAGCTGCAGGAAACCAGCATCTAAATACATAGATCTCTGCTCATAGGGTATGGGGGGGGGGGGGGGAAAAACCAACACCTAAACAAACAAAATACAAAAACAACAAAAAAAAATCAACAATACCTACAAACAAACAAAAAACCCCCAAACAGTGCTGACTACAAGCAACTTTACAGATCTACCTAAACCCATTTCTAAACTGAGTGCAAGATACAGCTGTCTCTTAACTATCTGGTAATTAAAAAAAAAAAAAATCTAGCTACCATATAAGGATACAAAGAAGGTCACAGTGCCATTTTTCCTCCCTTTGGTCCACACGGAACTGCCTCTTTTACATTCATATATTTTGTTGGAACTTCACATTTTGCATTCATTAGATGGAATGAGAGTAGAACAACTACAATATGAAAGGCTTGTTTAGTTTCAAGTCATTTATCAATCAAGACTTTATCTTAAATACTATTTGCTAAGACAATTAGAAAAAAATTCTTTAAATTTCTTCTACTTTGTGTAGCAGATGTTCAACATAGTCTATTTAAATTTGTATTTGTTAGAGGTGTGTTAAATTGCTCAAATAATTCAGACAATCTGCAAACAAGATTTCTGACAGGTTGTGAATAACACTCAATTAATACCATAACTTCTGAGATTAATTTTCCAATCAAGGCATTTATGCCCCCATTAAAAAAACATACCAAAAAAACCCAAAACAAAACAAAAAAAACCAACAACAACTCAAACATACCATATGAACTTTATCTCCAGAGTGTATTTCCAAAATTAACATCTGTTTGGTCTTGGTTCAACTGTACAACCCAATGTCCACTACATGAAATAATACAGTTCTTTTTCTGGATTTGAGCCAGGGGGAGGAGGGAGAAGACATTAAAGACTATAAACAATTTGTACTTTAAACAACAATTCTATTAGTATTTGGAACAATAGATTTATTCCATTACACTATTTATTCTTCTTGAAAGAAGATATAACAACAGTAAATATTTTGCACACAGTTATTTCTCAAAATCCCATGACACCTGCATCATGTCCTGAATTTCAAAAATGAAAACAGAGCAGAGCTGAGTCAATTCCATCACAGTAAATCAAACACATTCTATGAACTGTATGAGTTTAGAAATACTAACAGTTCTTCAATTTTATATATGAAGAAATTCTGAAAGTATTTTTAAAAAAGAAGGAAAAAAAGAAAAATAAAAACATTGAGTGAAAAATCATATTACAGTATTTCAGTGATACACTATTTACAGGACAATCTCATTACAGGAAAGCTTCATGACATCTGTTTTTTTACCACCATCTCATTACATCAAACTTCTTAAGCTATTACAGTTAAGCCCCAACACTTTTGGACTTCGGTTCCCTCTCCACAAAACTGGAATGCTGGTACATGTACACCATGTGAGCCATGGCAAACTGCATTACCTAACACACCACACCAGAACACCAAAGCCCAAACAGAGGAAAGGCAATCGAAGTGTGGCAACACAAGCACTAATTTAAACTAACGTATTGCTTTGTCTTTAAACAATGATTTAGCCATGGTGTTGTGCTTACACACTAGGTATATCCTCACCAAAACCTTACTCTTTCAATTAAAGACAAAGTTAGCTGACACATTAAATTTAAAACTGGGTCCTTTAAAAAGTTAGCATCTGTGTCAATTCTTCCTTTGTCCCTAATGATCTTTCAATAACATGGTAACAGAAACTCTTAAATCCTGTCATATGTTTAAATTAATTGAAATTCTGTGCACAGGTTATATATAAAGAAATTAGGTTGCAATTAAGCATAGTTATGAAAGATTCTTAAATCTAATTGTTGTGACTATTATAGACCACAGACAAGGTCACGTCTACAACTCAGAAAACTTTGGCTTTAAAGAAAAAATACCACACGAATTATATGCATAAAACTCACTTCTGTAATGATACAGCCCAAATCACACTAGGCATGTTCATCATGTAACAAAAAAAATCTGTTTCCAAACTGATAAATTAAAAATATATCCCTCTCTGCAAATCATGTAATTTAATTTAGTAAATACAGTAAAAGCATGTTAAGTAAAATTAAGGATACTAACCTTTACATAAATTTAAAGATACTCACTCTGCAAAACATTGTCCTCTGCAAATCCAAAATGTAAAAGTCATTTTAGCAATTACTGCAGAGTGCTTACACTAACTGCAATAATGTCAAATATTTAATTTCTGCATATCAGCAACTAGGTTCATCTAACTGTATTTAAGGTTTTTTGTCAAAACAGCTTCCCTTTCTGTGTGCATTACAAGGAAAGATGTTGGTGTCATCTAAAAAGTAAATTCATAGAGGAAGAGACAATGCATCTCTCTCCTAATCTGGCTACAGGTATAGCTGGGGAACAGAAACAAAAATTATCCTCACTAAGCCAGTGAATTGCAACAATATCTTTGCAGCCACACGTGGACACCGGCCATGAGCTGCCTGGTTCTTGTCACTGGATCTAAGACAGTAAGTTCCAGCCACAAAGCCATCCTTACAGAATGCATTCCCACTCCTCTCTTGCCTGAGCAGAGACTCCACTCTAAGGAGACTGCTCTGCTGGTTCTCCACTAGTTCAAGTTCTGATGTCTCACAGGGACCTGAATTAGTTCAGATAAGGAAAGTGCTTTTGCAGCAAATCTGCCCACCACCCTAGTTAATGCACTTTCATCTGCTGCTTGAAGCAGTCCCACAGTGCACAAACCTGGCTCCTCTCAGATGAAACTAAAAACCACAGGATGTACTCCAGGAGCACTACCACTGCCAAAGGGACACAGAAGCAGACAGAAGCCAGTCCAAATTAACACCCACTTCACTGTACAAATGCACTAAGTGTAGATAGGTATCAAGTCCTCAACACCAATTATTTCACTCTCGGAACCTGCTCTCACTGGGCTTCATTACCTGCTCAGGCACACCCGGCACTGTGCTTCAGGGTCTCCTTTCACCTGGGACCCGAGGTTCCCCAAGCTTCTCAGGCACTGCTTCCCCCTGGGCTTGGTGTCTTCTCTTGTCCAAAGTTCTCACCTCCAGCCTGTCATCTCTGCTCATTTGACTTTTCATATTCAACAGCTTACTCTTCCACAGTATCATCTACTCTCACCACACTGAAACTGCTTCTCCTAAAGACTACTCAAAGCCCTAGTATGATGAGTCTCAAAAAAACTTAATCCTGCCATTTCTTAACTTTGAGTAAAACATTAATACTTTAATGGGTGCCTCATTTAAGCACACAAAGAAAAAGAGGGCTTTGAAGCCAACTGTGTAGCATCACATCTGATTCTTCAGTGCTCAACAGCAGGCTGAAAACCTTAAAAACATATAGCTCTCAGCCCTCTATTACTGACATGGATACAGCACTAAGAATAATAATAAAGCAAACATCTTTTCACTGCCTTTCACAGCCTTTCAGAGTGCTCTAACATACCCTGTCTTCCCTAGCCTCTCTCTAGCAGAATCTCAATTCAGGAAGAGATCCCCAGCTCTATTTTTAGTCCTCCCCTCTCATTTCTACATTGAGCTCACCTAACTTGCCTTTGTAATGGGCCAACTTATTAGACACCTCCTCAAAACCATTTTTCGTCCCAATACCTTCAAGTCATCCCCACACTCCTGACTAGGCTGTGAATCACAAAAAGAAGTTGGATTCTTTTCCCTTTCCTTGTATCACAAACCACACTGACTGCTGGAGGGGACAATTTTTAAAGGTTCAGGGCTATAGTCACATGACCAAGTAATTCAGCATAACAGAAACATCAGCCAAATGAAGCAGCCCAGGTCCCTGTGTTCCCAGCAGGAAGGGTTCACAAGTTTTATTTCCAGATAAATTCAGTCTGGAGGCTCAGAAATGTATGCTGCACCATACACTTGGCTCAGGGCTGTCCAAAGGACCAGTCACTGGGGCTGGAATTCATTCCATGTCTGCCTGGAGAAGGGATCCCACACTCACCCTTCTCCAAGTGGAACATAGCTTGTACCTACCAAAACCAGCCTGTGAACTGAGCCAGTGAGTATCAAGTGTTGATGAGCAAAGAATTCACTTTAAAACTGCAACAGAATGATCTCCTGTGGAAGCAAGACAGCTTTACCCAGTCCCACGATGCTTCTTAGAGAAGAGAATATAGAGCTGCCAAAATAAGTGTTTACTGAGCGTATTCTCAGAATATAGATTAAAGTTCGATACTTTTTCCTGGCAAAATTTAACAAATGCACTTAACAGTTTTGATTTTCTTGCCCCAGAGCAAGGTCAGAGTAAAAATGTGTAGTTACATGAAATGTGCAACCATTGAATAAAACACTTATGAATTCTTAGCATTATGAAACACAACCGTGCTTTTCCTTTTGTTTTCAGAAACAAACAAAAGAAACATTTTAAACCACCAACAACCAGAATAAGTCAAAGAAAATTAAGGACAATATTGGATGCAATTTAAAAATTCCCACTAAAACCTACATAGTTACATATAGCAAGAAGAAAAAAGAAACAACAACCATAAATTCAAAGTTATTTATGATAAGAAAAATGCATGCCATGAATTGTCTTTAATTGGAAAATAAAACAATTACTAACAAAACTGACCTCAAAATGTCAACTTGGTGGGCTTTTCTTCAATTAATTGATAGTAAAACAGGGTGAGAAGAAAAGCCTTTATTTAACATTTCAGAATTTCAAATATTAAGTAAGACATTGAATTTCAGTGTAAATTGTCCCTTTCTGGATACCAGTAATTAATATATGCATTTCCAGTGCTCATAGAGTTGATAGCAGTTGTAATAAGAATGAGCAGTATTACCTGAAGGAACTCGTGCCATGTAAAAGAAAATGATTTGGAGCATCCTAACCATTCAAATACATTTGAAAGAAATGTATATGAAAGAATCAAAAACGGAAATCAGATCTCCAAACTGAGTAAACAACAACAAGGTGGAAAGGAAAAATAATTTAAATGTTTAAATAGTTCCTGTCATGTAAAATACTATTTGTGATAAATACAGGTATATACTCCAAAATAGGAAGCAGGCCTTAAGCTTAACATTGTTTAGCTCATTTTCATTTACAATACCCATAATGCATCCAGAAATACAATTTATGCAGGAATAATAAAAGAATAATAAAATTTTCTCTCATTATCTTGCCTTCCTTGACATTTTATGTCAATCTGCAATAATAAGGCTAATAATGATCTTTGTCTTCACACACTGCTATTGAAGCAAAGGATTTCTTTGTAAATTAAAGGGTAATTTTGTTCCCACTATTTCAGTCTAATCTTTCTGGGCTAGGATCACAGAAACTCATGGCATAAATCACCCTAAAATCCAGATCACCTCCTCTCTGTGAGAGAGGTCATATTCTTTTGAAAATAATCATGTGTGCAACCACAACCTAAAGCAGAGCAGCACAGAGCATGGAAGATTTCATCCAAAGTTCATCACATGACATGAATGCAGATATGACTAGAGGTTTCACATTCAAAGCTGAACATACAGCAACCTCCCTAAATTTGCAAATCACATGGTGAAACATTTTAAAGAGACATCTCAAGAATTCACAGGAATTCAAATATAACAGAAAATCATACTTTATACTGGCTTATAGTTAGGAATATATTCTTTAATCATATGACTTCCAGGTCTGCTAAGTCATTAGGTGCATGCTGAGCTTTATGCAAGTATTATGTTGATTTTACTGGGACTTGCATCTGTAATACAAGCTGAGACACACTGAATGATTTTGGCATCTAGGAAATTTCACACAAAGTATCACACCTACAGCAGCTTCCAGGCAACCTTTGACTGCACAGCTCTATTACTGCCTCTTCCAGCTGCCACAACAGCCAGCTTAGTCTGATGCACAGGTAACAGCAGCTGCAGCAACAATGCTCAAGGTGAAGTGGGAACTACTGAGTCCAACTTTCTCTGCACTGTCAGCTACCCCCACAAACTGGGGCAGTGCTGAGGGTTATGTATCAATACCAGCAAGGCCTTAATGTGACCATATGGTCAGATTGCTCCAGACCAGAAGATAAATCAAGAACATTCATCTGTGTAACCATGTCATATCATTGCACACACTGTAGGAGACACCAGAAGCACTTCCCATTAAAAGGTAGAACTTACCCCTCTTCTGTACCCAGCCTTCCTTCACAATGGTAACATCGCTCATGATGACTCCACTCTGAACCCCAAACTCAAAAGAGTATTTCTTTGAGTTATCAGCTTGTCTGCTTGGCTTCTCTTCTGCAGCTCTTCACAATTTCTACTGATGAGTCAGACTGGAAGGAAATATTAGAGAAAGAATTTGAGTCTTTTCTGTTTTTCTCACTTGACAGCCAACAAAAAAGTCTTTGTTGATGTATTTCACTGACTGAGCTCATATTAAAAATCTGCCTTTATTTTTAATTAACTGTATAACACAATCATGTTTCTAGTCTTACAGCACATTTTCCATGAACACTACAATACTAAAAAGCAGCAGAATGTGTTAAAATTTAAGTCATATGGCACTTTTATAAAAGGCGCACAGCAGAAATCTCTCGTACTAATGCACAGGATGCTGTTAAATGAAAGGCTGCCGGCCCTGCTTCAAAGGCACAGCTCTGAACACACAGGAGCTTTCCCTGTTCCCACAGTTGTCAGAACCCACGCAATGGACAAGTGCTTCCTCTATTATGGCCACCTTCACATTAAGAGTGTGAGAAAATGGAATGAAAGGTTACATTTTTGCTACTTCCACTATAATATTATTATAGCCAATACAAATCCTGAATTTACAAGAGTTTTTCAAAAACAGCGTCAGCTCCAAGTACACAAAGAGAAAAACAACTTCTTATAAGTACAAATTAACCAAAAACACCCCCCAATGTTCAGTTTATAGAAAGGAGTGCACGTTCTCTCAAAGCTTTAAGCCAGGCAGTGACAAGAGTGCTCTTTTCCCTACAAACCTCAGCCTGTAGGGCACAGAAGGGAAATTAGTCCTGGAACAGGACATAGCACTCTCAGAAGCCACAACCCTTTCTTTTGACCACCTCACTCCCAGAGTACCTAACAGCTGTGAAGAAGAGATAAAATAGCATTACAATTAAGTAGGAAGAGAAGCCAGAGGCCAGGAGATGTTTCCTTTTGCCAGCAAACTGCCTTTCCCCTCTAACCTTCAAAATAAAGAGAAGCATTCAAATAATGCTCATCCAGAAAAGCATGGGAAGCAAAGAAATGGGATTTCTCTGATGGTGGAGGAGCACCCTTCCACAGCTCTACACACAGGAGGAGACATGTACACAGTGGTGGCACAGAACAGGAACCCCCACACAAGTTTAGTGCTATCAAATGCAGCCCAGACATATCCATTTAGTAGGCTGACCAACAAATATAAACAGGAAAGAAACAAATATGATTGTGCTAGAAGCAATCTGTGCAACAAATGAATGAAGAAAGCACTGGGAAATCAGTTACTTTAACACGATCAAGTACAAACTAAAAATGAAACCAGTATAGACATAGAGGTTATTTCTTATTTATCCTTTGAAATATGTGTATATGCATGACACAGCAGCTAGATAGAAGGCTACTTCTGCATGGATGGTGTAACATGCAAAATACAACTTAGCATGAGTATTTTTTCAGGTGGTATGCCACAAAAATACAGTACAACACAATTTTACAGAAACCGTCTAGTGTGCCCATTTAAGTCTTGGTTTCAGTAAACTATTTTTTTTTTCAAAAACACTCAGTAATTCGAACGCATAAAAGTAAAAATCACAAAGTTAAACTCACTAATTCTGTAAAGTTTAAGCAATATTGACTACTGTGTCTCTAGGACATCCCCACAGCACTGGCAGATACGGCAGTGAGACCTGTGCAGGTGACACACAACCTTTGGCATTGGCATCACACACCTGTGTCTATAGAAACACACCTCAATTAAGCTTTCATAAGAGTTAAAAGAAAATGTTATGTACATTTTGGAAGGACATGAGAACGCTTTACAGATGTTAATTGATCTAACTTTAGCTGCTGATGCATGATATTATATGCAAGTCACTACAGCAGAAATAACCAAAGCATGCATTTCCCCATCCTGCACCTTACTAATGTGAGAGCTAATTTCTGGGTCAGACATTATCAGAACTTTTGTTTGCATGCTTCAAACGAGATAAGCAAGTCTATCAGCTGTGCATGAAAAGAGATCTGACAGATTAAGACACGTGCCTGAAAGCAGGCTGCTGTTCTGCCGTTCTGGATCAGCGCAGCACAGCATCAGCTCTTATTACAAACACATAAATCTTTACAAAGCCCAGAGGTGGGTGTCAAACAACTGTGACCTAAGAGCAGCTGTTCTGGGAAGGAAGTGTAAGCACATCAATTTCCAAACACCCAACTTAAGTTCAGTTTTCTACAAGACTTTCATTGCATTCTCTGAGAAATAATCACAGTTGAATTTTTTTTTCCCAGCTATAAAGACACAAGAAGCAATGTGGCACTCAGTATTTACCATGGGCTGGCATATGCTGCAGTACATTTTACCCTTTGGGCAAATTTAATGTACTTTCCATTTTTGGTGGGCACCTGTGAATAGTGCAATTATTTATTCTTACTGGTAAAGACATAGCTATAAGAAATTAACTTCTGTACTAAGTAGCAAAAATCTTGTCTGCCCACAGACTGATCAATCAGTCCATGATTTATGAATGAATTCATGCTGGAAGCTCCCTATTTACCCACTGATTACAATTTAGTTAGTGTTATGCAATCAAAATCTGATCTATGACCGACTTTCATGTCAGACAGTGCCTGAAACAACCTCAAGTCTATGTCTGTAGGCTTGCATCCCACCCATCACATGTACTGCTTTACTGAATTTTGAACAAAATCCTCAAAATACAAAAATCACACAAATATGGTGATAAAATTAACTGCACTATCCTCAGTTTAGCTTCACTGTATTACCAGAAACAACTTTAGAATTAACAACAGTTCTATGGTTGTATTGATTGCTCCATTAGTGGGTAATTAAAAGTCAAGCTGAATTACATAGGAAGCTGAAGGAGATAAATCAAAGCATTAAGAAGCTAATGAAAATAAAGGTTATATGTGCACGCTATACTTTCAGGAAGCCATTTGTAAGCATCTGTAATATTATTCCTTATTAAATGCCTTTAAGCCTTTCTAAAAGCTGTACTCCTTTACTCTAAAAGTCATTCACCAATGCTCCAGAAGAGCAGAATTTTGAGAATTACTTCTTATCGTGACCAAAACTGACCTTATAGTGAAAAATAGTCAGACAAAAGCCATCTTCCCTAAAGATGTAATAAAGAATTGTGTATAGATGCAAAGGACTTGTCTGAAACACATAGAACTCTCACTTGAAAACAGTATTTCATCTATAGTTCAGCTACTTCAAGAAAAGATACAGGAATGTTTATTCTGCACATCTGGCATCGAACTCAAATACTTGTTAGCAATCAATTCTCTCCCAATGCACTTGAAGTATCAGCAGCTGGTATGCAGTAATTTTTACAGTTTACCTTACTGCTATATAGGATGAACCCACAGAAATAGGAGAAAAATATGTTAGAACAGAATTTGACGATGTTTTGCATTACAGGTGCTTCTTACAGGGAAGAACTTGACTTGCTTTTATACATTTTCCAGCAACTAGAGAACACATCATATTGCTTCCCCCCATACAAACACACTTTTTTGTATCTTATCAAACTTGGAAGATATTTTTCCAACAGTACATTGTGTGTATCAGATAGTTACGTATATGCACAGTGCACACAAGAACTCACTGTCAGCATGCTTTACGATGAAGGTATAAAAATTTACTCCATTACAATCAGTGATGTGAAGAACTTAGGGACACAGTTTAGTGCTGGACTTGGCAGTACTAGGTTAGTGGTTGGAAAGATCTTTTCCAGCCTAAGTGAGTCTATGCAAACACCTGCTGGGGGGTTTTATCTCATAAAAAATACATAACTTTTCCTTTTTTCTTCAGGAAGTTATTAAGCCACTTTCATAGTGTGAGGTAAAACAATTCAGCACACTTCTAAAGAGCTAGTATTATACTTTTAAGCTCCTAGTTGTAATGGTTGCAAAGGCAACTTTCTGACCAAAGATTAAGCAGAGACTACTACAAGCAACAGAGTTCTAGCTCCCTGTGCCAAGGCTCATAGTCTCCCTGAGCCACGGTAAAAACTAGCCAACATCTTCTCAGTTTTTATCTTGAACTTTAAGATTATCAGTAATATAGAGAGGAACCATCTTACTTCACGATGCTACCATATGGGAACTATAAGATTGACAATTAAAATGAGCAATGGACCATTCAGTAGAAAGATGGCTTTTCCCCAGCTTCTGTTTTTAAATTAAAGGAGGCTCTCATGCCCATCACAGCAGTCAGCTACCTACAGAGACCTGGTGAACAGTGAGAAGGAAAGAAATCCCTTCCAAGCAGAAGAACTAAAAAGAGTGTCTCAGGTCTACACTTAACAACCACTATGTGCAAATGAATTATCATTGAGATTCAAAAGAACAGACAAGACTCCTTTGAAATCTGGGCATCCTCCCATTCTCCCCATGACAAGAGACAGCTGAGTAAAGAAGACAGCACCCATAAATTCAGTGTAAATTGTATGATTCAGTCTCTGTTGTAAGAACTTTCATAAACACAGGCTTCTACTTTCAACAATTTTGGAGCTGAGAAAAAAACAGAAACTCTCACATTTACCAACTCAAGTTACCAGAGAGAATACCAGGAGAACCAATTTCAGTGCTTCCAGAGATGATCCCCGTGACTTCTTGTACCATTATCAACTCAGTGAATCATCCAACCTTGTTCTCTTAATATATGAGTACTACCATTTTCCCTTTTTAAAAGTAATCATTTGTTTAGCAAAATGTTTGGGGAGAAAAGAACAGTAAGTGAACCTTTCTGATTCCCTCTGTCTGACTCACTGAGATTCTTTGGTCCTCCATGTAAGCAGAGCCAAATCTCATCATCTCTATCTCTTAATTTTTCAGAAAAGCAACTGAATCATTTTGTGCATGCACACAATACCCATATCACCAAAAGCAGTTCACAGTGGTTTCCATCACTTTTGCTTCCTTGCTTTGGGGGCTTTTTTTTTTTTTTTTTTTTTTTTTTTTTTTTTTTTGTAGCAGATGAAGCTATTAAGAGTTCTTCTCAAATTTGAGTTTGACTCCTCCCAAAAAACCGAGCAGGCTGTAACTGTTTCCAATGCAGGTTGCACTCCCAGAGCAAGGAATTCAAAATGTCAAAGCTCTAAATTAAAACCAGAGTTATCTTTAGGAATGGAAGCTGAAATCCAGGTTTTATTTATATGAAAAACACATGCATATCCTCCTCGCCTAGCAAAGCTGGCCAAACAATTAGAGGATATATTGCACATCATCAAAAATTACACAAAAGACTATATGACAGAACAGAGAGTGCTACAAAACTGGCTAAATCAAATTAGACTATATTGTTTGTGGAAGAATCACACTCAGGTGAGTGCTTTATCTAAAAAGTATGAAGTATGCATACCGGCTTTTATAAACCACCTATTCTGGAATTCTGGTTATACTGAAAGATTTAAATACTATCACAACTTAGACTGAGAAAAAATGAACCTTTAGGGAGATAGTATTTGTCCAACTTATTTAAGTCAATTAAAAATTGAAAAAATAAATACAAAATAATCCACAAACAAAACAACACAAAAGATGAACTGATTGGACAAGACAAAGAAATCAACAAATAAAAGGATTATTTAAAGAAAATAGATCCTAAACTTGTAAAATTGTAAACATCATAGAATTCTGAAAGATACCTAAAGTACTTTCTAAGTAGACATATTTAGAGTTTTTAAAACAAATATCAAAAAATCCCAAGATATCTCCATGACAGGCATTGCAAATACTTTTTAAACTACATTTCACACTAAAAGCCACAATGAACTTTAAGAAAATTGGCATTAGAAATTCACTCACAATAACTTTACTTTGTAAATTTTGATTTGGAATAATGAGTGTTGTGATAGGAAAATGACCTACATCTTGTGGTAAGGGAAACCAACATATTTGGAAAATCTAAATAGCTCTTTTTAATGCATGCTTACATGTATGCTTAATATTTGCAGTGTTCTATTTTTGCTTTCAGTATGTCAACAAGCTTCACATAACTAATATATGCTCAGATAAGCCTAGTTAGGAGAATGCAGGCATACTGAAATATTAATATACAAGTTAGATGTTTTATTTAGATTCTGCAACTGAATAAGTTTATCAGGAAAGAAAACATCATTCTGTATTTTATTTCCCATTACAATGACAAAGCAAGTTATTTTAAGGGACAAAGGTATAATTAAAGCAAGGTGAACAAAGCCACCCTTGCCTTTGTTTACCAAGGTATAAAGGAAGTTTCTAAATGTAACTAAATTGTTTCTTTAGATCCCATGTGAAACATTAACAACCCATTGTTTTGCCTTGTGTTTATTGACAAAAATGCTTTAAATCCTTTTTCTCCTCCCCCAAATCACATAAAACAATAGCTGAAAAGCAGACAGGAGCAGAGATAAAACTTATTAGAGTATATGTCTGAAATGTAACCAGAGAATACATTTCAAGTAGAAAAGATGAAGGGAGGGCTAAAATTATGCATTAAAAAAAATAACTGAGGCAATGATCTTGGGAGAGTTTTGAGACTCAGAGGAAGACAAATCAAGGATTAGCTGAGCATCACAACTATGATAATGTTACTTCACTCAACCCTTCAAAACACATGTAATAAGTTTAATTTGCCATGGATTAATGTAGGAATATTAATCCTTGCCTTTTAGAGACAAAGTTCCTTTGGTCTTTAAAAATATAGTCTAGAAAATACTTAAACAGTGAAGAAAAAATAAACATAAGTTCCATATTTTTAAAACAAACTAAAATTACTTTTCTAAGTCTAGAAGACTCAAGGAAAAAAAAAACCCTAACCTGATTTTTAAAAGCTCAAAGAATCTGGAAATTCCTAGTCATTCTAGGAGAGATTTTAAAAGATATCTTTCAAGAGATACAGATCAAAGTTTCATTAAACTCTTGTATTTAATTATTTCTGGGATGGTAACTTTTCTGCAGCACAACTCTGTATTGTGCATACCACTGAATAAAAACCAGAAATACATTAACTACTCATGAGTAACAAGGAAGTATAGAGAAAAACAAAAAAGGCTTATCAAACTATTAATATAAAAGATGAGAAAAGTTCAGTGACATGCCTACCAAATAGCTTTCTTTTAAACTCTTACATAGGAGGTTTTATTTATTATGTCTACATTGAATAAATCAAATTCTGAATTGTCTTATAATAGGAATGAACTTTGTGATTCCTTCCTACAGAGCAACCAAACACCGCTGAACCTACTGTCAAATCCTGACATTGCAACATGACCAGAACATAATCAACTTCTAACCTAAAACCTTCAGATTTTCTTGTTCACACTCAAAATGCATTATTTTCATCAACCTTAGACCTGGATTTCCTAAGGACAGAAGGAATTCTCTACAACCCTAACTTACATACAGAGCTCACTAGGTGAAGGTTGGCAGATGTTATATGAAAAGTCAGATTATATGACACTCACAGGTACAACCTTAATTCTCTGTTCTCAAAGTGCAGCAATACATTTAGAAAAGTATATAATAATTTCAATAAAAGCTCATGAGACAAGCTGAAACAATTATATATCTCAAGAAACACACTGAATGCTTAGGGAAAAAAAATAAATGTGTGTTGGTTGATAGAAATTGTTTTGCAAGATTGCTGAGACTCCACTGAGAACCACTGCATTAATTGTGTGGTGTTAAACCAGCTGTACAAGAAGCTGTTGACTGTTGGGCACTGGCATTCCACACCTACAAAAAGGCAGTGGTGAGATCTTCATTGATCTAAAGCTGAAGCAGGGTCTTCACCTCTGCTTCTGCTATAGGAGGCATTCAAACACCTTTGTCACATGGACAGTGCAGGGAAGTTTGGCAAACCATTCAAGTCATTCAGACATGCACACGAAATACTGAGGTCCCATTTGAATTTTTAAGAGAATTTAAAAATCACTACTGTTATTTAGTCAGGATATTACAGAGAAAAAATATCACAGGGCAACAATGTGTTCTTAATGCTATTTTTGATCAGTATTGCTCAGACATTCACACAGAATTATGGGGAAGAAGAAGATTGGTCAAGATGGGTTCAACATATATTATTTATCCTAAACACAGTAAGTGTTGACACAAATAGTATCAAAAATCAAAGAAACATTTAAATTGAGCAAAAATAAGCACCTCCACATACAAAAGCCAAGTATGCTTACTCTCCTTGACTGTAACATTTAATGTTATTAAATCTGGGGAGACGTTTTTGGAAGTGTGAGCTGCTACATCTTCCTACTACACCTGAACAACATCTTTAAAAAATAAAGGAAAAAATAATCTGTTTAAAATCCTTGGCATGCATCATAAATACCCATACTTATTGATCTAGAGTCATGGAACAAGAAAAACTACCAAATAATCACCTATTATACCCTTGGATTTTTTTGCAGTTTTTTATTAGTACATACTAGTGATTCGCCTAAATAAGTTTTACTTATAAACTCTTATAGGGAGTCCAGAATGTTGTTCATACAATTACCCAAGATAAATGTATAAACCAAACCTTTAAAGATTAATTTTTATGCTAAGAAAAAACCCAAAAAAGTTAACTTTCACATTCAATGTTTTAGTATTTGCTGGCAGGTTTTCGGTTGGGATGGGATTTTGGGGGGCTTTTGGTGTTTGTTTTGGGGGTTTTTGTTGTTGTTTCTCAGTCTTTAACATTAATTTTTAAACAGCTTGAATCAGCTTTTCCAGCTATTGTGTAACTTACCTTCAAAAAGTAATCTTTTCTATACCACAACAACTTGTTGCAGAGAAGAGTAACTTGTGCAACACATTTATTTACCAAGGAGAGAGACCCTGTGGTCTGGGGAAGTCTCTTCCCTACAGCAAAAAGAAAACGCATTGGTTGACAAGCAAGTTTCTCACTGAAACCACACCTTTCCTCACAAGCAATGCAAAACTTCCTGAACTACATGTTGTGCTAGAAAGCACCCCCTGTCTCTTCCATGGTATTCTTATTAGGCCTACCCTAAGAGAATGAGAATCCAAGATAATACAAATTAATCTAATATTCTGGAATACATTGAAAGGGCACTTAAGTTGGCAGTCTTTTCTTATAAAAGACAGTACTTCAACAAGAAGTGGGTTGTAAAGTTCATACAAATTCTGAAAATAAAAGCAACCTTTTAACTTAAACAAAACTCATAAATGCACACATTTAACTATTTCCCTCTTTTTGAATTGCTGCTGTAGTTCACCAGGGCAATATTGCACATTTTGAACAGAATGTTTATTCTATTTCCTGGAAAAAAGCGAACAGAGGAGTTTTGTTATAGACACAACCAAACTCCCTACAAAACATGCATTTATAGTATGGTGGGTTACTTTAATATGAAATAAATTGATTTATGCATTATCCATGTCAAAATTGAAAGTATGGCACAACAAAGTTTTCAGTCAGTATATGTCCATGCCCTTCCACTCTCCAATGTAGACTAAAATAAGTAGCATGCCTGAACCATAAAATCTGTCAAAGAATATTGGGTCTCTGTTTCAAAACTGAAGGAAAGCTAGGTTACCATGTTGCCAAGTCCACATCACCTGTTGCATTAACAGCGGAAAATGAAACTGTAAGCAAACAGTTACAGGAATCCACATCATCTTCATACTCAGAACAACACAGAAATCTCAAATCCATTTTAACACAAACTATTTTAGTAATGGTTCATAACTTCCAAAACAATTGAGTATTTCAAAGTTATTTCACAAACAATACTCCTTAGGCATAGAAATTATTATTCAGTAGGTCTCTTTAAACTGGGAAAGTGTGCACCCAGAAAGTGAAAGAACACAGTCACTTGGTCTTAGGCAAATTACAAGTAGTCTGAAGGGTCTTTTGGTTATAATAGAACCTTCATACACATGCTGTTGCAAAACACAGTAGGAAGTCAAGATACGGTTTCTGGTTAGTGTCTTGCAAATAGAACCTTGGGTTACAAACAACTGCAGAGCACTAGTAAGTGGTTTTGAGTGAAATTTTAAAAAAACACACCAGAATATTTTCCCTTTCACAAAGCATTTGTTCCAGTGTCAAACAGTCAACAATTTCTAGTGCATATCAATGCTATCCAATCCTTGTAACTGTATCTACTTCAACTGGGGCAAAGTTAAAACTAGTACCTGTCTGAATTCTCTCACCTGCTTCCCCTAGAATAGCAGCATTTTGCTCAAAAACACAGCATCTGGCCCCAAAATGCAGAACAAATGAGGGAGCAGAACACTGAAATACTATTTTCTGTGAACCTATTTAGGAAACTAAGGAGACTACTGAATCCATTCAAACCTAGTTAGAGTAATGCACTATAGGAATAAACTGTCTAAAAGAAGACAGTCTTGTTATCATTATGTGTTTACACACACACCATGCACTCACATCAGACTAAGAAAAAGAAAAAGAGTTATTCAAACAATACACGTAGCCTTCTAGGAAACAGACATCTTATCTCTGAAGTTTTTCTTTGGCCCTTACTTGAACTTGACTTACTGGTTGCATCCAACCAAAATATATCCACATGGACTATAATTAGTAATCCAATCCAATTAAAGATATTGGGGTTGACTTATAGGCTCCTACCAAAATCTAAAAAAAAAAAAAATATTAAAAAACAAAACCAAACAGTCCTACAAACTTGAGTAGTACACTTGCTTTAAAAGCCAAAATAAGCTTCCTTCTCTAGCTCATGTACTTTTTCCATATTCCTGTAAACGAGCAAGTCTTGCCTATAGAGCAGCTGGCAGAAGCAGGAGATCATGCTTTAAATGTTACTTGTCATGAGTTAAGGTCTACTTATCTGCATGCTTCTTGCCTCGAGAAATAAAACCCTCTATGTGGAAAATGCAGGGAACCATGTTTAGCAAAGTTTTACCAAGATCTAAACAAACATTAGCAGAAGAGACTGCTCTATATTTCTTCAGTGCTGAAAAAAAGTTGGCAGTGCAGGTATCAGGCACATCATAATTTTTTTAATAAAACTCTTAAACAGAGACTGGGACATGTTTTCATAAATATTATGAGATGATGTAGATATATACAAGAAGCCAATCAACTAATAACTGCATTAAAGAAAAAAAAAACCAAAAAACTAGAATAAAGGTCAAGAGAGATTAAATTGTTTATCCTTTCCACCCGTAGGGAAACAAGATTTCTCTTTTTTTACATTTAATCAACGTATCATGGGAGAAGGTGAAACAGCCCTGGCTACTTCACGCCTCTTGGATTCCCATCCAGAAGTAAACTAAGAAGCGGTGCCCATACAAAGCAACCTCGCAGCCTATAAGCCCGGTAGCGCTCGTTACATCACGATCATTTGCATTTAAAGTACAATATATAGCGCTGCGATCCCGCTGCCGAGGGGCGCCGCGCTGACCCCCTGCCAGGCACAGCCTCGCACGGTGCCGGGCACGGGGGATCGGGCACGGGGGATCCCGCCCCGCGGCTGCACCTGCCGGGACCCCGCCCGCTCACATCCCGCCGCAGGCCCGGCCCGGCCCGGCCCGGGGCAGCCGCCGGTCACCCGGGGCAGCCGGCTGCGCATCAACTTTTGCATGTGGGCCGCGGCCTCCATGATGGCCGGGGCGGGCGGGCGGGGGCGAGCGGGGGGGCCGGTTTGTTTACTTGCAGCCAGAGCCGGCGGCGGCAGCAGCATCATCCTCCTCCCTTGTGCGAGGCGCTGCCGCCGGCGGCCCGCGGGGCGCGGAGCTATTCTTAGCGCAGGGGCTGCGCGGGCACACACACGCACACACACGGCCACGCTCGCGCACACGCACAGAAGTTCCCAGCGGATAAAATCCCGCGCTACTCCCGGCACCGGCGCCCGCCGCACGGGCGCGGGGAGGGGAGGCGGGGAGGGGCCGCCGCCGCGTGGGAACCGCCGGCCCCGCGCATCCAGCGCCCCCGGGGCGCACGCCCTACCCTGCCCCTGCCGCCCCCCCCACTCCCCCGTTACATAACTCTCCCCGCCGAAACGCCCCCGCCCCGCCCTTCCCCATCCCGGCCCCGCACCCCGGCGGGGCGACCCCCGCCCCTCCGCCTCCCTCCCGCCCTGCCGCCGGCGCTAGGCCACGGGCGCCCCCGCCCCGCGCTCCCTGCCGCCCCGGCCCCGCCGCGCCGCCGCCCCGCATCCCCTCCCCGAGCGCCCCCGCCGCCGCCCGAGCGCCCCCGCCGCCGCCCGGCCCCTCCCGCCCCGTACCTGCAGAGGCGGCGGCGCCGCGGGCGCTGCTGCGGAGCCCGAGGGCGGCGGCGGCTTCGGGGGGGAGAAGGGGAGGGAGGGCGCCGCTGCCTCCTCCCCTGTCCCCCCGCCGGGCTCGGCGGTCCCTGGCGGCCGGTGTCTCCGCGGGGGCGGGAGGAGGCGGCTCCGGCCCCAGGGCGCTGGCGGCGGCGGCTACATGGAGCTGCGCGCCCCGCTACGCAGGGAGGCGCCCGGGCGGGCAGCGCGGCCGCAACATCGATGCGCGGGGTCAGGAGGGCGGCGGCGGCGGCGGCTCCCCCCCGGCGCACTCACCCCGGAGCCGCCCGGGCCCCGCTCTCGGCTCCTCCCGCCGCCTCCGCCGGGCTCGTTATTGACTTTCAGGAAAACTCCCGACGTCACCGGCTCCCCCCGAGTGTCTCCCCCTCCGCGGCGGTGGCGGCGGCGGCGGCGGCATCCCCGGCTCTCGCGAGAAGCGCGGCGGGGACGGGGGGGCCGCCAGACAGCGCGGGGGGAGCCAGACAGAGGGGGGCGGCTGAGGTGAGGGTGGGGGGGGCGGGCGGCAGGGAGGGAGGGAGGAGGAGGAGGAGGGAGCGGCGGAGGGAGGAGGGAGGACGGCGGAGGCGAGGCAGCCCGTCCGCCCGCCCGGCTGGCAGGCAGGGGCGGGAGCCGAGCGGAGCGGCGTGTCCCGTCCCGCCGCCGGGCCGCGGGTGGGAGCGGGAGGATGGATGCACGGATGGATGGATGCAGGCAGCGGCGTTCGCCGGCGCTGCGCCGCACCGCGCCTGGGTCTTTCCTTTCGGCATCGCGGCCCCTCGCCAGCCCCGTCCCGGGGTTAGTTCCCTTTGTTCTCGCACTCTGCAGTTACACAGCCCCCCGCCCCGAGCTTGCCCTGGTACCCGGAGCGGTACACTTGGCTCTGCGAACTCCTCCAGGAATAGAACTACCAGTTACGCCGCAGGAAGCCGTAATTCATCCCTTGCTGAAGTGTTTAGTGGATGCGCCAGCCTCAGTGTTGCTAAATTGTCTGCAGGCTTCGCCTTACCCCGACGGGTAAATAAACACCTAGAGAAAGCGTACACCAGCGCTGCCGAGCCTCCGTTCCCGTTGTCACAAGCTCTGCGGGAGCGGAGCTGGTGTCAGCAGAGCAGCCGGGCTGCAGGGTGCTGGGCACGGCGCTCTCCCGGCTCGGCAGCGCTGCCCCTGGGCTGCGCAGGCCGGGATGCCCGGCCTGCTGCTCCCTGCCGCAGCCAGCGCCGAGCCGGCTCCTGCAGCCCTCTGCTGTGCCTGAGCCCCATCGGTACCCTGCCCTCGACGCTTTGTTCCACGGCCAAGTGGCTCTGTGTATGCCTGTTACTGGAGCTTCGTGCACGTAAAGATGTCTTCTCTCGTTTATGGTTTCAGTAATACTCACAAATTCATTTTCGGTAGAAATGCATCTATTTATACACGCAGTTCACACTGACCTGTGTCAGAACCTGTTTCTGAGGAGGAGAAATAGATATTTTGGGTTGCTTGAAATGAAACTATTTGCTCTGTTTCATCAGTGCATTTTTTTGTAAAAATGCACGTTCATCAAAATTGCATTTAAAAAAAAAGATCACTGAAAAATGTTTCTTTAGCATGAACTTCACCTTTAATTTCTAAGGTTTCCTTCCTCTCATATCCCATCATCTACCACTCTGAAAAATCAGACTTCCTATTCTCTCTTCCACTACAGGGCTTCAGAGAGATTTTTTGAGAATCTAAATAATCATATGAGTTGGCACAGGACTGGAAACTTGCCTCCGGGGGCACTGAATCCTTTCCCTGCTGCGGCAAGCAACCACACCAATAATCCCATTCATAAATATGCTGAGTTCCCTCTTAGAACTATGAAGTTTGTTTGCCACACTGTTCTCGCTAGCAGGCTACAACCTAAGCTCTCTGTCCCCCTAACTCTGAAGAAAAACAAAATTTGTGCTTTATTTGATTAATGCATATTTTTGAAAAATAGTTTTAAAAGGACCTCGCCAAGCGTTACTTCCTTTCCCAGAATTTACCATTCGGTCTCCCTCTTTCTCAGAAACACTTTAGTAAAGTGAGCATCTTATTAACCATCAATATTCACAGAGAACCATAGTATCAATTATTAAAATATGTTTATTCACTAATGTCTCCTTTGACCGTTGCTACTACGCTGCTCCTGAAAAACTGAAGGTGTAGTTCTTGGAACGTGCCTTCTGTTTGCTGCAGTTCCTCCGATGGGCTCAGAACCTAAGGCAGCACGAAATCTGCATGGGCAGCAGCTGATAGACTGCCAATCAACTGTTCAGGTGCCAAACACTGAGTGTGAAATCCGGGCCCACAGAAAGTCCCGGTATTTGATATCACTCAGGTCATTCCTGCTCTATGCTAATCCCTGCCACTCAAAGTGCAAATTTCTTATTAATAAAGTGTGTGTGTGCATGGTGGGTCACCCTAGTTGTTGTCTCCAAACACTTCCCTTATGATGACAGTAAGTTTGCTTACCTCTATAAATAGATACTTGATGTAAATCACCTTGGAAAAATCAAACCTAAAAGCACATGTGTATACTTCTTAAAAGAAAAGCCCTCTTGCAGCATGCTAAGAAAGAAAAAACATATTAGATAACATTTACCTACAAGGAGAGATAGTCTTCTACACTTTTGTTTTGCTACTAATTGCTGAAAATGTAACAGTGGGCTGAAATCTGTCATGTTGATCTGGAGCTTAAAAATGTATTTTTCAGTAACACCTAATTAGTAAAATTTTGTTCTATCTATATGGCGTAGACAACCATTCATAGGCAAATTTTTTTTTATTCAGTATGACTTCAAAATCAGATTCACTATCATCTTCCTCCTTATAAATCAAATATCGGTGCTCTCTTTTGAAATTCATAGTTTTTAGCTACTCCTAAGTTTTTGATCCTGCTCAGCCTTATATATTGACTTCAATGTGCTGAATCTAAATTGATACTTTTTATATGGATTATTAAATGTACTACATAAATGAGTGCTGCTATGCAATGATTTTTTTTCTCTCTATAGAACGTATAATTATTTTATTCCTTAGTATCGTACTTCAAGGCTTCAAAATGATTTCTTGTAAAGAGTTAATCACTGTAAATTGGGCAGAAATGACCCCTTGATTAATAACCAAACAGAGGTATACCTCTTTCAGAAATAAAATGCCTGTGATGTACATACTGTGAACATAATGAGGTTGTAGGTTCTGTAGAAATGACATAATTTTCAGATTAATTACAATGTGACATGAATTTAATGAACATATTAACAGCATATGCTAATGAAGAAAGTATTGCAGTTCACATGAGAAGGAGAATAGGGCTGCATGTAATTTCAGGAAAAAATGGGAACCTCTGACGTTACATGTTCCAATTACAGTCATGAAACCAAACAAATAAAACCCATTCATTGTCGTCTGTCTGGCACCATCAAGAAGCCTGATGAACTTTTATATGGTCACTTGTAATCATTATTTCAACAGAAACCAAAGGGAAAACCTGCAGATAAACTCAATATATACCTGTTAATTCCTGTATCTCTTGTTTCACTTAACATGTTCATGTTAACTATTATCACTACCACAGTGATAGGGTCTAAGATTACAGAGATTTACATCCTGAAAACAAATAGTTAAATAGGAGAGAAGATTCTGCCTGCAGACTCAGTCCTCTCTGCCTCTACGGGTAACATTGCCTTCAGTTTAATTTCGTTCCTTGTTTCTCATGTCAGCTAATAAGATTGCTTCCGTGTGAGAATGCATAAAGAAAAACAAAACAAAACAAAACAAAAAATCAAATCAAGACAAACAAAACAACTTTAAGTGTAGAAGTTCCATTTTAAAAAATTGAAAAATAAGAAGAATAAAAAAAGGACAATGGGTCAGATGACAATCTCTGGTATTATCGTCTGCCTTGTTATTGTTTGAAAAGCACACACAAATGTCAGTGGAAACTGACAGGAGAGCAATGAAATTTGCTCTACATAAAATGATGCTTAAAAAATGTTATGCATTTTTTTATAGTGGAGTTAAGGTGTTGCCTGCTAGAGTTGTGGCTTATTTTTCACTTATGTGTGTAGCTTTTAAAAACATGAAACACCTCTATTAGTGAGTTTAAGTTCAGCTGCTACAAGGGGTGAGTGAACCTGTTCAGCTTATGCTGAGCTCTGACTCTGGATTCTCTGTACTGCTGTGTGCACACAGACACTTCAGGACTTCAACCACTGCCATCTGCATTCGAGTCATCCTGTGGCAATTGGATTTCCCAGAACAAGAAAGAACTCGTGGTAAAGCTGTAGAATTCAGATAAGGCGTGTAGGAAAAATGTAGTCAGAGGATATTGGAATCTGCTGGATGCTAGGAGGAAACAGAACTTGTGGTCAGTTGAATTTTACAGTTCCTATATTTTCTCTTTCTGTTGCATTCACTTCTGGGTAACTTCATTACTTTAATCTCTTGCTTCTTTGTTTGTAGTCTCTTGGCCTTTATTTATTTATTTAATTAATTAAGGTATTTCTGCTTCTGCAGAAGCCTCAGAGGGCAATACTACATGTCCCCAGACATCTGTGACATATTTAGATTTAAAAATTAGAGAGCAATTTATCTATTTCTAATATAAAAAGTTGAGAAAAAATACTCAACCTGGACTCTAAACTTTGTGTCTGCAGGCTGTTTTGCTACACATGTCACCAGTTCCATGAAACTGTTTCAGCTCCACCCTCCGGGGATGGCTGGGCTGGCTTTTGTTGCTGTCTGGCTCCTACACGAAATTGTCCGGATAAAGTAAGTTCTCCTTTGCTCAGATGGTCCAGTTCATCAGTGCTTACAAAAATTAAGCCCTTATGAACTCATGTAGACATATACTATAATTATTAATAGTATACTCATACTATTATTGTTCATTTAGACCCGTAGGTTGCAGGCTATCTATGAATACACAGTAAAGCAAGATAGCAATAGAGAAATCGTTCTGTCCATCTATATATGGCTGAGCAGTAGTATAATTATGCTGAACACAATAGAGACTGGATATAAGACTGAGTAAATATCCGTTGATTGCATTTGTTTTACAGTATGTTATTATTGCTTTATTATTTATCCCCTGAAGATTTAAAAAAAGTGTTTTCCTTTCCCTTCTTTCCCATACTCCCATGCACTGAAGGTCTACAAACAGTGTGAAAGGCACATGCCCTACCCCAGTGACCTTAACCTGCTTTGAAACCAGATAAGACTGTAAGGATAACAAACAGCAGGAGAGAAGGATGGGAAGAGGGCAGTAAGATTACACAGTTGCACAGTTTAGCTATATGCTTAACTTGATGCATAGGCCTTCAGCTGAACTTGGAAATTTTTCCTCAGTGAGAAAATAGTTTCCATGGTGCACAGATTTATCTGAGGGAGGTCAATCTACTACAGAAGCAACCCGAAAAATTAAAATGCCAGCCCTTCCGCCTGAGCTTTTTTTTCCCCTATTTGCTATCCTATTTTAATTTCATCAACACAGATAAAATATGTCTTTGAATAAAATTCTGCAATTACTACCATACAGTGATTTCTCACACAGAACCTTATCTGTGTCCTGGTCTCACTTAATTGAAGTCAATGAGAAAATGCCAATTGAAGCTAGTTAGGAGGATCAAGTCTGTAATGCATGAGCAAAATCAAGGAGCACAAAGCTTAATGGGGAGAGGAACAGAATTTTAAACAAATGTCTCCTCTTCAGAGGTTTTGAGACTAGGACCATCTTCCCCATGTGATCCTGAGAGGATCACAGCATCACGTCTGCCCGAAGAGTTAGGAAGAAATAGCTGCAGAGAAAGCTGGCTGTTGATGAACAGGAAGCCATCTATTGCCAGGTTTAGTCCAGATCTTTGCCTTTATTTGGAACATTGCTCTGTCTTTGGCAAATTGATTAGTGGTGGTACAGAGCACCTTCCTCTTTTAGTGTGCTCTTGGAGCATCTTTCTCTGCCCCTTGCTACCATGCAGATTTCACAGTGTGGTTTGCTGGATGGCTTCCCTACTATATCAATCACCTTGTTTGTAGCTGACAGCCCTCCATCTTTTCAATCTGTAAGAGAGTGGCTGAAGCACAAGGAAATAGTTTCAGTGTCAACAAAAAAGTATTCAATTAGACTAGACTGTTGGCTACCCTCATTCCCAAACACCACCCTTGATCCATTATGTGTCAGAATGTACCTGCACTTTCTGGAAACAAAGCTGTGACACATAATCAAAGAATTAGCACAAAAGTTTAGAAAATGAAGACAGATTGGGGTTGCAATAACAAGGACCTCTACAGATCTGATAAGTATGTTCTTGTTAATAATGAAAAAGAATGAGGTAGTAAAATATTAATGTAGCATTCATTAATAGTCTTCAGAAATGAAGGACAGATTGCCTTGAAGACTTCACTTACTTTACACTATTTTGCCTGGTTTAATTGGATATAGGCCTGCTTTGTATTAGGCAAAGAAAACAAAAGATAATGCTGAATCTTCCCTTCATACATACCTATTGAACACAGGAATCTGGTATGAAATAAGAGGGATGGATGTCTACAGTAAGGTTTTTCTGCCAAATTTGTCAGCAATCTGTTATGCAAAACTTCATGGTAACAGAAATCTGATCAATTACTGACCTCTTTATAACTTTATTTACCATGAGCTGCAGGGAAAAAAATGTGCATAAGCAAAGAATGGCAAGTTGTGACTAAGTGCAGGAGACAAAAGTATTCATCCATCCTCTCCTAATGCCAAGATTTGAACAGGGTGCTCCTGAGCAGATGGTTTAACAGACTAAAGCATTAGTTTGCTGATCCTCTGTGCTTGCTAATTAATTCTTCAGTTTACTAGGATTTAAGATGATTGTTAAAAACAAAGCTTCTCTTAAAATAAACTTTAGGTAAATGTTACAAAATGGTGGTTAATATTCTGATTTCTGTAACAAGAATGTTGTGTATTTTCTTGAAAAGATGTTAATTATCGAAATGTCCTAAGTACTATCCTTAACACTTCTGTCTCTGAAATTTTCTTCTTATAAGAACTTGCTTTTGTTTTCCTAGTTAATTAATCCTCTGACTTCCTGTTGACATTCTTGGGTCAAGATTATGTCCTTGCCTCCTGTGAGAATGGCATACGCACAATCATGGAAGGGTTTATTTTTTTGTAGCAAAATTGTCCTCTTCCCCTGAATTGTTTTAAGCCCATTATCATGCAAAATGTAAAAAACTGTAATATCTCCTTTGTTGTTTTTATAGTCATTGTTATTCTAAACAGTCAGAATTTCATGTAGTAATTTATTTCAGTTTAACATGAAAATGATGAATTCTCATTAAATTTATTAAAATGCAGCGTTGTAGAGTAGCTTACTTCTATTAAATTTAAACAGTGGGAAAATAATTTCTTTATTTTAGATTTCATTTTTATAGCAGCTTTACAAACTGATGCCAATTTGACAACAGAAGGACTCCTCTCAATAGAAGTTATAGAATTTATAGCACAGAAATGGAAAAAATAATCAAGGAAAAATATTAGGATGAAATAATGTTTTACAAAGTAGGAAATAGGAAGAAAAACATCAGCACCAGGAAAAAAGTCTCCACTTACTAAAGTTAATGCATAAATTTTGAAGACACATCTGTTGCTTGCAAAGGGTAACCAATGCCAGTACTGATGTGCTTCAAACCTTGTGAGCAGACTCAGAGAAGGTCTCTCCAGACAGTTCATGATGGCTTAAAAGAAGCTCCCCTGCCATGGTCTTGCTTCGACTCAGGAGATGCTGTGAAATTCTGCACCTGATTTTCATATCCTGTTCTGTTACCTGTGAGTTTGTATGTCTTTCATGATACCTTCCTTCAGGTAGGGGTTTGGATTGACTGGTGAGAATTCAGATATTTATGTTATCTCTGTAACTCTTCCTTCTGTCAGAAACATTATTGGTTGTTTGTTATGTTAAAAACTCTTGGCAATTCTCCTTTCAGAGCAGCAGATAAGAATTCTTATTACTATTGTAAGGAATTCATAGCTTGCTTCATTCTATAATCTATCCATCTTGTAAACCAAGAAAAAGCTATTATTATAGATGATTCAAGGCTGAACTTTTTAGTAAGCTGTCAGTATGCCGTCTTCATAAAATCAGTTTTCAGCTCTTTTCAAAAAGTAACATTTTTATCCAGAATAACTGCAAGGAATTTTGAAATGGTTTTAATATATCCTTAACAGGGAATTTTCACTGAGGCTGCTGAGAATACAACATATTTGTTTACATGACATATGAATTGAAACGAAAGTAACACAAGTTGCTCAGGGTGAATTAATGCTTGTAAAATTGCATTTTTAATTTCAATAATTTTAGATTGGTGGTTTATTACCACATCAGTCAAACAAGTACCAGAATTCCATGTCCACACAAAGCTCAGTATTTAAAAACTGCTAAGAAAATTTAAAAGAATTTAAGAATTATAGACATGTTGTTGAAACCTTATTTCATATTAAAAAGATTATATTGAAAGACTCTGATCACTTTAGGAAAGAAGGAATTAATATTTTTACTCTGTAATTTGGTAATTCAACATATAAGGTGAATGCCTTTTGGAAGATCTGATGAATGAAAACCGAGCTGACAAACTGAAAATGTAAGTCTAGCTTTAGAAGTAAGGAATATTAAATTCTCCAATAGTATTTAATTGGAATAATTTAAGCAATGAGTGCTTAATTATTCTCTGCTACTTTAGATCACAATTAAATGTTCTTGTTCAGCTCACCTGCTAAAGAAAATGCTGAGGTCTAACTTAACTAGGTAGTCCAGACTAATGATCACAGTAAGATTTTCTGGTCATAAAACCCAAGCTTGTGAACAGTTTGGGGTTTTGCCTTTGAACCCCAGTATCATGACCTGGAGACAAATGTTGGCTGTTAAGCATAGACAAGTAAAATACAAAAATAAGAAAATAAGGTGTCCCATGAGTAGTGGAACTGAAGAAGAGGGAATCTTTATAGATTAATTCTGCCCTATTTCCCACATCATTACACTTCTTGACACCAGCTGCCTTGCAGATCCCTAAAATCTCACCTCTTCAAGAATAGATTATGTCCTCCTTATATGCCCAAGACCACAGTGATTCCTCCAGTTAATATTTTAGGCTCTGCCATATGGAAAACCCTAACAATAGAGAGATCTTTCACTCAGTGACAAGTTTTAATGAGAATTTTATTAATTTACTCTCTCTGAGATCATCATCTCTCCTTGAAACTTTTTGGAAGAGGGTATATAGACAAAAAGTTAGTGGAAGAGAAAGGACAGGTAGAAAGGCAGATGGGCATAAACAAAGTTCAGGAATTCACTTAGTTACCATGCTGGAAATGATCAGAAGAATTGTCCTTGTATATCTGCTTGACTTATCATAAATTTTAATGAAAACTTCAAGAGGCTGAGACTGCTTCAATATATATCAAGCCCAGAAAAGATCCTATGCTTCTACCCTTTGCTTTACACTAGTACAGGACAGTACCCAAGGAATAAGGGTCACTTTACTCACAAAAAAATCTAGTCTTCTCCAAGTTGTACAAGACAGGTCACTTTACTGCACATAGAGATGCTGCACAACAGTTTGGGAAGAAAGCGGTGGGGGAGAAGAGCAGAAGAAGATTAAATTTAGAACTCTGAGAATATTTAGGGAGTCGAAATCTGATTGCCAACCTTGTAACTTGATCTACAAATCTGAAATGCACATATGGTTGATATTTTTCTATTACATAGCATTTATTTCTGGAAGTCTTTTCACTTTTGTCCCTTTTTGATCTGTAAAAAAACCAAAACATTTTTGGCATGGCCTTAAGCTGAAATTTCAAATGAACATGAAACATTTAATTCCTTTTACTAGCTAATATAGATGGCTATCAGTAGGCACTCCAAATATATGTCCTTATGAAAAAGTGGTACAAGATTGTAGTTATAGTGAAGTCTTTTTACTTTTTAACACACACAAGAGAAAGATAACGTGAGCTGTAAAAGCACTCTGTACCATGTATTTCATTGGGGTTATCTATTTGTCAGTGACTTTTTAATCACAGCTAATTAGAAATGATTCATCAGAGCGTTTAAAATCCTACAGAAATGTTTAAATAACTCATGGTTTTTACTGTATAGTACTGCTTTAGAATATTATGCTCATCTTAAATCAGAAGAATAATGACACTTAGCACTGTCATATCTTCATACAGTTGTTATCTTTTGTGTTGTTTTCCATTTATTTATTCCTCAGTACCCTTTATTTGTGCAAATCAGTTCTAAGCAAGTGAGCCTGCAACTCCACCAGCTTCTTATTTCCTACATTCCAGTTGTGACAAAGCTAGAAAGCTTTCCAAATTCTACAAAAGTTCTGGGCTTCGTTTTGCATAGGGTACAGGTGAAAATTCATATAGATTTTTTCACTGTCCCTGTCCTTGCAAGTTCATCTTTTCCAGAAGGGTTGTAATTAAGTATTATTATAATAAGTCTTGAGCCTGCCTATAAGGTTACAGATAATCATGGGAATAAGTTGAAAATGGATTTCAGATCTCTGCTTTTGATTAAACTTCCAGTGCACATTGATAAGTCTAAGTTGTGATGCTAGTTAGATGGCGAATTTCCTCAGGTTTTCTGTGTTTTTAATGGTGTCTTGCCCTGAACCACCTTCAAGGAGAACCTGCCTGTCTTTATTCACTTTGTGCTGGTCTCAGCAGATTTTCATTTTAATTCAAAAAAGAAGTTTGGGTGTCTAAATTTACTCAAGGTGAATATTTTTTTACTTGTAGTTGTCAATTCCACTGCAATTTCTTTAATTTTTATGGAATAATTTGATCTTTCTACTGATATAGAAGGAAATAATATTTTAATACTGTGCTAATGACCATATTGATTAGTTTCTTAGATTACATCAAAGCAAAATAAATGTCCTTTGTTTCTTTTAGAGTAAAGAAAAAAGTTGATTTTTAGATAGTGCCCTATCCTGACAATCACTATCACTCTTGATTAGAAAAAATTATAAATCCTCTATTCTTAATCCCTTTCAGATTTTCCCACTGTATGTGAGATGCTTCACAAATGTTTGATAAACATGCTCCAAAGAAATTCAAATCTTGCAGCAGTTTGATGGAAATAAGTCAGAAAACTGGAGAGAATGGTAAACAATGTTTGCACAGGCCTACAAGAAAATGCAGGTTTCCATAAGACTAAAACCTGAACTGACTGGATCTTTACAAGAGGTCATGCAAACTGTGAAGTTGATATTTTCAACTCAGAAACAGAATGGGACACATAATTATTGAATTCAATACTGAAGTGTTTTCTTTTTTCCCTTGGAGAGGATGCAGAAGCATTTACTTATGTTTTTCCCCAATGCCTAACTATATATTTTCACAATATTTGTAGAAAAAATACTTTTGAGATTTCTAAATCACTTTAATATTTGACAGGAATTGGATAACGGATTCAAAAGCTGAAAGGTGAAGATACACTGACAGCATAAGACAGCTTTATACTCTTATGAAATCTGACTAAAACCTGAGAAATTTTGTTGCCCTCAACTTTAGAGGGCAGCGGAACAGCAAACCTCTTCAGAGTGCCACTTAATACTTGTAAATAACAATGTCTTCTCTGCACCTTGCTTCTCACAGTAAATGAAATGTGAACGTAAGTTTCCCCAGCTTCAGCACAGGGGACCACACAGAACATCTGGTAAGATTATTTTTAATTTCTTAGGAGTGGAGCAGCACAAGCTTTATGAGTAACATTCAGTGGCTTTTTATCTTCTAGCAGAAATCTGTTTCATTTTTTAAACAAGGAAAGATGTCATAACCTGAGAGTTTTCTTCAGGAAACAACAAAAATGTAGATCCAGGTATAGCTGTTGCTGCTGGCATTAAAAAGGTACAAACACCTGAGCTTTGTCTTATTAATCTCAAATAATACTGACTTAAATCTTTACCCCTCTACCCAGGAGACTGAATTGCATCATCTCAGCATAATCTGTGCACAGTATTTCTCAACCCTCATACACAAAGTCTTAATTTAAGTCCATCAGCTGGGATATGAGATGCATTGACATATCAAATGAATAAATCTTCTATAGGATTTCAACACCGCTGTGATGATTTTACAATTTTTTATTGCTTATCTCCCTTTCACAGTTAAGTGGTTGATGAGCTTGCTGATTGCCAGTCTCCTTTTTCTAAATTTTCCTAAAATACTGGGAAAGAAGTCCCTGGCTGAGAGGGACCAATCTTTGCTGGATTTCCTCTCCATGAGGTTTGTTCCTGAAGCTATAGATAACTCCAGAGAGGGATAATATGGTTTTATTTCCTTCACACTTTTGAAGCTCCAGTGCTTTTTGAACCTGTACACATGTACAAAACTACATTTTGTTTGTAGTACCAAATCATAAAGGTCTTTGTAAACATCACCAACTTACACATAGAGAAGGTGATCCATGAAGTACTCACAAGGGCAGTAAAATTCTTTGGAACTGCTAAAATCAACAAGAAGAATATTCTTAAGGTCCAGTTTCAAGATCCTGTGCTTGCTTTAGGCATGCCTGCAAGTAGTCTTTATTAGTATTTTAATTTGAATTCTATATTTAGGAAGTCTTTCTTTAAATAGGTAGCATAAGTTTCTTTTGCTACTTTTCAAAAATCTTGTAATTCTTGCTTTCTGTGTTTCTAATTATAATGAATGTTCTTTTAATTGCACTTTAGCCCGATTATGCTTACTCTCATAATGAACTCTTGTGTCATCCAGTCCAGAAATGTCTTTCTATTTTGTTAACTGCTCTTCTTGATGGAGCACCTACAGAATTTCTTGTTGATTAAATTAATTCCTCCTTTATACAGTCTTTTAAATCAGGTGTCCAAAACAGTAATTAAATGATAAAGACCTGAAGAAATAATTTTGGGTTTGTTTTTTTTCCTCCTGTAAAATAATTCTTTTTTTGTGACAACTCTATCATCATTTTGGGAGTTTTGTGTTTGCTTGTTTGTTTGTTTGTTATATTTTTCTTAAACTATAATTCCAGTGGAAGTATCATCATGTTATTTTGTTATTTAAATATTTCCCAACATTTTAGTGCTGACATGCTGCATTTTCTTCAGTAGTCTTGATTTTCATTGGTTCAAGAACTGTTCTTTCTCTGTACATACGTGATCCTAATATAATTTAGAAAACACAGTAAAAATTGAAGAAGGCATTCTAAATAAATTACCTCTCAGGGTTTATGGTAGGAAGACTTTACTAATAAATTCTCCCTGAAATTTGAGGTAGTGGAGTAGTATAGTACAAGCTTAATTTATACCATGTTGTTCATTTTAATTAGGTTGGTGGACAAGAAAATTCAAATTAAAGGTAGGTTAAAAATAATGTCATTTATTTAGCCATGAAAAACACATCAATGGACCAGAAGGGTAAGCTTTTCTGAGCAACATGGGCGTTTTTCTTCTGAGCTGTGATACAGAGAGTGGCATGGAATTGCAGACAGCTCAGTCAAGGATAACATTCAGTTCTGAGACTCTTCATTAAGACTGCAAGATTGCAAGCTGATTACATGTTTAGATGCATATTTCTACAAAGAGACCGCTGTAATTTACAGAAAATATACATTACAAGTTGAGTAACTTGGACAGTTTTTTCAAAGCTTGAACTGGTTTTTCATATTATCAGTTTGGCAGCTCAGAACTGTTTTACAGAAATAGATGAGTAATCTCAGGTATTCTGAACCTATGTCATGCAACAACTTCAGACAATAAATCCAAAAAGAAAATAGTTCACCACACCATTCTTTCCTAGAAATAGCTGGTACTACAAGGGAATGGAACATAAGTGCAGTGCCTCTTTTCAGAACAAATGCTCATGACATTTTTTCTGACTAAAAAAGGCCACTACCAAGATAAAAAATATTGAAGCATATGTGTAAAGTCAGAACAACAATATTTATTAATAATGAGTATACTGATAACTCAGAGCTCAGCAAGAAGTTTATATTATTCAGCTTGCCTGGCAAATCTCAGCAACTTGTTTTCCAGGAATTCAACATCCATGAAAAATACTTCCCAGGCATTTTAAATGATGAGGATGATATTTTACATTTCCGAGGTTGCCTAACCCCAGTTTACTTGCTTTCTCATTTGTACTCTGTAGCATCTAAATGTGATCTAAATACAAGTATGTATTTAAACCTAAGTTCTTTTTTCCAAGACTGATTCTATTAGTCTTGAATTCAAATAAATAAATTTAAATAAGTGTCTTTTTCACCCACAATTAATTGAAGACGTTGATTTAAAATATCAGTACTTCTAATTAGTAACAAAATGTTCCAAAGTCCAGTCGCATGTTTCAGGACCTTGGAGAGCGCCTGTGGTTCCACCATGTGCTCACAAAGACACGCACCAAAGAAAAACCAAGTCTAAGACAAAAAGATGACAGCAAAATGATTGCTTTAATGAGATTGGTAATAATGCCTGGAGTCTTGGAACACTATGAGATCCATCTTTTGAAAGAAAACCTTTTAAACTACTTTGAGAATATCAAACACGAAATCACGTTCTGAGTGTTTTGGATAGTCTAGAGGCTCCGTCTGTTTGGTCAGGTGGAAGAAATCCAAAATAATTTTATTCTAGTAGGAATTTATTGATATTTTTCAGTTTGGTTTGGTTTTGGCTGTGATTTGATCCAGTTGCAAAAGTAATATGGGTCAAACCTTACTTTGATAGAATCGCCCCATAGAATTTGCAGTAATGTTCTGTTTTAATAAAGAAAATAGATTCAGCAGAGATAGATTCAGCAATAGCTTTGCCTATTAAGGCAGATCTGGACTAATTTGGCCTTTATTTCAAAAATGGCCAAGAAGACATCTGTATTTATATATGCACGTTATATTACATCCATAGCAGTCTGTCTTTTCATTCTCATGCAACAACCACTTTTCTAAATGAACAACAGGAGAATTTTCAGAAAATATTAGCTGTAGTCTAGACTTTTCTGTTTGTTTCTGCTATTGAAAAGCTTGTTTCAGGATGAAAATAGGCTGACAGAGTGGGAAATAGCAGCATCCATTCTGTGGCAGAAAGGTAAAGCAGCTTGATGTGATATAAGCTGAATGAAGGATGTCTCTGCTTATAGCCTCTAGGTATCTAGCTCTCTAGCACCCTTTCAGATCCATAATGTCTCTAAAGAAGATATGGAACCCATAGAAGGTCTCTACTTTTCTAGAGTGGCAGCATAACAGGGACAGCTAAAATGGCATCAGTAGCTGTGGTACCATTCTTTAAGGTTCATGGCAAAGAGATGCTTTTCTGCAGAAATAAAAGGGGGAGCAGGGTAAGCAGTTGTACACAATCAGGAATCAGTGTTGCTCTGAAGATGTGGTATTTAGAACTCTTTTATGGCTTGTGAACATTGTACTTTGTAATAAGCCAGAGTGTTTATTTAATTAATTGCATCTATAGCAGATAAATCATACATGACCCACATCTCAGAATGTGATTTTTGATTTCTGTCATCCTTCAAAGATTCTAATCCCAAAATACCTTTTCTTTTTGTTTGTTTATTGGTTGATTGGTTGGTTGGTAGGTTGGTTGGTTTTGGGGTTTTTTTTTTGTTCTCTTCTCTTCTCTATTGAGGTAAGAGTAATTTAACTATAATGCCTTTACTGATGACACTTATGTTTACACATGGATCCCTAGGTTTTTGGGTTTTTTCTGAGATAGTGGGAATGTTTTCCAGGCTTGGTCCAATACCTGGATGACAAACTCATGGTCATGGGCAGACCAGAATCAGAGATCAATCCAGGTTCAAGCAGCTCTATCAGAAAGCTTGAGATCCAAGCTGAAGCAAGGCCATGAAGCACAGATCAGTAAGTCACAACAGGGAAACTGTCAGTCATGTGATACTATAGTCAGAGAGAAACCAATATCAATGTCCAAAGCAGGTTGCAAGTAATAAAGTTGATGATCTGAAATACAGCTCTGGATACTCTCTGACTTAGGGGGAGCTTGCATAGAATAGAGCCTGTAAACAACATCTCCACCTCTCACATGGAATTGGTGACAAAATTTTCAGGTGTTTTGCTTGGTTGTTAGGACATGTCCTCCAAGGACACAGGAACTTCCAAAGGATAGAGAAAGTGGGCTGTAAGACTTTCAGACTGAAACTGATCTTTTTTAGCAGTCTTTTTTCTGTTCAATTAATGGTTGCAGAAACAAGCCAAGCAAAATCCTAACACAGACAACTGCTATCTATGAGCCAGTGTTTGTGTCTGTAAAGGCAGTAGCCAATAGCTGCCTGCTGGAGGGATGAATCAGTCCCAGGTGCTGAGGGGATGATTCATCCTCAGTTGGCCAATGACTCACTACAACTTTCTGCACTGGTTTGAGTCCAGCCTTTAAACACGTATATGTGGATGTTTGACATCATACACCGATACTACGTGTAAGAAAATTTTCTGAAAGATGATAAATCTTATAAAATTTAAAGGTTTTCAGGCTATTTCTCTTAACTTTAATTCAGAGAAGGATGTTTCACAAAGATATGGAACTGCAGAACTATGGTAAAAGAACTATTACAAATGAGAATAAAAGACAAAATTCTGCTTGTTTTCAGCCAAAGTTAGGGGATTTTCACAACTTCCACCTTAAATTAAAATTACATAAGGCTAAACTTAAAATAGTAAGTTGATGAAAGAATGTATTTATAAAAGCACCGTTGCTATTCTTCACAAAGCACAAAACTCAAGTTAGTTACATCCCATGGAAAAGAAATAAAAGTATATTTGCTGGAGTCCAAAATTCATCAAATGTAGAAGCTCTGAGGGCCTTTTGGTTCTCTGAAACTACACTTGGAATTTGTTCTTGTGTGATGATTTTTTTATTAAAAGTGGAAAAAACAAGCAAAGATACCTAAAAACCTGCTGTGTCTTTATGTTAATTATTAATATTCTGCATCATTATCTGTCTGTTAATCTATATATCTGTATCTATCTTCTTGTCTCTCTGTTAAATATTATTATTCTGCCCAAAGTAATGAGATGGGTCTCTTAGTCAGTACTCACTCGTCTTATATGTCACCCTTCCTATTTCCCTGTAACCCAAGGGAACATAGTCAAAAGTAAGTACACAGATTTTGTTTCATGTTTGTCTTCATGTTTAGATGTCAGTCTTTCTATCACAAACAGTGTCTTTATTTCTCTTGTGGCCTTCCTATTATGCATTTCTTTTCTTCACCTTTTATGTTAATTCAATGTGCACTAGTTATTTGTCCTCTTTTTCTTTTACTGTATGTACTTCTCTTCTGTTTGGAACAAAAAAAGCCCTCCCATTTATTAATATGAACAGCTTCACAAATAATGTATACTTTATACATTTGTATGTTTTTTTAAAAAATCTTTAAAATCTTACACAAAAGTGAACCAGGGTACAAAGCATGTGTAAAATGAAGTGTATGTATGTACATCGAATATGCTGATACATTTGAGTTATCAGGGAATAGAACAGGGCAGCTGAAATCTTCAAGAAGTCCCACACCTACAGCTGTTGACAAAAAATAAGGGATGTTTTACGACAGTCCCATCATGAAGTTATAGCAGAAAACTGAGGAGGAGCTGACACATTCAGCTTCAGTTAACACAAAATTGAATTGAGGGAGAAACCCAGCATCCCTTTAAAGCTAATCTGGAAAAGGAATCCTTTAGTTTTATTCCCCACACCTTGCCTTTTGATTGGCATCCTTTAATTTAACTGAACTTTAATATAAACTCCTCTGTGAACATTTGTGAATTTCAAATGGATCTCATAACTCACATGTATCTGTTTAAAGTTTCTTTAAACTTACCTGTGCGAATATAAGGTTGGGGAAAGACGCTCATATTCACAGCTTTTCCGTGTCTGAAGACTCACAGTTCTTAGTATAACTCCAATAAAGCTCAGCCCTTCCAACTCACTTGCACACAGATGTGTGTTAAGAGCACCATCCTTCATTCACAAATGTTATCTCTAGAATGTTCATCTGCCAGTAGAGACACATCCCTGTGGAGGATTCCTGCCGAAGTTCACTTCACTTCCCCCCTGAGGTGGAGGCAGTTCCCCAGCCCTGAACCCCACTGCTCCAGAGAGACCCAGAGTGCCAAGCTGAGTCTCCTCTGGCTTCACCCAGCCTGCCCCAGCACCCAGGGCTTGCCTGGCAGTCACTGGCCCCAGCCTGAATTTGGTCATTGTCTCTGGACTTACTCCAACCTTGCTGAACAGCAAAAGCAGGTTGGTGAGGGGTGCAGGGCATCTCTCCTGACAGCCAGCTCTGTGCCATTCACACTCCTCATCTTCCTCCCTTTGCCCTAAATGACCCTCCTGCTGTTGTACCCCACCCTCTGAATCATGTCAACCTTTTCCTATCCAGACATGGGTAAATCATTATCCTTAGGAAAATAATTTGAATGGCTCTGATTTCTCTAATATCCAAACCATTTGCTTCTCAAACATTCCATTCTTCCAGGGAGAATATTCCATTCTTCACACCCTAATTTTTCAAAGTAACAACAATAACACATCTATAGGGTTTTCCACAGCTTCCATCAAGAGAGGGGTGTGCTAGGTTTACTTGGTGGTCCTGGCATATCTTTAGGAGTCAGTCATGGCATGTAGTAGTTGGCACACGACCTAGAAATCCCCTAGATTAATTTTTCTGCCTTTTTTTTTTTTTTTCAGGAGTTACCAGGTCAGAGATCCTGACAATTTTTTGCCTGCTATAATGGCTTATTCAATATTTTGTTTCCAGTGAGACTGTTGACCCAAGCTCAGGGAGTATATAAACAGGCCTGAAGCAGCTCACCTTGGCATACATATTTCATATTGCTTAGAAATTCTTCCACATTACCTCTAGAAGTTCTACAGCCTTGAGCAAAGTAGGAACTTTGACACCATCCTTGCTGGTACAAGAAATACTCCAAAATAACCATGCCAGTTGTAAACAACTGTCATACAAGGTAAGCAAAAAGCATCCTTGGATTAACAAAGCTTGTGAATAGTGATACACTGAAGTCCTTGTAATCTGTTACTTGTTCACTCTGGTATTAACCCTTCCTCAGATGGAAAATTTGAGAAATCTGATCAAATACTTTAAAAGTCATGCAATGACAAATAAAAATGCCTTTCAGTGGGTAAAAACTGGGATGCAAGTTGAGCCTACATGCTCTGTGAACGAAGCTGGTACCTACATTCTCATTCATTTGTCAGCTATGCTTTCCCTTAAGATGCAAAAGAAATGTTTACATCTCGTAAGTGTATTTTCTATTGCCATCTAGGAGGAGGTCTGCTCAGGACACCTGATCCAAATCCTGTTCTGGGACTGCTGCAGAGCAGCAACAGGAAACATCCATTACTGCTGGCCAATCACAACTTTCAGAAATATGGAGGAATGCTCTTTTGGACTGAACCTGGGGCTAACTTGCAGCAGTGCAAAATGCACAGATGCTCAAATGCACAGCTAAGCATTTTTAGCAATTTTGTCCTCAATGTCCCATTTTTTAATGAGTAGTCCCACTTGAAAATAAAGTAATTGCACACCTTTTAAATAAGAAGGGCTTTCGTTATGCTTTGATCATGTGTATTTTAAACACTGATTTTTTTTCTCACTTCTTTTAGGATTCTCATTGGCTTTTTAATCTGTATGGGAATTCTACTATTTCCATGTTTTTCACTGTTTTAACTACTTAATGCTCTTATACTGTTCCTTTTTACTATAGCTGAAGAAAACAATTAGAAACAGAAAAATAACTTTTAAAATATTGCAGTTAGATAGAGGAAAAATACTAATGAAGAAATAAAAGTTGTACAAGAAAGCTTGTTATGGGAAATCAATTACAAATATCCAAGAAATAAACCTATAAAAATTATTTAGTAGGCCACTGCATTTTCCCCCTTTTATAGTAATCCTGCTTCCTTTAGAAGTTAAAAAAATAGACTATAATCTAACTATAATCTATAATCTAAAAATAAAAAATCATCATGGCACCTTGGGATTGGGCATGAGCACCTTCTCACTCCACACAGGGTTTGAAATGTAAAATTCAGGCTCTAAGAAATATCTGTGCACCTATAATCTTCACAAGTCTGAGCCAAATCACACAAAGTGGATGAAAATAAGGTATTTCAGCAGGATTCAGATCAAGCAACAAAAGTAAGAATTCTGAAGATCTGGCACATCTATAATCCATTAAAACTGAGGAAACTGATCTCTTGATGAGCCACCACGTTGCTGTAATTCGAACATAAGCAAACAACACTAAAGTCATTGTGTTTTAAGCAGATGTGTGAGACTAAGAACTGCTGAGCAAAAAGCTACTATTTTGCATCATTGATTTTCATTGTACTTTCATACTTAGGAATATTTTTTTTCTAGGCTCTTCTCATTGGCTTGAAATTTCATGAGGATTGCTGAAATTTATACCGACTTTAAAATTTGCTCTTTTTCTTTATATGAAACTTCTGAGCTCACAGATATTTTAAGATTTAAAAAAAAAAGGGAGGGAGAAAATTGTCTTAATACAGGTTAACTCACAAGATTTCCACCTGGAAGCCAAACTATTTAGCAATTCAGCTGATTGCATCCTAGTCAGCAGGAAGGCCCACCTCACCATTCAGGATGACACTTTTCAAGGTGATGCTAATGGGAGAGGCTTCCAGCCCAGTCTCGGAGGGGCCTCCTGCCACAGCCCTGTGCACAGAGCTCAGGTGATTCTTAATCTGTGTCCATGGCAGGAGCCTGATGCCAAGATACCCCCTATTAAAAATTCACGAGTGCTATCAAAGTCCCTGTGTATCTGCAGTGAACATGTTTATATTTACAGGCTCGTACAAATCCCCTCCTTTTAATATCTCAGAGATTTTCTTATTCTTTTTCTTTTCCATTCACTCCTCATTCTTATTTATTTCCTGTTCACATTCTTTTTTTTCCTCATTTCCTTCATCTAAAATGTTTTCTTTGTTTCTCCCTTTGTAAGTTCAGTACCTACTTCCTTTACAAGGTACAGCCCTTAGGGTCTTTTTTCCCCATGCTGGTAGTTATGGAAGCACTATGGGACAAATGCTAGCAAGGTCACTGCAATTCCTATATGCCCTACTTACTCTAGCTACAACAACAAGAAGAAATTTAATCCATTCTTATTAAATACTTCGGGATCTATGAATAAAAAAGTGTCACGTATGCCCTAAATTGTAATAACTTGCAATTTTTTTACCTGCAATTTGTGCTATTTAATATTTGAAGTCAGCCTGCTTTCCATCCCTGTCAGTACTGATTTACAGCTCATGTCCATTTGTGCTGGTTTATTCTCTCAGGGATAACAGTGTCTGTCCTCTTACCTTTGGAAGCACAATGATTCTTTTGGCCTTGTTTGGATTATATAACACCTACTTCTAATAATTTATGTTTTTTATGAAGGAAATGGATCCATATGGAAGGTCCCATTATCCTGGGTAGGGCTTTTTGATTTCTTTTGGATTGTGTGGATGCAAATATCCACATGTGTTTCCACCTGCAGATGTTTTCCTTGATCTGACTGCAATTATTTTCTGATCCTGATCTCAATGTCCTGATTTTATGGCCAAGCTCTGTAATTCTGCACAGACTATATACACAATCCATTCTGTGCCAGTACAATGGGGAGATGGGATTTTGCTTGCCACTACAACAAAAGACCGATTTTCTGATTTTACTGACAGATACCTTGTTAGTCTCAGGGTTGTGGGTTTGGTTCACATTACATCAGTCAAGAGATGCTTGACACCAGGCATTGACATAGCACTGTGAGAGATGTGAGTTAGCTCTGATACAACTTACATTATCCATTTCAAATTCTGAAAAGCATATATTACCAGGGTTTTTTTCTTATTTTGTGTTTTGTGTTGGAGCAAACCTAATTTAACTGTTCATAGAGTAACTGAGATTTCAGAGAGTTAAAGTGAGAGGAGATTCTCTAAAATTCTCCAGATTCTCCAAGGCATTTACAGAAAATTGTTCCACTGACCTTTTTCTATTCTATATGTTCCTAACGTAAAATGTATATAGTTTCATGTGTTTTGCAGTTCAGATTTCCATGGAAGAGGGAATCTCTACAAGAGTAAACCACCTAAACAAACCTTTGAGGGTCTAGGCCTTTGCTCTGTACCCCCTTCATTAAACCTTTTATTGCTTCGCTGAAAAGTTCAAGAGTTTACTGGGACTGAGGTAATCATTTTTGGCTGGGAATCTTTTGTGAAGACAGATGGCCATTGCTCATCACATTAGCAAGAAGGCTAATATTTCTAGTGTTCACCCGTTAATGGTAGTATATTTGGAATAATTCAAACTTCAGGTATCAACTGTGTTTCTCCTCTTCTTTCAATCCAACAATTTATAATAATGTACTGAATTTAGGAGTATAAGACACTACAGATCATCAGATCTTATGGAGGTGAAAAATCAAGAATACTATCTATTAAAAAAAAATGATACCGCCAAAATAATTTTCTGATATTAGGGAGTTAGCAGTAGATTTTTAATTATTTTTTTCAATATTTTCTCAAGGTTTTAAAAATAATTAATTTCTTGTTTCAGGTTACTTGTTAATGCATACACAAAACCAATGGGGGTTTTTACATTCACTTTTTCATCAAAAGATGAAAGAAATTGTTGCTCCTTTGCTTTCTGGTACAAGCTTTCAAATAATTGTTCTTAATTTTGACAAGCTCCAAAACAATTTCCACACAAGTACCTTGAAACTATAAGCCTCACTCTCTTCAATTTGTTCTTCACTAACAAGAGGGCCTCAGCAAAGTGTAATACTTTACATTTAGCCCAAGAAAATGCAGCATGGTTACCTCTTGTGGCAGCTCATGGATAAATTTTAATATGCTAAAACGAAGTTTTAGGAAGAAAGCAATACATAGGATCTGTTAACAAGTAAGAGACTTACACAATGCCATGAGACTGCCATGAGCTCCCTGAGCAAAGTTCAGGCTTTACAATGTTTTTCAGTGCAACCCTGCTCATTTCTGCTTGTTTTACACATAAGCTAATGGCTTGCCAAGTTATTTTGGGTGTCATTTGTGTTTTTCTGTTGCGGATTGTGCAGAAGTGAAAGAAAATTATGAATTAGTTTGTGCATGCTGGCTGCAGATTACTGGTGCTCACAGAGAGGATTATTACTTTAAGTGGAGAATGGGGGTCATTCTGTTGATAATGCACTACAGTAACCTCTGTTCATTCCTTTCATTCCTTTGAAGAAGCTCAAAATATGATCACGCACATCACAACCCCTGCCAGGCAACATTGACTACAGCAGCCACAGGCATCCCACACCTGCTGCCTGCTAAGCCTCTCACTGAACAGCAGCGTGGAGTGGCCCTTGCAAGCAAAGGCTCAGACAATCCCTCTCCTGGCTCCACCACCTTCTGGAAGTTCACCAAATCTCTCTTCATTTTAGGCTTTTAAGACCCTTCTGTCATGTGAGGCAATGTCTTCAGCCAACGTGCTGAGGACTCTACTCTGGGATTTTTCTGCCTGCCACACTCAGGTTGAAGTGGTAAACATTCACATAATTTCATTGATTAAGGGAGAGGAGATAAAACGCTGAAGTTTAAGAGACAAGGTTGAATGTACAGGAAAAGTACAGCTACAGGTATTTCTCTTACGGTGGACAGTGCTTATTTTAATCACCAGCATACCAAGTCACGGTGTTCATATTTCTTCTATAAATTGTTCTTTGACCCTACAGATGATAGATGTCTCAGTATGACAACTTGCCATCACCCTGAGTTCTATTTACAGTTCTATTTACTCACACAAAACTTTCAGTGATCCATCCTGGATGTTAGCTTTCCCTTTAGGATTTCTACTTAAATTCCTAGGAAAAGGAAAGGAAATTGAGCTTTTGAGACTTTGATGATCAAGCTCCTGTGATAAGAAATTACATCTGTCCAAGGGATTACAATGGGGTAAACCTTCAACAAGCGTAGGTCAGTGCCACTCTGCTGAAATCAATGGTGGCATTTTAGGATGTTAAAGGCGTGTTGTAACTGAAAAGTCAGATAATCAGAGTTATCAGAGGAAGGAGAAACTGTGCCATTGGCCATGAAACTACTCAAAAGGAGGTTGTAATGAGCTGCAGGTCAATCTCTTCTGCCATGTCTCAAGTGAAAGAACGAGAGGAAATGTCCTTCATTTGCACCAGGGGATGTTCAGATTAGATATTAGAATTTTTTTCACTGAAAAATGGTTAGGCATTGGAGTACATTGCTCAGGCAGGTGGTGGAGTCACTATTCCTGGAAGTGTTCAAGAGGAATCTGGATATGGCATTTGGGGACACCATTCAGGAGTGATTATGTTGGTCTTGGGTTGATAGCTGGCCTACATGGTCTTGAAGGCGTTTTCCAACCTTGATGATTCTGTGATTCTGTGAAACTTTGCTTCTCCTCATTGTAGTGTGAATCAAACTCTGAATATCAAGTTGTTAATGTCATCATTTTCTCTGCAGGACTCCAGCTGTGGATTCTGCTTGTCCTTTACAATACTCATGACCACAAACAGCTGGATTGGAATGTTATAGGAAGGGACCCAAGACAAGGCAATTCAGGCCAACATCTTTTACTGATCATTTGTTTAGGGCTCTCAGTGTAAAACATTCAGCTCTTGTTTTCAATGATAGCATTCTTGGAATTTTCCAAAATTTTGCCATCCATCCTGTGTGCTGGAGTTGCATAAAGAGCAATCTGGAACACGGAATGCCAGTTGCCCTGAACCACCTGAGCACCCTGTACCCTGAGGAAATCCCTGATGGCCAATGCAATGGCATCCAACACCACTGGCTGCACAAGCCACTGAAACATCAGTGCAGGGCATGGGTTTGCAGGATGTAGGAATTATGACACAGAACATACAAAATGCTAGATGCATCTACACATCCTAAAGCACTGGACTAAGGATCCTCTCAAAAATAAAGGCACTCTCAGGATCAGCACCCGACTGCTGTGGACTGAAGGCCCCTGAACCCAATTCCGCCTCCAGCAGACCTCACCTGCCTTCCAGGTTAGCTGATGGAGCCTGGTTGTGCCCAGGGAACCACGGCAGAGCAAGGCATGGGGCTTTCCTCAGAGTAAGGTGGGCACAGCCTGGGAGGTGCTGAGGCATTTTAGATTTCCACGTGGTCTGTCCTGGCTCCAGGCAACCACCACAGAAACCAGGTAGAAGAAAATCATAGTCTAATCTGCTTGCTGCAAACTTTCCTCAGAACCTGACAGCACAGACAGTAAGGGAAATGATGATGAATACCAAGATCAAGAAATTGCTGCACTTTACAAAAATCTATTGTAATCACAGATGCAATTGTGATAGTATTTTTCCTCTAGCAGATCTATGCAAAGACAGATTATGTGTAAGGTATCTGGTAGATTTCTAGCAAATTGGTTATGAACTTGGAGCTACTGAAAAAGAAGAGTTTATGTCATTACCCCTTCCCTTGCACCTGTGCTTCCATAACATTTCCTGCTACAGACAGCCCATCCCTTGCACCAGAGAGACCGTCTTCATTGCAAGTGGTGTGGAAGAAGTATTTCAGCAAAGGAAAGTCAAATGATAAACAATCTGTCCTGTATAAAAATACTAACATGGTACCTATGATCATGTCGTTCAATGTACGATCCTTTCAATTTCCCTGTGGAGAAATGGGGATATCTCTCAATGTCTATCCATTGATACAGTCAATCCTGTGAAATTTAGTTTCTTATGTCCCCTCCTTGACTCTTTCATGTTCTCTTTACCCTTTTACCAGATGACAAGCTGTGAACTTCCCTGGTCATATTTTGAGCCTCTGAAGGTCTAAGCCTTCTGCCAGCATTTCTCCATACTGTACTTCCATTTTATTTTCTCTCTTGCCATCCCAGACCACTCAAGCTCTCCTTTTCTTAAAGGCAATTTTATTAGATATCACTCCTTTGAAACTTTGAGGTTTTTGAATAGTTCTTCTTCCCTATGAGAGAAAAAGAAGCATTCAACAGGAATTAGAGGATATATCTTCTGTTAGCAAAAATTTATATTCAGCTTCAAAGAGGATCATTATTATTGATAAATGACAATGTCATTGTCACTTCATAGTAAGCAGAATGGTGTATTTCAAGTAACATTTCAAGGAAACTCTTATTTGTAAAAATCAGATGACACAGCCAAACTTCCAAAGAGTTGCTGCAATTTTTTTCCTGTAATTGCTGTTCATGTTACAAGTTTTATTGAAGTTGGTGTTTGCATATTAAAATTATTTTTTAAAACAGTGGAAAACTGAAGAACAAAATACAGTCTTTTTAAAAATTATTATAAGAATAGGAAAAAAATCTATGTATTCTTTGAAAACCATCTTATTAAATATAGTCATAAATACGTACTTCTGACCCAAAATTTCTTTCATTTAGGATAAAAAATCATCCCTGTATAAGATGAGCAGCATGAGTCCTATATACCATGACAACCCCACTGATAAAACGATTAAGGACTTTAAACTCCATTTGACTTGTGCAGGTCTTCTACATGGGGATAGCTTTCTGTGACAGTGCATAATTATACACAGCTTCAGTGTTTCAGCCTTCAGAAATTTCTTTGGTGATGAATAGTTTTGATGTCAGAATCTTTCTTGATCTTTCACGAGTTTTGTCATTACAAAGACAACATTTAAATCAGGAGATAAAGTCTCTTCTCTAGATCTGTATGAAAGCATGTCTTTGAATGGATTAAGGAATTCAATAAACGCCTCTGGTTATGCCCTTATTAAGCAATCATGCCTTTAATTCTCTGCTTAAATGGAGAAGACCCAATACTGGCACTGAATGTGTGTTGCCATGTACCTTACCTTACTTATATCTGAGTGAAGGATTTAAACTCATTTCAGATTTCTGCCCTTAGAGATAACCATCCCTACAATTGAAATACATTAGAAGGAGCAATTTAGATGTGGCTGCACATTTGTGCTTTAAATGTTGGCAGGCTTCTTCTCTCACTATCACGCTTGTTCCTCTATTATCACCTTCTCTCATGCTTTGACTTCAGTGGATGTCTAAATAATGCCACTGCATCAGTGACAGCACAAGCCTAGAGATATTAAACGTCTCAAGTAGGACGGCAATTCCAATGTGCAAATAGTTTCTTTCTTCTTTGCTACTCTATCAGCAATGTGCACTAAGTGCTGCACCATCCTCCCCTGTCAGTCCCATCGAGTCAGTAAATCACTGCTCACCCTGAGTGCCAGCCTAGGCATTTACCCCAGAATAACTGGGAACAGAGCAGATAAATGTGCTCTCACTGCAAAGGGATTTCCTTCCAAAAGACACCTTGGCTTTCCACCCTAGCAGCTCACCATGAGCCATGGCAAGAGAGAAGGGTCTTGGCCGAACACTGGATGACGCACCAGAGCCCCACAGTGTATCAGACACTGGGTTAAAGGATCAACATTATTACAAGGATCAACATTACTCAGTTTGAACAGGAACTTCTAATAACCCCCTTAGTGCTGACAGGCACTATACAGAAACAAATGTGAGTGAATAACCACTGGGTGAAAACAAATACAGGCATTTTAATTTTCATACTTCTGGCCTATTATGTAACTTCTAAAATAATGGTCTTTGAGAAGAGCATTCTCCAAACCACTTTTTCTTTCTATTTCATTACGAAGTGAAACTGTACTTCTGATTTTACATGACTTGCTGAGATGATAAAATTGAAGAGTCACTGATTCATCATTATGACTCCTTACTGTAAAGCCAAACAGAAAGAAAAGTCAGCCAGGGGGATGCAAGTTCTTATTTTCACACAAAACAGCTGTAGTGCTTTGCAAGGAAGAGGAATAACCAGGCAAGGCAGATTAATAAACTGGCAAAGACAGTAAATTTTTTCTCACCAATTTATAAAAGTACAGACTCAAAGCCATGTCAGAAAAGATCTGTGAATTCAATACACCTGTGATCATGCTTCACAGAGCTTTAAATAATGAAAACCTGCAGCTATTATGTTTCAAAGAGAACCATTGGTTTTACACTCACTTATTGTTTTTTTTATTTCAGTTTATAGCAGCTTCAAGAAATGAAAAGTATAGAAAAATAAATAAATATTTATTAATTTAAACAGACATGTTATGCCCATGATTTGAGTTATGCTCATAAATTGAGTTATACTGCTATTTAAAAGAAGCTTAGAATTTAAAATAAATTGGATGTCCAAAGGGAGCTGGTGAGTCTTAAGGGGGACTATATCTTGTACATCTTAGAAAATCCAAGCCTTCATAAGTATATATTAAACAAAAGAAAGCTATTGGATTAGCATTTATTGAGTACAGAAAAAGATAAAACAAAATGTATTTGGACATTTTCTATATTTAAGCCAAATTATAAATATCTACCATGAAAAGCTTTAAAACAGTTTTTAAATCTTCTACAAATTGCAAATACCAAAGTCTAAGCATCTGGAAAAGCCTACTTGGAGGTGGTCACAATCTACAAGCAAATGTGAATACACATTAACAAATACATAGGACAGTCACAGATAAATACAGCAAGAAAGACACAGAATATATAGGTTTAATTTTATTTTTCTGTGCAGTTTAAACTGGAAGATACAACGACTATAGGCAAAATGAACAAAAAGTCATATCATTATATATTTTCTACCTCTTGAAATCCAAGAAGCCATGTCTGAGAATGCTCTAAGTTTACAGACACATGTGAAGAGCATAAAGAGACTTTTGCTTGACTTGTGTCTACTGGGAGAATGCAAACGAAAATTTTTATCTCTTTTATCAGTGTATTATCTCTTAAGTATTGGCAAAGTGGTGGAATTAAATGAATAGAGTTACAGGGAGCTTTTTGTTCCCCATGACATCAAATAAGACAATTAAAGGAGAAAGGCAAACCTTTCATTTGAAATATTGAGCAGATGTTTGCAGAGTATGAGCCTTATTGCACAATATTTTTTTTCCTTTCTGAAGGGCCACAAATAAAGTAAGAATGAAATAAATTTACTTGATTTTAATCAAGTGTTATCTTTCCTAATTAACCTCTGCCATGGTATCCAACAGGATTTTTACCAGGGTGAAAATTTTTAGGGATAAAGGTGCATTTTGAAAGATTTAAGAAACTAGCAGAAGCTACAACTTGGCTGTAGGAGGAATGAGACATCCAACCAGTATTTGCGATTTTACCACCTCATTAAACAAGGGATTCAGTTAAGATAAAGGATCCTCAAGTGGCTCTATACAAAACACAGGCAACCCTGCCTGACCTTTGGCCTGAAACAGGGAAGACTCATTGCTCAAGGCTCCACTTCTTTCCAGTGACCTCCCAACAACAGTTCTGTCCTGAAATCATTTTTATCTCTTGCAATTTTGCGCTTTAGCTGTGTTTGACATAAAATGCCAAGTACTGTGACTGAGATTTACTCATGCTTGCAAACATTGCTTTTATTTGCATTGACTGAATCCCCTTGGGCTTCTCTTATTTTGTCTGTAACAAGACAAAGTATAGTCATAAATATTCATGCTGCTGAAGGTATACCAAGAGGAAAAGTGCAGTATGTGACACCCCAAACAGCCCCATCCACATTTTTCATTTACTTTTGGTTGCACCATGTCTTGGGTTGAAAAGATAATTCGATCTTTTGCTCCTTGGTTCCTGCCTAACGAGAATGCCAACAGGAGCGTGCCAGTGATGGTGATTTGCTTTGGCACGTGGACACTCGTCCAATGGAAATGCTGTGAAATCACCAGCACATTTTACATAAGCCACTGAACAGTCATCAGCGAGTAGGAAAAGGATGCTGCGACATGATCAGTAAATAAGTAGGTGAAATTCTGTCTTGTCTGTAGAGATGTTGGAAGTGAAATCTGCTGCACAGCTTGTGGGTTTATATGAACAGTTTGCTAATTAGAGTTGTATAAAATGACAATTTTTCAAGAAAATTTCCACCCTTCATAGCATCCCAGTGTGAAATTTGATATTTTTTTTAAACCCAACAAATGGGCTATTCTCATATTTTAAAAAAAATTTCTACAGGCAGTCCAATACCACTGCTCAACGCCGCAAATTTTTCAGTACCACCTCAACGTTTTTTGCTGCATAGATATTCACTGGTTTTTGGCACCCTTCAGCTGCTTCACTCCTCTCTCCCCTGCCTATTTCTGTTGCCCACCAGGATAACGCAAAAAAGTATCAGGAGAGCTCACACAAGCTCACTGTCATTTTATAAGCTGCAAGTAATGACATTCGTTAAATGAACGCAATAAAACCTAAAAATACTGAAGTGGGTTCATTCTTTTTGAAAGCCTGGGTGTTTGCTGCTGCAAGAAAAAGATCTTTTTCAGTCACACCCTTTGGGCTGTTCATGTGCAGAGTTTGCTGTGGAAATTAATTTTTTTTAGAAATTCTTCTGGAAGATTTTAAAGAGGATGTCTCTGTCTTTGTTGCCATCATCCAGATGAAACCAGAAAGGTGCAAAAAAGCTGAGAAAGAACAGGAGCCCTATAAAATTCTACACAATTCTTTTTCCACTACTCTGTTGGGCTCTGCTAACTGAGGCTTTTTCCTGTAGAGGTAGCCAGAGTAGGAGAGTCTCTTGCTAAAGCATCTCTCTCCATAGGGTGTGCTGCCAAGGGTGGATGTGAGATGAGAACTGTTTTTGACCTTTGGCCAATCCCAAGATCAGGCCAGCCAGAGAAGCTAATTGAGATAGAGCACACTGCTTTTAGCCTGTGTGCAAACTCTCCCTCTAAGTCAAGCTGTCCCTCTGTTGAAAGAATGGAAAACACTTTCAATTCTTCATACTTTTAACTCTTTTGTTTTTTTTTTTAATAAAATGCTATTTAAAAATATGTATCCTGAGTGTACTTTATGCCCTGTGAATTCAAGAGTTGGACCTTAATGGAAACTGGCCTGTGCTACCTACAAACATGGTACTAAAGACACAATCATCTAGAGGTGGGTGAATGTGTGCACATTGATGTCTGTGTTATTGGCAGTGGTGGCAAGGGTCAAAGAGAGTATTTCTAATTAGCTAGTGCTGCCCAATGCCAGGTTTTAACACTCAGATTTCTCAGCCACATTCTTTTTCTGTTTTAAGCATATCGAACTGGGAGTATTCCCAGTATTGTATTGTATTTTATTTTATTTTATTTTATTTTATTTTATTTTATTTTATTTTATTTTTCTATTCTGTTCTGTTCTATATAAATAAAAGTGACCTACATTTCCTAGCTAGGTGGCAAAGAGAGTGATTAAAGGGTCAGCTGCTCTCCTTGAGACAAGGAGGGGGAGATCCATGTAATTCAAGAAAACTTGAAAGGGGAGGAAGCAATGGCCTTTAGGGAAAAAATAATAAATCTCTTCAGGACAAAACTGAAGTCTGAGAATATCCCCAGGACTCTGCTACAATGCCTTCTCTTTAAGGAAAGACTGGTTCTCCAACCCCTTAGCCTCCAAAATTTCTTCTTGTTACAGTGAAATAAGGAAAGAATTCTGTATGACACATCAGGATTCTTGAAACAATGGGGGCTGACAAGACCTCCTCATTGCCCTCCCCTGTTCCCACAGGTCACAGGGGCCAGTAAAGATGTCTGAGACAGATGGTGGGACAGTGCTGCCAGCTGGGACTACCTGCGCTCCTGGTTCCAACCACAGGAGCCAGTAAGGAATTACCCAGCTCCTGCCAGCACACAGCAGAGGTCACAAATGCAGCCCATTGCCCTATAACAAACCCAGGACCTTCAGTAGTCACCAAAAATCCAGCGGCAGGCAAACACAGCAGGGAATAAACTGTTCTAACTTCTGGGCTACAGCAAATCTCCTGGACATTGCAGGAAGCAGAATGTGTGACAGAAAGGGGTGAAATATGTCCCAAATTTCCTAACCAACATGTCATGGAGAAATAAAGTAATTTTGATGCCCAAGACTAATTTTTTCAGCTCAGCTGTTGAGGAAGGCAGCCTCAGAAATGCTTTCCAAGGACACCTCCATAAGTCCTGCTAAGGAGGGAGGGAGGGGTGAGCTGTACCCCGTCCATTGCTTCACAGCAGTGCAGTGATGGGATGGCCCATGCAGGATCAGAGAAAGGATCATTTGGTTATTACTCTCAGGCCCTGCTTTCAGCAGAGTGAAGGGACCTACTGTTGCAAACACCACAGAAATAAATAGTTCCCAACTTGAGGCATTTGCCATATGAGTAAAGACAATGCCTGGCAGGTGGCTGCTGACCACAGTGGCAGAGCTCACAGGCTGGGGCACGGGGTGTCCTCCAGCTGCACAATTTGGAAATCTAAGGAATTTTTAAAGTAATGACTCACAGATTTCAGCCAGAGTTTTGCCTGAGAAACTACAGGAGCTATTTCTTAATTAGAAATCTGTCCCTCTCATTGACTGCCAATTCAGTTACACAAGCCAGACACGAAAAACATTTCTCTCTTTTTTTCTCTCTCAGTTTTCTCCCTATTTCTTAAGAAAGGGACAAACATATCAAATGGGACTGCACTTTGGAACATTTACATACAGCAAACTCCTCAAGGTCAAGGATTTTTAAAGGTTAAATATGTTGTGACAGCTGCAGGACAGGATCAAAGTGGTCTGCAGCCTCACTGGAATCCTCTCCCTGGTGAGTTCCCCTACCAGAGGGAGAGGTCCCTATCATGGGCATCCCCAGGGCACTGCTGGACTTGCAGCCTCCTTCTGCACCTACGGCCTTCCTCTCCATTAAATGCCTCTTCTTCCGTCTGCCTCAGTCCCTTCTCCTGAATTAACTCACTTGCTATTTTTCAATCTGTACCTTCCTTCGATGAGGAGCTGTCAGCTCTGCGCGTCTCGGTACCTCGGAGTGGCAGACTGAGTTTATGCAAGCCTGTTTTCTGGCTCCGCACATGGCAGAGCTGCTGTCTGCGGTGGGGATGGGTAAATTCTGCCTCGGAGCGGGGCTGGAGGGAGGAGGGGGCAGGGATGGGGGCACGGGCGGCACCGCCAGCCCGTCCCGCGGGTCTCCGGGAGGCGGGAATGCCGCGCGTGGCTCCCGAGCCGCCGAGCACGCCCGCACCCACACGGCGCTGCCGGCCATGGCCGAGCCCGGCTCCCCCCGAGCAGCGGCTTGCGGGCTGCACCACCGTGCCAAGAGCTCCCGCCGGGGCCACCGGGACAGAGCTGGGGTCCACGGGGATCCAGTCTGGGGTTGTCACTTGTGCTGAAGGAGCGCCCGGGCAGACGCGGTCAGAGGCAGAGCCCGGGCCAGCGCAGCGCGCCAGCCATGTCCTACATACATTTTATTGTGAAAGCTATTTTCAGCAGTGTTAGACAGGGATGCAAAATCTGGGCTTGTTCTCTTATGCAGGAATTAACCGCATTCTGAGGTACTTGACAGCAGCAAATTTTGACTTTCTTTGCTGACCCAGAGGTTAAATTCCAGAGGACATGACAGAGCATAATGTCCCACCACCTTCAACGGATACAGTGGGATCTTTCTGGATGTGGCCAAGGATGCAAACTGGGACAGTCCTGTGAGTAAGTGATGAATCAGAAGAAGTAGTGACTCACAAAGTTGGCTTTCCAATATTATGTCATTAGCGAAGCACAGACAAGGCAGAAGACTTGTCACCCGAATCAATACAGGTTACAATTTCCGATAGAAAAGCTGGGTGCAGCCACAGAGTAGTTGTGGGGGGGCACTGGCAGTACAGTGACTCCCTCTCTCCTGAGCAGGACTGTCATGAAGAGAACAGACCTTTAGCACGGCCCTTGTTAAACCTGCCCATAGTCAGTACAAACCTAGGGCTTCATTTTCCTCTGTCTCTCACACCTTAAGGTACTCAAATAAACTGGCATCAGATGGTCTTCTCATCTGCAGTGGTGGAATAAGGGATCAGCACCAGGGATTTCTCAGTCAGTACATCAGTGCGTGGACAATATTTACTGTAACCATGGGGATTATTTACAGCCTGGACACCATGACCCTTATCTTTTCCTATTCATCTCTCTGCAGCTACATCCTCTAAAATAAAAAAAAAGAATCTTGCCATTAAGACAGAACTCAAATCATCACGTGCAACCTAATAAGATTAAAATAATTTTGACCAAACACGGGACAAAAAACAAAGTTCTGTTTATGGCGAGATAGATGTAAAGCAGTTGTAGTGGTGATTTAGAATTGATTCGATCTAAGTGCATCTCAAAAAATTGTGAAATAGAATCTACCAGCTAAAACTAATGAGCACAAAACTACATTGATTTGGCCCAGGGTGGACAAATAGAACATCTGGCATATTTGGCACCGATGACACAGCTGGCATTGTTGGACCCGTTTCTGCAGAAGGTACAGATGCAGAAATGGGAGAATTGGTACAAACAGTGCAGATGGAACAGTTGGAACAGATGACAGTGGGCAGAGCTGGCGATGCTGGCACAGGTGTCATAACCTCAACAGCTGGCACAAGTTGTGACAATCCTGGGATTTCTTAGTGCAAGGCACATGTTCATTTTGGCTTTGGCTGCAGAGAGATAAGAGCATTTTATAATTAGTAAATGTGCCATTTAAAAAAGAACTTTTTTTCCATCCTTAAGGACATCCACCTCCAACTGTTACAGCCTGGAATGTGGAGCATTTCTGCAAATTATAATTTCCCAGAGAAAACCACAATTGATAAATACAGATTTAATATAAGGTAATTAGACATTTTTATTCTCATATAGATAATAATCATGAATAGGATTTCTTCATAAGAGGTTTGTTAAAAAACATGGTCAGATCTGTAGCCTGATCATGGAGATTAAAACAAGCTTTGTCTTAAAGCCAAGGCTTGTTTACCACCAAATTGGTGGGCTATATTTTCCAAAAGTGCAATGCTTCACAATGAAACGGAGTTTGACAGAAGCCACTGGGAAGAGCAGGGCACCGGGTAAGCACCGTGGAAATAGTTAATTCTTTGGCTGAAAAATGAACCACACTTAGGGCAAGAATGAAAAAACGGAGAAGCCACAATATTGCCTATTCTTTAGCAATGCAGCTTTGTTAAACATTATTGAAAATACCACCGGTTAGAGTCTGATTTTCATCTGAGAAAGCAAATACCTTGCTCTCCCTCGAGCCTCTGCTCTGCGAGTAGCTGTAACAAGGCAGTATCCTTTGATTCCTGTGTAAAGATAAGCAACAAGATGAAGTTGCTTGCCAAGAATTTAAAACAGAAATTAATTCCTTCTTTTGTTTTGGCTGTTAAATGCTATAGAGAGCAGGCAAGAAGTAAATTTTGTTGAACTCTGGGGCCTGATCCTGCAAAACCTTATTCATGGCTGTCTTCAATAGCAACACAAACCTGCAGTGGAAGGGCTTGGAGGATTCAGCTTCTCTTTTCAGAAGACTTACACCCTGCAGAGCTTACTTGTTGGATATATTTCTGAATGCACCTTTTATCATGCTGCTTGCACAAAACCAGTTTTCACCAACCTGATTTCACTGCACAAAGAGACCGTTGGTCGGTATTTTTAGTAAAGAGAATTTACAGGAAAGAGGATTTAAAAAAAAAAGGACAAGACCCAGGACAAACCAATAAAAATACTGAATTGAAAAATATTTAACAGCTTGAAAAACCTCAAATGAGTACGTACTGTCACGGCTGGAGAGGTTTTTAGTACTCAGCCATTTTGAACAATTCTTTGTCCTCTGTTTAGTCATGTGCTCCACTACCTTGATCTGTACAGTACAAAATCACTAGTTAGCCAGACACACTTTATATCAAGTGATAACTACAATCTAAACCCTCTTGAAACAAAAAAGCTATAGTTTGGAGTAGAGGAAGTTGAAGGTGTGTTGCTCAGCTGTACTCCCTGCTACACCACAAGGAGCAGAGATATTGAAAGCAAGACCCAAATTTCCTGTCCACTTGTTTCAAGCACAGACCACTGTTGGTCTAAGCAGACTGCTACAAAACCCAGCCTATAAATGTTCATAAAATCAGGAGTAGGTCCTTTATATTGGCACAGCTGCAGTAAATTTTCTTTTCTAAGTTGCCAAGCTGATGAGCAGACCCCCGCAGTTTAAACCAGGTCTGTTTCCTCCAAGACAAGTTCAAGTGGTAGCCATAGCTCTCCTGAATTCCTGGATACGGCCATGCAGTCAGCACTACCACCAGCTCTCAGTGGGGACCAGTAGCAACCCCCACAGCTGGTCACACAGTCATCCCCTCAAAGCTGTCAGCCACCACTGCCTTGTCAATCCCTGTCACCCAGGAATGGTGGAATTACTCCATGAACCAACCTGGATGTTTGACACGAGGGAAGGGAGATGAGGATTTCACCTGGGCTGCTGCCTCACTGCTTGCTGAGCTTATCAAGAAGAAATAAATTTGGTTTCCTGTGTTTTGTGAGTGCTTTGCTCTCTGCCTTTTATTTAATAGCACACCCAGTGCTTCATAACCTATGGATGGCTCATGAAAACATTCCTCTCTTGCTTCTGGCTGCAAACTTTTACGATGTGCTTTAATCCCCCCTTCAAACAGTTGTTGCACATGCTGGCTCACTGCTGTCCCTGGAGAACTTCTGCCAGGCTGTGATATCCCAGCTGGAGTGGCAACTGGGGGGGCAGCAGCTATTCCTCCTCTGTACACCAGCAGATCCATCCTGAAGAACATTTCTATTCACCGTGGGATGAGCTTCCTGCTCCTAGCAAGACCTACAGTAAAATGCAGCCATTTGTTAACGGAAAGAAGATAATAATGGCTGTCTTTTTTCCCTCTGCTTTGTATAAGCAGTAGGTGTCCCTTCATGATATGGAAAGGCCTTTTACTCTTGCAACAGGTGTTTCGTTTTTATTTAGTCTTTACACATTTATGATTTGAGCCCACTGTGTTCTAAAGATACCAAACCTTACTCATAAAGTTAACTTCTATGCACCATTTTTATTCCATTTAAACCTTCAAAATAAAGGCCACACGGGATTTAATTCCTGTCTATGACAGATACGACCTCTCTGCACAGACACTGTGTTTCACCCAACTCCCCAGAAAATAAGCCTGTTAATCGTGGTCAAGATGTTGCTCAGTCATCACAGCTCAACGTTGTCTCTTGTCTCAGCATTCCGGGATTGAAGATCAGCTCCCCAGCAAATATGAATCATTACATCTTCTCCAAAGCCAACACAACTCTGCTGATTGCCTTATTGAGGATCTAGCTCTGTATATTATGGAGGCAACATCTCCATGAAATTGATTTTGGAAGCAGAAGTGCAATTTTTCTAATATGATTAAAGCACATGCTGTTGCGACAGCATTTGCAGGTTGAAAATTGAGTTACTAAATGGTCCTTTGTCTGCTTAGCATTACCCTTGATGGTTGCTTCCTTCACCCAGTCCAGACACTGGCCTCTGTGCCTGGCATGCTCACCCAGTACCATGTAAAGCTGGTTGTGTGGGTACTGGCTTAGGATCAAGAGGTCTGCTTTACCACAGACTCCTTGTGTAAGCTGGAGCAAGAGTTTTGTCTCCCTGTGGAGACAACCTAGTGAAACTTCCAGATTTCTGGGTCTGGCTGGGTATTCCAACTCGCTTGGACAGGACACCAATATCCACTCATCCTCTTGTCTTTGCTGCACCTCTGCAAAGCAGAAATCTGGGCAAAGCAGCCACAAGGAGCCATGGTGTGCCTTGGCCAAGTGGTTGATCCTACTTGCCTCAACAGCCAGGGAGACAGGCTTTCCAATTTATGAAAAAACCTCTCACAGTTTTTATTAAACCATTGAAATAGCCCTGTGCCTCCACTGCGATCTTACTATGTCTATCTTCTCCCCAGATGTTTTCTACACTAAGCCCAGCCCCCAGAATAAAATGGAGCACTGTGTTCATTTACCACCCATAAAGTGCCCAGAGCCTGGGAGCTGCTGCAGTCACTGTCACAGTCACTGACTGATCATTTATGAACAGAGTAGCAGCAGTTTTTTGCTGCAATTCCATACCTTACCTTCAATCGATTCCTATGTTGATGGAGTTGATCCAACTTTCTAAATGATTTTTTAACCTGATTTCTCATCACTGAAATGATGTGCACTCTTTCATACAGCAGTATAACTTTTTTGCTACATCAGAAAACTGTCCAAGGTTTGGGTTTTTTTATGCAGTATTTTCTGTAGATCTTAAATTCAAATCTGGACCATGCTCTTGCACCCTCTGGTCCAAACCTCAATTAGGTCCAATGGAAGTCTCTCCTTGGGCTCTGAATTGGGACATTTTCAACATTACCTGCTCCCCATGTCATTTCCCCAGGACTCATCTAGGTGTTTCATACTAGGGATCTTCTGGGGAGCCTGGAAAGAGGAAGGTGACTCACTCCTCTTGGTCCACAATTAATGCAGATTATTTGAACTTTCATACGGAGGTACTTCTGGATTCCTCCATGAAGAGTTTATGGAATTAAATAGTTAGGAATTAATAGCCTGTGCTCCAAAGCTCATTCTTTTGACCCAGAGGGCAAGTGTGCTTTTGCAGAAATTCTCAGATTCTGAAGGTCCCTTGCAGACTGTTTTCATCAAGGGGGAATCAGAGAGGTAGGTCTGCCTCCTCTTTCCTTGCCCTGGCCAGGTCTATCAGCAGAGCATCTGCATAAGTGAATAACCCACAGCAGGGAGTTGCAGCACTGGAGTTAGCACTGCACAAATGCCCAGGAAACAAATGCTGGTGCCTTTACACTGCACAAATTTAACACCATAATTTGCCTCAAAGTCTTCACTGCTGCTCTTTGCTGAGCAAAGTACTGTTCTTATTCATGCTATCAGAATACAGCCCTAAGTGCTTTCCTGGACTAGGTCCCAATACCTGTACATTTGCCTTGGAAGATAAAATAAGTAATGATATATAGGGCTGGGTGAGACTCATCTCACTACATTGTCTGCTTTTTCTTGGCAGCTTTTCGGATGCGTTTGTGGCTGAGAGAGGACAAATGTCTCTGTAGGTTCTGTCTTTGGGATTTACTGGGCACTGAAGAAGAATACAGTATCTTTTCCAGACTAGACCTTCTTTTCCCAGCCAAATATGAAATTTCAGTATTGGATCTATCCACGCACCTAGAGGAACTACATGTCCAGGTTCTTCAGAGGTTTAACTATGTCTCTACAGTAGCTGTAATCCATTTGGGAAAAATAATCTCATTTTTGTCTCAGCTTTGGGTCATCTTTGTCTTCTTAAGCGTATGTGACCAGCCTCCACTTTCATTCTAGGTGGTCTTTTTCACGTGTAGCCAAAGAATACAAACTGGTGAAGTTGCAAAGCCATCTACAGCACTCTCTCACTCTTTTCAGATACCAGGCACAGCTCTGTATTTCATCTCATCTGATGAGCCCAGGCAGGGTTTACACAGCCTCTCTTCCCTGGACCCTGAAGAAGAACCTTCTCCGATGAGAAAATGCTCTTGCTGTTATAAATGGCAATGCAGACCATGATAAAAACTGATTATGCTTGTTTTGTCTCACTGGGATATTATTTTCTTCACTTTCTGGTACCCAGCACACCAGGATGTTGGATGAAGCACAATTTATTGAGATTTCTGGCACTGCTATCGCTGAATTATGTTTGATTCAGCTCTTCAGCCACAAAACCTCAGCACTGAAGCACAGCACATCAGGCTTCACTGCCTTCCAGTAGGTTTCTCTATCCTTTGTTTCATCTGCAATGCTTCTTTAAAAGCAGCTGTTGTTCAGTCAGTCTGTGAATTATTAGAATCATTTCCTTGAAGCATTTTTGTAGCTATCCCGCTGCAGAGTTGCTTCTAACTTATGTTTTCAAGTGTTCATGCACTTTTAAGCAATTTAAGCTTAAAAGTGGGGTCCTGATTCCGAGCCCAATATTTCTGCAATGTGTGTTTCACAGTTACTGTTAGCAATACTAATTGCCATACTGAAAGAATGCTGCTAAAGGGCAAATGAGTTCCACACTCTGTCAGTATTAGAAAACGGTACCACTCGTTTCCCGTAGATGTGATGATTTTGTAACCAGCATTACAGGGTAGATTTTTCTGGAAGGCAAAGGTCAAAAAAGAATCAGTGGAGCACTGAGGTGATCTCAAATCTAACAGGAGAGTCTAGGAGGAAGCCTTCCCTGCTCTGAGAGAAAACAGCTCGAAATTGCCCCTGCTTTAAGGGAGAGGGAGGACAAGAGGTTGGAGGGGGTTAAAGGAAAGAGGAAAGTAAAAGGGAAAGGGGAAAACCAGAAGAAGCAGCTTGCTAACAAAAAAACGTGTTTTACACTAGTTTTTGCACGGTTTGAAGTCAATGAGATTGACTGATCAAGGAGACAGCTATCTACTACACAGGACCATGACCCAGAAGCTGGCAGCTTAAGAAACCAGAGGTTAAAGGGAAGCAAGCATTTGGATAAGAAGGAGAAGGAACAGCTGTCTCCTACGTGGGAGGTGATCAGCACATAGAAATGTTTGGTTGAGGAGCACGACACTCGCACCTGGCAGGGGCAGATCCTCCTAATCCCCGCCGGCAGCTGGCCGCCCGCATCGCCCCGGCCCCGGGGATGCCTTGCTGCACTCAGGGCTTCCTGTAACTGCTCACCGGGAAATTTAAAAGGCATTCGAGACCCTTCCAGTGGGCCCAAGGAAAAATTTGCCCTTGCAGCCTGAGGTCCTGCAAACTTCCCCTGCCCAGCTGAGTTATTCCTACCAGCTTTCAGTATGAGCAGTAGGGTTCGGTTTTGTCATATCTTTTGGTAATTATGTAAATAGACCATCTAGTTTACTTCTGTCAGAGCCACCGACTATGTGTGCCGGTATGGAAATACAATTTATGAGACTTGAAGGACAAGGCTCATGCCATGCAAGTGTCTCATTCTTCTGGTCATGCCTGTGGTGCATCAATTGCTTGCAGTGCAGGGCGTACACTTACATCCACAGTCTAGGCAGCAGCCTTGATTTGCACCACCACAAGGCAGGACCCACTGAATTTGCCCGCAAAAATACATAATCATGTGATTTTATATCTTCAGATACCTTGTCAACCAAAATTTCTACTATGTTCTTAGACAACAGGAGGCAAGGATGCCACCAAAGAGGCACTTGTCATTAAATAACACTGTCCTGTCGTTCCTGCCTGCTTTCACAAAACAGGAGCTTTCTTCCCAGCTTCTGCAGGTGATCACATCCACTGCTGTACCCTGGCTCTCTATTCAGCAAACCTGACAAAAACCTGTGCCCTGAGCCCAGATTTTCTTTGCAGTCTGTGTCTATTCTACAGATGCACACACAGGATCTCCAGATCCCTCACTGAGTTTATGCAATGCTCTCCTTCATCACACATTGAAACCACAAAAGATGTCTCCTGTGAGACATCTGCCCTCATGGAGGAAAATGACTATGAGATTTCATAGAAAAAATAAAGGGTCTCCTCAGAACCAGCTGAAGTATCCAGAGCGGTGACACCCAAGGCATCAGCAAAATAAAAATGAACAAATTAGTGTCAGAACAGTTTCTGTTACTTGTAATATATAAGAAGAAACATAATTAAACTTTAATCTTCTTTAGACCTGGTTGAGCTTAGAGTGTAGTAAGTAGCTAGAGAAAAGCTCAGCAGTCTGATACGGTTGTTACTGAAGAAAAGCCAGTACAGAACCCCACGAATTGTCGAGGCAATTCAGTATCCACAACCAGTGCTATCATGCTGGCAGGCAAGTTTTTATTAGGCTGTCACATCTACATCAGTTCAGAAGTGGTGTCAGATATTGCCACAACAAATTCCCTTGTTATAAAAAATCGGGGTGCATATTTTTATAACATTAATATATAATGCATAAAATGGCTGGAATTCATACCA